>NW_027397097.1:2111584-2197646 GCF_003265705.2 Callorhinus ursinus
AAATAAATAAATAAATAAATAAATATGGCAGGCAATAACAAATGTTGGCGAGGCTGTGGAGAGATTGGAACCCTGACACACTGCTGACAGAAAAGTAAAATGGTACGGCCCTTTGGAAAACTGTGCTAGTTTCAAAAAACCTTAAATGTAAAACTGCCTTAAGACCCAGCAATTCCACTTCTAAGCAACTACTCAAGAGAGATGAAAATATATATCCACATAAAGACTTGTTTTTTTGTTAAGATTTTATTTATTTATTTGACAGAGAGAGAGAGAGAGTGAGTGAGCACAAGCAGGGGGAGCAGCAGAGGGAGAGGGAGAAGCAGGCTTCCCACTGAGCAGAGCTTGATGCGGGGCTCGATCCTAGGACCTGGGATCATGACCTGAGCCAAAGGCAGATGCTTAATGACTGAGCCACCCAGGCGTCCCCACATAAAGACTTGTACATGAGAGGAGGATTCGGTAGTACTGATCCTGAATGTTCATAGAAGCATTATTCAGAATAGCTCAAGAAATGAAATAACCTGAAATGTCGATCAACTGGGGAATGGATAGGCAAAGTGTGTTGTATCCATACATTGGAACATCATTCAGCAATAAAAAGTAACAAACTACTGGCACAAGCTAATGTCGTGGATGAACCTTAAAAACACCATGCTAATGAAAGTCTATTTTTATGAAAATTCCAGAAAAGGCAAATTTATACAAAGTAAATTAGTGGTGGCCTGGGGCTGGATTGGGGAACCAAGATTGATTATAAATGAACATGAGGGGGCATGAAAATGTTCTAAACTTATTTATGGTGAGGTTGTAACACTTGGCAAAATATTTTTTTTAAAGATTTTATTTATTTATTTGACAGAGAGCACAAGCAGGAGGAGTGGGAGAGGGAGAAGCGGGCTCCCCACTGAGCAGGGAGCCCGATGCAGGGCTCCATCCCAGGACCCTGAGATCATGACCTGAGCCGAAGGCAGATACTTAACTGACTGAGCCACCCAGGCACCCCTCACTTGGCAAAATATTTGTAAACTTTAAATGGGTAAATTTTATGATATGTACAATGAGTGAATGAATGATTACCTATATGATACTCTCCCTTGCAATGGTAGCATACAGAGAATCTTATATGGTTCTAAATTTCTGTGGGGCGTGTTCATGAGGGGACATATTCTAAGGAATTCAGTATCTGGCTCCCTAAAAATCTATCATCTGAGCCAAACTCTATCCCATCATAAACTTTGAGAGATTAGTTGGAACAATGCAGCAATCAAGGAGGGAGCATGAGCTTGGTATGATATGGACAATACCAGATGTATTGTAGAGATGTTTAGGAGAGTGGCCCATTGACCAAGGATTTTTTTATAGAGAGTGTTTATTCCAGTTGGCACAAGTATGGTCTACTAAATTGAGGGTTAGAAACCAGAGCCACGGGAAAGAAAAAGGGCTACATCATATGACTACTCAAAAAAAGATCATGAAGCACATTACCAAAAATACCAGCACAATAACCACAACCGTGTCTCCATCAACTTCACTAACTTCTTTAAAATTATTCCTATTACCTGTTTGTGCATTAGCATCTCCCTCCATAGAAGTCTTTCATTTTAGGGCTGGAATTTTTCTGGAAATCTCAAGCCTCAGAGCTCTGATAGGTTGAATCACCCAAGGGTTAGTTATGGTGGTGATGTCAGACCCATGAGTCTGTTCCCCTATCAGTTATGGCAGGATTTTTAGGAAAATAGAAGGAGAGAATAGGTACTCCTTGTTGACCAGACAAAATGGTCTAGAAACCTATTAAAGTCCCATACCAGAGTGAAAGAGAGAAGTTTCATTGAGGTGTAATGCAACAGAGCATGAACCTACTGGACTGCTGCATTTCATGAGGTCTCAGTTGATGGCTCTTTATTTACTTTATTTTAAAAAATATTTTATTTATTGGGTGCCTGGGTGGCTCAGTCGTTAAGCGTCTGCCTTCAGCTTAGGTCATAATCCCAGGGTCCTGGGATCGAGCCCCGCATCGGGCTCCCTGCTCAGCGGGAAGCCTGCTTCTCCCTCTACCACTCCCCCTGCTTGTGTTCCCTCTCTCACTGTGTCTCTCTGTTAAATAAATAAAATCTTAAAAAAAATATTTTATTTATATGAGAGAGAGAGAGCATGAGCAGGGGAAGGAGCAGAGGGAGAGGGAGAAGAAGGCTCCACACTGAGCAGGGAGCCCGATGCAGGGCTCTCTCCCAGGAGTCTGAGATCATGACCTGAGCTGAAAGGCAGACACTTAACCAACTGAGCCACCCAGGAGCCCCTGATAGTTACTTTAAAGAGGACATATTATTAGAACCTGGGGAAGGAGAGTTAGTCTTCCCAACCCACTACTGTTGATAATTCTATTTGTCCTCTTTTATCTCCTTGAGCTCTGGGTGATATGGACAGTGGATACATTTAGAAATCTTGAGGGCCTTACATCTATTTTGTAAGATGGTCACGAAAATTACTAGTGATAATAAAAAGTTATTTTTTTAAAGGTTTTATTTATTTGAGAGAGAGGGCATGGGGGGTAGGGGCAGAGGGAGGGGGAGAGAAAGTCTCAAACAGACTTGTGCTGAGCACAGAGCCCGACGCGGAGCTCCATCTCAAGACCCTGAGATCACGACCTGAGCAGAAATCAAGAGTCAGATGCTTAACTGACTGAACCACCCAGGCGCCCCTAACAAGTTATTTTAAACTAAGGCATAAAATTATCTTGGAAATACATTTGTTGACAGTCATCATGCAAGCCGTGGCACATGAAGATGAGTATGCTTTTACCCATTTGGGAAGGTTTGCAGCCACTGAACGTTCAGTCACAACACTTTACCCTGTATTAAAGTCATCTAGAGGGACACCTAGGTGGCTCAGTCGGTTAAGCGTCTGCCTTCAGCTCAGGTCATGATCTCAGGATCCTGGGATAGAGTCCCGCATCAGGCTCCCTGCTCAGAGGGGAGCCTGTTTCTCCATCTCCCTCTGCCCCTCACCCCACTCATGCTCTCTCTCTCTCTCTCTCTGACAAATAAATAAATAAAATCTTAAAAAATAAAAGTCCTCTAGAAAGGATGAGCTCCTCTCTTTGCCTTGACATCTTTCTCTACATTGTGGACACCATGAACAGGGCAGCTCTTTCTAATACTGATATGCTAATTTTAAAAACATGGAGCATACCAACTACACCTAATTATTTTTAGCATTGCTCCTTGTATCCTTCTTCACTTATGAGAGCGATGCAGTGAGAGAGCAAAGTTTTTGTGTATTCTAGCAGCTGTCTGGGAAGTGCCAAGATGATTTTGGTATAAAAGATGCCTTGATAGTTTTGTTATTCTGAAGGTAGGGCCTGATCTTGGAGAAGGGGAAACAGAAAAAAGTATTGTCTGGAAACAGCCTTAGCCTTGGTTGTGTTATTAACAAGAAAATTATATTTTATAATAACTTTGTCATTAAAATTTTTAACTTCTCAAGAAGAGAGGAGCCCTATATGTTTTATGTTATATCTCGACCCAAGAGAATGATGTGAGTCGGCACAAAACCCTTAAATCACCATTCTTTCTAGGAAGTGAAAATTCACATTCAAGTTATGTAATGACCTAAACTCTGCTGTAAGGGGAAAACACCCAGGAAGCCAAAATAACTTTTATTTCTTCATGTTAAGGGTAGACTGTAGGCTCAAAGATCATTTTTCTTATGAGTGACCATAGTATTTAAAGGTTTGTACTTTTTTTTTTTAAAGATTTTATTCATTTATTTGACAGAGAGAGACACAGCGAGAGCAGGAACACAAGCAGGGGGAGTGGAAGAGGGAGAAGCAGGCCTCCCGCCGCCGCCGCCGCCGCCGCGCAGGGAGCCCTATGCGGGGCTGCATCCCAGGACCCTGGGATCATGACCCGAGCAGAACGCAGACGCTTAATGACTGAGCCACCCAGGCGCCCCTAAAGCTTTGTACTTCTTAAAATAGAAGTCTGAAGAGGCACTTCTGGAATGGCAGAGGAAAGACATCTGAAAATCTGCTCCTCCATAAAAGCAATAGCACGGGCAAAAATGGTCAAAAATCTATTATTTAGAAGTCTGGAAACCAAAGCTTTCAACACTCAAAGGAGAATCTGTCCAAGAAAAATGTCCCAAAGAAATGGTCAAATGCCAGTAGGAACAGTGAATTTGGTGGTGTTTGGACCAGCTTTGTTCCTTCCCCTCCTCCTCTTCCCAACTCTACGGTAGCTTCCCAAATCGGCCGCCTCACACCTAACAGCGGCTTTGAAAACCAGTGGCCTAGTAACCACTAGAGGGGGCAGCACGGGTGTGGAACTCCCAAACAGCCCTCGCCCTAGAGAACTGTCGCTCTCAGATCTGCCTGGAAGCTCCCCATAAGAGTCCCATTCATAGGGCTAGTCTTTATTTGACCTGATTCAAAGCTCACATAGCGAGAAACTCTATTTTGTCTATCTAAACACTTTGCAGCAAATTATTTGACATCCCAGCTGCTTGAGGCAGGAACACCAGCTATGCAAACAAGAGGCTGGCTAAAACACTTAAGAGGAATATCAGGGAATGAACTGTCAATAGAAGGCTATGAAAATCTCTGATGTTACCTGGGGATCTAGAAATTCACATATGTTTACAGACCTGTGAGTACATCCAGGAAATACCTGAGAAGGCGCCAATCTCTCAACTTTGGTGAGCTGGAGGTCTTCCTCAAGCAGGAAGTGAGGGATAAGGCAGAGTAAACTGCCAAAGCATTGAAGCCTTGCCTGAACCCTTGGCAAAAAGTAGGAGACCATGAAGCAAACCAGGCAGAAACTTCGGTGACCACATAAGACAAAGAAAATAAGACTTTACAGATTAGTCCATGAAAGTCAATAAACAAATAAGCAGCCATAATAAGAAGCCATGGTTAGAGAAATCTGATTTCCAGAGTTGCCACATTATATTATTTAAAATACCCAGTTTTGGGGGCACCTGGGTGGCTCAGTTGTTAAGCGTCTGCCTTCAGCTCAGGTCCTGAGGATCAAGCCTCGCATCGGGCTCCCTGCTCAGAGGGAAGCCCGCTTCTCCCTCTCCCACTCCCCCTGTTTGTGTTCCTGCTCTATCTCTCTCTCTGTCAAATAAATAAATAAAATCTTTTAAAAAAATAAATAAAAATAAAAAGTTACCCAGTTTTCAACAAAAAATATGAGAAATGCAAAGAAACAGGAAACTGTGAGCCATACACAGGGGGAACATAGCAATCAATAAAAATTGTCCTTGAACAAGCCCAGCTATTGGACTTATTAGACAAAGACTTTAAATCAGCTATTATAAATAAGAACTAGGGGCAGCTGCCTGGTTCAGTGAGTAGAGCATGCAACTCTTGATCTCATTTGTGAAGAACTAGAGGAAACTATGTCTAAAGAATTCTAGGAGGGGTGCCTGGGTGGCTCAGTTGTTAAGCATTTGCCTTTGGCTCAGGTCTTGATCCCAGGGTTCTGGGATTGAGCCCCACATTGGGCTCCCTGCTCGGTGAGCCTGCTTCTCCCTCTCTCTCTGCCTGCCACTCCCCATGCTGTGCTCTCTCTCTCTCTCTGTCAAATAAATAAATAAATAAAATCTTAAAAAAGAAAAAGAATTCAAGGAAATATGAAAATGATGTCTTACCAAATAGGGAACACCAATAAAGAAACAAAAATTATTTAAAAAATGAATAGAGGGGCGCCTGGCTGGTTCAGGCGTTAAGTGTCTGTCTTCAGCTCAGGTCATGATCCCAGGGTCTTGGCAGGCGAGAATTCTACCACTGAACCACCAATGCCTCGTGATCCCAGGGTCTTGGGATCAAGCCCTTCATTGAGTTCCCTGCTCGGTGAGCCTGCTTCTCCCTCTCCTCTGCCTGCTCCCCCTGCTTGTGCTCTCTCTCTCTCTCTGGCAAATAAATAAAAACAAAATCTTAAAATAAAGTAAAAGAAATAATGAAATAGAAATTAGGGGTAGAGAGGTGCCTGGGTGGCTCAGTCGGTTAAGCATCTGACTTGATTTCAGCTCAAGTCATGATCTTAGGGTCCTGGGACATTGGGCTCTGCACTCAGTGGGGAGTCTGCTTGAGGATTCTCTCTCTCCTTCTCCTTTTGCCCCTCCCCTCCACTCTCTCTCAAATAATATTTTTTAAAAAGAGAAATTAGGGGTAGAATAGTACAATAAACCAAAATGACCTCAACTTGATAAAGAATATCTACCAAAAAACCTAGAGCTAATATACTTAATGTGAGAAACTCAAAGCTTTCCCACTAAGATCAGGTACAAGGCAAGGATGTCTCCTCTCACCACTTCTCAACCTTGTACTGCAAGTTCTAAGTAATGTATCAGGACAAGAAAAGGAAATAAAAGGTATAGATTGGGAATAAAGAAATAAAAGAGTCTTTGTTCATAGATCACATGTTAGTTTATATAGAAAATCTGAAGAAATGACAAAAAAAAAATTCCTGGCACTAGTATGTGATTATAGCAAGGTTGAAGAATATAAGATTAATATATGGAAACCAATTGCCTTTCCGCATACTAGCAATGAACAAATGGAATTTGAAATTAAAAATATATATCATTTATAATAGCATCCATAAAAATGAAATACTTAGGTGTAAATCTAACGAACTATGTATAATACCTTTGTGAGGAAAACTACAAAACTGATGAACAAAATCAAGGAATTAAATAAATGGAGAAATAGTCCATGTTTATGGAAAGGAAGACTCAATATAGTCAAGATTGTCAGTTGTTCCCAACTTGATCTATAGACCCAATGCCATCCCAATCAAAACCCCAGCAAGTTGCTTGGTAGATACTGACGAACTGATTCTATAGTTTATATGGAGAGGCAAAAGACCCGGAATAACCAACACAACATTGAGGAGAACAAAGTTAGACGAATGACAATACCTGACTTCAAGACATACTGCAAAGCTACAGTAATCAAGACAGTGGTATTGGCAAAAGAATAAACAAATTGATCAATGGAACAGAACAAAGAGTCCACAAATATATTAACATAAGTATACTCAACTGATATTTGATAAAGGGGCAGTGGTAATTTCAACAAATGTAGCTGTAACAACTGGACACCACATACAAAATCATAAACCTACACACAATTCACACTTTTTGTGTAGGCGCAAAAGTAACTTAAAATGGATCACAGACCTGAATAGATCACAGATGCAAAATATAAAACTCCTAGAAGTTAATATAGAAGAAAATCCAGGTGACCTTGGGTTTGGTGATGACTTTTTAAGATACAAAACCAGCTTTTGGCTTTCGGCTCGGGGAGGCAAAGGTGCAACTTTCTTCAGTTGTCCCGAATCTGGGTTCATCTGACACCAGCCACCTCTGCCATGCCGCCTAAGTTCAACCCCACCGAGATCAAAGTCATGTACCTGAGGTGCACCAGTGGCGAAGTCGGTGCCACGTCTGCCCTGGCCCCAAAGATGGGCCTCCTGGGTCTGTCTCCAAAAAAGGTTGGTGATGACATCTCCAAGGCAACCGGTGATTGGAAGGGTCTAAGGATTATGGTGAAACTGACCATTCAGAACAGACAGGCCCAGATTGAAGTGGTACCTTCTGCCTCTGCCCTGATTATCAAAGCCCTCAAGGAACCACCAAGAGATAGAAAGAAGCAGAAAAACATTAAGCACAGTGGAAATATCACTTTTGATGAGATTGTCAATATTGCCCGACAGATGCGACACCGATCTTTAGCCAGAGAACTCTCTGGAACCATTAAAGAAATCCTGGGGACTGCCCAGTCTGTGGGCTGCAATGTTGACGGCCGCCACCCTCATGACATCACAGATGACATCAACAGTGGTGCGGTGGAATGCCCAGCAAGCTAACTACAAAGGAAAATGTTTCAGTAAAGGATCATTTGACAACCAAAAAAAAAAAAAAGATACAAAACCAAAGGCATGATCCATGAAAGAAAGAACTGACAAGCTGGTCTTAATTAAAATTAAAATTTTCTGCTCTGTAAAAGATGTTAACAGAATGAAAAGACAAGCCACAGACTGGGACAAAATATTTGCAAAAGACATATCTGTAAAGGACTGTTTTCTAAAATATAGAAAGAAATTCTTAAATCTCAACAATAAGAAAATAAACAATCTCATTTAAAAATAAGCCAAAGACCTTAATTAGCAGATACTTCAGCCAAGAAGATATGAAAATGGCAAACAAACATATGCAAAGATGCTCCACATCATACAGCATCAGGGAAATGCAAATTAAAACAACGAGATACCACTACACACCTATTAGAATGGCCAGAATCTGGAACACTGACAACACCAAATGCTGGTGAGGATGTGGAGCAGCAAGAACTCTCATTCATTGCTGATGAAAATGCAAAATGATACAGCCACTTTGAAAGACTATTTGGCAGTTTCTTAACAAAATTAAACATATTTTTACCATACAACCTGATATTTCCTCAAAGGAGTTGAAAACTTATGTCCACATAAAAATCTGCACATGGGGGGCGCCTGGGTGGCTCAGTCATTTAGCATCTGCCTTCAGGTCAGGTCATGGTCCTGGGATGGAGCCCCGCATTGAGCTCCCTGCTCTGCGGGAAGCCTGCTTCTCCCTCTCCCACTCCCCCTGCTTGTGTTCCCCCTCTCGCTGTGTCTCTGTCAAATAAATAAAATCTTTAAAAAAAAAATCTGTACAGGGATACTTATAGCAGCTTTATTCATAATTGCCAAATGTTGAAGCAATCAAGATGTCCTTTAATAGGCGAATGGATAAATGAACTGTGGTACATCCAGACTATGGAATTTTATTCAGCACTAAAAAATAAATGAACTGGGGCGCCTGGGTGGCTCAATCAGTTGAGCACCTGCCTTCTGCTCGGGTCATGATCCCAGGGTCCTGGGATCAAGCCCCACATCGGGCTCCCTCTTCAGTGGGGAGCCTGCTTCTCCCTTTCACTCTCCCTCTGTGCTCTCTGTCTCTCTCAAGTAAATAAATAAAATCTTAAAAAAAAAAATGAACTATCAAGCTATGAAAAGAGATGAACGAAACTTTTTAAAAAAGATTTTATGTTTTTATTTGAGGGGGAGAGAGAGAGCTGGAGAGAGGGGGAGAGAAAATCTGAAGCAGATTCTGCACTGAGCACAGAGCCCGATGGAGGGCTTGATGTCACAACCATGAGATCAAGACCTGAGCTGAAACCAAGAGTCAGCCACTTAAGCCACTAAGCCACCCAGGTGCCCCAAGAGACAGAGGAACCTTAAATGCATATTACTAAGTTAAAGAAGCCAACGTGGAACGATTATATACTATATGATTCCAACTATATGAATTTCTGGAAAAGGCAAAAACTATGGAGACATTATAAAGATCAGTGGTTGCTGGGAGCTGGGGAGAAGGAGGGATAAATATGCAGAGCAGAGGGTATCTTTTTTTTTTTTTTTTTAATAATCTCTATTCCCAACGTGGGGCTCAAATTTACAACTCTGAGATCAAGAGTCCCATGCTCTACTGACTGAGTCAGCCAGGCGCCCCAGAGCAGAGGGTATTTTTAGGGCAATGAAAATACTCTATATGATAATGACATATGTCAGCCATTTGTCCACACCTAAAGAATGTATAACACCAAGAGTGAATTGTAATCTAAACTATGGACTTCAGATGATTAAGATGTGTCAGTATAGGCTTATCAATTATAACAGATGTACTACTGTGGTTTGGGATGTTATAATGGAGGAAGCTATGCATGTTTGGAGGCAGAGGGTATATGGGAAATCCTTCCCCTCAATTTTGTCAGGAACCGTAAGCTGCTTTTTAAAGAAAAAAATAAAGTCTGAATTTAAACATTTTTTACTAGAGGTGCTCCGCAGCAGATATGAAGTGATAGAAGAAAGAATCTACAGACTTCAAAATAGAAATTGTCCATTCTTAAGAACAAACAGAATAAGGGGCACGTGGCCGGCTCAGTTGGTGGAATATGAGACTCTCAATCTCCGGGTTGTGAGTTTGAGCCCCACATTGGGTGCAGAGATTACTTAAGAAAATAAAATCTTAAAAAAAAAAAAAAAGGAACAAACTTAAGGAAGAAAAATAAACAGAAACACAGGGACCTGTGGGAATACCACTAAGCATACTAAAATATGCACAATGAGAGTCCTAGAAGGAGCAGAGAGAGAATAAATACCTAAATAATATTTGGATAAATTAAGGCCAAAACCTTGATTTCAAGGCCAAATTTTATATAAAAAATTAATCTACATATCTAAGTTCAATGACTTCCAAGTAACAGAAACTCAAAAAAATTCACACTTAAACACAGTAGAGTCAACCTATTGAAATATAAACAGAGAATCTTGAAAGCAGCAATAGAGAAATGACTCATCATTTACAAAGGATCCTCAATAGGATCAATTGTTAATGTCTCATTAGAAAAACCATATGAAGTCCAGAATGCAGTGGGACGACATTCAAAAAAATGAAAGGAAAAGACTGTCAACCCAGAATTTTGTAACCAAAAAACTATTCTTCAAAGTGAAGGAGAAATTAAGACATATACCCAAATAAACCAAAGCGGGGAGATTTTGTCACTAGCAAACTTTCCCTACAAGAAATACTAAAGGTTGTCCTTCAGGCCAAAATGAAAGAACACCAGGCAGTAACTTGAATCCACATGAAGAAATAAAAAGCACCAGTAAAAGTTACTACATAGAGAAATATAAAATATGGTATAAATGTTTTTATGTTGTAACTCTTTCCTGATCCTATTTAATGGGAAAAGACAGCTTCACGAAATAATAACTATAAAACGGTGTTGATATGTTTATAATGTATAAAGATGAAATTTGTATGACAATAATACAAAGTATAAAGGAGTAGGGGAAGGAATGAAGCAATACTGGAGTAAAGTTTTGAACACTATTGAAACTCAGTATTAATCTGAACCAGATTGTTATAATTGTATAACCAGATTGTTAATTGTAACCCCAGAGCAACTATTAAGAAAAAAACTATAAAAATATATAAAAGAAACAAGGGAATTAAAATGGTACACTTGAAAATATCTATTAAACACAAAAGAAGGCAGTAATGGAAAAATAGAGGAACAAAAAAACCAAAATATACATATAGGGGCATCTGGCTGACTCAGTCAGTAGAGCACATGACTCCTGATCTCCGGGTTGTAAATTCAAGTCCCATGTTGGGTGTAGAGATTATTTAAAAAGAAAATCTTTAGGGCGCCTGGGTGCCCTAAAGCCTGGGTGGCTCAGTTGGTTAAGCGACTGCCTTCGGCTCAGGTCATGATCCTGGAGTCCCGGGATCGAGTCCCACATCGGGCTCCCTGCTCAGCAGGGAGTCTGCTTCTCCCTCTGACCCTCTTCCTTCTCGTGCTCTCTATCTCTCATTCTCTCTCTCTCTCTCAAATAAACAAATAAAATCTTTAAAAAAATAAAATCTTTAAAAATATATATATAAAACAAATAAAATTGCAGCTGTAAAACCTATATTATTAGTAATTATATATAAATGGATTGAATTCCCCAATGAAAATGCAAAGATTGGCAGATAAAAAATCATTGCCCAACTATACACTCTTTACATGACTCACACTTTAGATTCACAGACACAAAAAGGCTGAACTTAAAAGGATAAAAAAGATATATCATGCAAAAAAACCCTAAAGGATAGCTGGAGTGGCTATAATGATATTGGGCAAATAGAATTTAAGACAAAATTGTTAAGAGGCAAAGCTATATTTTTATAATGATAAATTATATATATAATATATATACATTTATATTTTATATATAATACATATAAAATATAAAAAAATAAATTTTTATAATGATAAAGGGTTAATCTATCAGGAACACATAACAATTATAAACATAAATGCACCTAATAACAGAATCTCAAAATATATGAAGTAAAAACTAACAGAGTTGGATAGATAAATACTTAATTCAAAAATAGCAGTTGGAAGGGGTGCATGGCTGGCTCAGTCAGTAGAGCATATGACTCTTGATCTTACAAAGGATCATGAGTTTGAGCCCCATGGGCAGAGAGATTACTTAAAAAAAAATAACAGCAGGGGCGCGGTGGCTCAGTCGTTAAGCGTCTGCCTTCGGCTCAGGTCATGATCCCAGGGTCCTGGGGATCGAGCCCCGCATCAGGCTCCCTGCTCCGCGGGAAGCCTGTTTCTCCCTCTCCCACTCCCCCTGCTTGTGTTCCCTCTCTCGCTGTGTCTCTCGCTGTCAAATAAATAAAATCTTAAAACAAAAAACAAAAACAGCAGTTAGAAATTTCAATAACCCCTACCAATCATGAATAGAATAACTAGGCGGAAGGTCAACAGGGAAGTAGACGTGTACAACATGAGAAACCAGCGAGATCTAGCAGAGATCTATAGAACACACCAGCAAACAACAGAGAATACACATTCTTTTCAAGTGCATATGGGATATCCTATGTTAGGCCATGAAAAAGGCACCAATACATTTAAAAGAACTGAAATACAAAGTATATTTTCTGACCACAAAGGAATGAAATTAAAAATCAGTAACAGGAAGTTTTTTTTTTTAAGATTTTATTTATTTATTTGACAGAGACAAAGCGAGAGAGGGAACACAAGCAGGGGGAGTGGGAGAGGGAGAAGCAGGCTTCCCACTGAGCAGGGAGCTGGATGCGGGGCTTGATCCCAGGACCCTGGGATCATGACCCAAGCCGAAGGCAGACCCTTAATGACTGAGCTACCCAGTCGCCCCAATAAAAGTTTTAGAAAATTCACAAATATGTATAAATTAAACAACACACTCCTAAATAATGAATGAAATAAATCACAAGAGATATCAGAAAATAAGATGAATGAAATGAAAATGAAAAATAACAAAACTTATGGTTGAAACTAAAGCACTACTTTGAAGGAAATTTAGAGCTGTCAAGGGCTATATTAAAAAGGAAGAAAGATTTTAAATCAATAACCTAACCTACTACCTTAAAAAACAAAAAAGAGCAAAATAAACCCAAAATGAGCAAAGGGGAGGACATAATAAAGAGAAAAGCAAAAATAAATGGAACAGAGGGTAGAAAAACAATAGAGAAAATCCATGAAACCAAAAGTTGGTTCTTTGGGTTTTTAAAAAATTAATTAATTAATTAATTAATTTTAAAGTAGGCTCTATGCCCAACATGGGATTCGAACTCATGATCCCAAGATCGAGAGTCACATGCTCTACCGACTGAGCCAGCCAGGCATCCCCAAAAGTGAGTTCTTTGAGAAGATCAACAAAACCAATAAACCACTATGTAGATTGACCAAGAAAAAAAGAAGAATCAAATTACTAATATCAGCAATAAAAGATGAAACAACGCTATTGCCCCTACATAAATAAAAAGCATTGTAAGAGAATACTCTGAACAATTGTATGCCAATAAATTGGGTGCCATAAATGAAATGGCCAAATTCCTAGAAAGACACAAATGACCAAAGATGACATAAGAAGAAGTAAAAAATCTAAATATACCTGTAACAAGCAAAAAGATTGAATTCATAATTTTGAAACTTCCCACAAACCAAAGTTCAGGTCTCACTATCTCAGTGGTTCTTTCTACCAAATGTTTAAAGAATAATTAACACCAATTTGTCACAAACTCTCTCAAAAAATAAGAGGAGGAAACATTTCCCAACTCATTCTATGAGACCAATATTCTTCTGATACAAAATCAGACAAAGACATCACAAGAAAACTATAGACCAAGATCCCTTGTGGATAAAGACATAAATCATCTCAACAAAATACTCGCAAACTGAATCCAGCCACATATAAAAAGGATTATACATCATGACCAAGCAGGATTAGTCCCAGAATACAAGTTGGTTTAGTATCCAAATATCAATTGATTTAAAACATCATATTACTAGGGGCGCCTGGGTGGCTCAGTCACTAAGCGTCTGCCTTCAGCTCAGGTCATGACCCAGGGTCCTGGGATCGAGCCCCGCATCGGGCTCCCTGCTCAGCGGGAAGCCTGCTTCTCCGTGTCCCATGCCCCCTGCTTGTGTTCCCTCTCTCGCTGTGTCAAATAAATAAATAAATAAATAAATAAATAAATAAAGTTAATAAATAAATAAAATATCATATTACTAGAATAGAGGACAAAACCCACATGATTGCCTCAATTGAAACATCATTTGACAAAATCCATTCAAAACAAAACAAAACCCAACACGGAACAAACTAGGAATAGAAGGGAATTCCCACAACCTGATAAAGGTCATCTGTGAAAAACTCACAGATAACATCATAGTCAATGCCAAAAACCTTTCCCACTAATATCAGTAATAAGCAAGTATATCCATGCTCATCATGGCTATTCAACCTTATACAAAAGTTGTAGCTAGGGGGCGCCTGGCTGGCTCAGTCAGTGGAGCTTGCAAAGCTTGATCTCAGGGTGATGAGTTCGAACCCCACTTTGGGTATAGAGATTATTTTAAGAAAAAGTTGTAGCGGGGCACCTGGGTGGCTCAGTCGTTAAGCCTCTGCCTTCGGCTTAGGTCACGATCCCAGGGTCCTGGGATCGAGCCCCACATTGAGCCCCGCATTGAGCCCCACATTGAGCCCCGCATCGGGCTCCCTGCTCAGCAGGAAGCCTGCTTCTTCCTCTCCCACTCCCCCTGCTTGTGTTCCCTCTCCCGCTGTGTCTCTCTCTGTCAAATAAATAAAATCTTTAAAAAAAAAAAAAGAAAAATTTGTAGCTAAGACTATTAGTCAATAAAAAGGAATAAAGGCACTCAGATTGGAAAGCAAGAAGTAAAACTATTTTTTCTTTCCTTCCTTCCCTCCTTCCATCCTTCCTTCCTCTGCTGCAAAAAGCTTTATTGTTTCCATTTGGTCCACAGCTTGGTTAAAAAGATGCCTAGTGGCTGCAGGGAGAAGCTCCGTCACAAGTCTTGACCTGACAGGGTTGTCAGAGGCATCCCTCAAAGGCTGCTCATCTAGGAAGCAGTTCTCAGGAAGAAGTAAAACTTTCTAGTTACAGATGATACGACACTGTATATAGAAAATCATAAGGAATCCACAAAAACATTATTATTACTAATAAGTGAGTTTAGCAAATTTGCAGGATACCAGATCAATATACAAAAATCAGTTGTGTTTCTATACACTAGCAATGAACAATATAAATATGAATTTAAGAATATACTTCCATTCACAATAGCATAAAAAAGAAGATATATAGAAGTGAATTTTTAAAACAGATTTTATTTATTTATTTGACAGAGAGAGAGACAGCGTGAGAGGGAACACAAGCAGAGGGAGTGGGAGAGAGAGAAGCAAGCTTCCCGCAGAGCAGGGAGCCCGACGTGGGGCTCGATCCCAGGACCCTGGGACCATGCCTGAGCCGAAGGCAGATAATTAACGACTGAGCCACCCAGGTGCCCCACAGGAGTGAATTTAACAAAGTAAAAGACTTGTGTACTGAAAACTATAAAACATTATTGAAAGAACTTTAAGAACTAAATAAATGGAAAGATATCCCATGTTCATCAGGAGACCTAATACTATTAAGAGGGTATTACTCCCCAAACTAATCTACAGATTCAACTCAATCCTTATCTAAATCCCTACTGGCTTTTTAGGAGAAATTGACAATGTGATCCTAAAATCCATATGGACACATAATGTTATGGACAAGGCCAAAACAATCTTGAAAAAACAAAACAAAACAAAATTAGAGGACTCACACTTTTTGGTTTCAAAACCTACTACAAAGCTACAACAATCAAGACAGTGTGATAGTAGCATAAAGGTAGATCAGTGAAATAGAACTGAGAGTCCAGATTTTTGACAAATTGAATTGTGCCAAGACAATTCAATGAGGGAAAGAATAGTCTTTTCAATATATGGTGCTGGGATACAACTGGATATTCACGTGCAAAAAAATGAAGTTGGACCCTCATTTTATACCTTATACGAAAATTGACTCACAATGACCAAAGACCTAATTGTAGGAGCTAAAACTATAAAACTCCTTTAAAAAAACAGGGGAAGAGTTTCATGGCATTGTAGGAGGCAATGATTTCTTGGATATGACAGCCAAAGCAAAGCAACGGAAGAAAAAATAGATAAATTGGACTGCATCAAAATGGAAACTGTGCACACCCAAGGACAGTTAACAGAGTGAAAAAGCAGCCTATGGAATGGGAGAAAAGATTTGCCACTCAGACATCTGATAAGGGGTTAGTCCAGAATATAGAGAGAACTAGAGAGCTCCCACAACAATAAAAAGATGTATAATACAATTTAAAATTGGGTAAACAACTTGGGTAGACGTTTCTTCAAAGAAGGTCTACAAATGATCAACAAGCCTATGAACAGATATTCAACATCACTCATCATCAGGGAAATGCAGATCCAAACCACAATGGGATATCACCTCACACCCACTAGGATGGCTTTTATTAAGATACAAAAAGCCAACAGGAAATAACAAGCGTTGGTGAGGATGTGGAGAAATCAGAACCTTTGTAAACTGTTGGTGGGAACGTAAAATTGTACAATCGTTACAGCAAATATTATGGCAGTTCCTCAAAAATGGAATTACGATATGATCCAGCTATTCCACATCTGAATATATACGCAAAAGAACTGAAAGCAGGGTCCTCAAAAGATAATTGTACGCCTTCTTCACAATAGTCAAGAGGTGAAAGCAACCCAGGGTCCTTCAGTGGGTGAATGGATAAACAAAATGCAGCAGATACATACAATGAAATATTCAGTTATTAAACAGAAATGAAATTCTGACACATGGATGAACCTTGAGGACATTATGCTAAGTGAAATAAGTGAGTGACAAAAAGACAAATACTGTGTGATTCCCACTTATATGAAATATCTAGAGTAGTCCGTTCATAGAGACAGAAAGTTGAATGATGCTTGCCAGGGACTGGGGAGAGGAGGACATGGGGTATTGTTGCTTAATGAGAATAGGGTTTCAGTTTTGCAAGATGCAAAGGTTCTGGAGATCGATTGCACAAAATAAATACATTAACATTACTGAACTATACGCTTAAAAAGAATTAAGATGGCGAGTTTTATATAATGTATGTTTTTCCACAATTTTTAAAAAGGCCATCAAAAAATGCTTAATTATGTTTACAGAAATGCTCGGTGGTGAGATATGACATCATTTGCCAGATTTGAGACAATTTTTCTCTGTGAACCTTGACTTCTGCACTTCAACCTCTAACTGTGTCTACCTGGTTACTCAAAAATTAACCCGATAGCTATCATTTAAGCCTACTCGGGTTGTGCCAGGCTTTTCGATATATAATTCTCAACAATCTCCTGGTGAGCAAATTAAAGCTCAGAAAGGCTCACTGACATTTCCCAAGGTTGTATGAGGGGTAGCGCTGTCACTGGAACCCACGGCCTGACCCTAAAGCCTGGGTTCTTCCCTACTGCACCTCATGCCCCTCAAGCTAGCTTCATCCTAACAGCTATTTGGGGTACCTCAAAAATTCAGATCCCCTTTAGAGATGAGCTTCTCTAGGTTTTGATGAATGTTGAATGTGTGAATCCTATAATTAATAAATTAACAAAGATGACTGAAAACAGAAAGACTCTTTTTTTTTTTTAAAAGATTTTATTTATTTATTTGAGAGAGAGAGAGAGAGAGAGAATGAGAGATAGAAATCACGAGAGGGAAGAGGGTCAGAGGGAGAAGCAGACTCCCCGCTGAGCAGGAAGCCCGATGTGGGACTCGATCCCGGGACTCCAGGATCATGACCTGAGCCGAAGGCAGTCACTTAACCAACTGAGCCACCCAGGTGCCCCAAAGATGACTGAAAACAGGAATGAATACTCTGACAAGCTAATGGAGCCTTGAATGGGTGGGGCCTGAAAGAGGGAAGGAAGGAAGACGGAAGAGCAGAGAGGGGAAATTACTTTCTGTATTAATCAGAGCTCTTACAGTCAGTGTATCCTGGCTGAGGTCAGAGACAGCTGGGGAAAGTCCAGGGGCCCGGAGCCATTGCCAGCCTGAAAAGAGGCCAGTTTGGACACAGCTGTGTGTGCTCCCAGCCGCAAAGGAGGCTCAGGCAAGATGCCCTAAGGAGGGAAGGGTGACGGGGACACTGGGTAGGGGAGGGGCAGATCTTTCTTTAGAAAGATCACTGGGGTGTGTGCCTGAGTGGCTCAGTCGGTTAAGCATTTGCATTTGGCTCAGGTCACAATCCCAGGGTCCTGAGATGGAGTCCCGCGTTGTTCTGTCTGGCTCCCTGCTCAGCGGGGAGTCTGTTTCTCTCTTCTCTTGCTCCCTCTGCCTCCACCCCCACTCACATGCTCGCACACGTTCTCTCTCTCTCTCTCTCCTGAATAAATAAATAAAATCTTAAAAAGAAAGAAAGAAAGATCACTCGGACTCCTGTGGGGAAGGTGACTTTAAGGGGAAGAAATTGGAGGAGGGAAGACCTGACCTCAAACGCAGAGCCAAGGGAAGTGAATTCCAGAAAGGTTTCCGGAAGGACCCTTGGCCAGGGCTTTGTGGGGACGTGGGGATGGTGAGAGAGAGGAAGCAGTCTCTGTTGTCAACTTAGGTACTTCAGTGACAGCCAAAAGGAAACAGATCTTTAACAGCTGGGAGTTGGGGGGTGAGGGTCAGTCAGGGAGAGAGAAGTGGGTGTCACTTGTGCTGGGTGACTCCCAGGACTCTTAAGCACTTGTCTAGTCGACTGCTCCAACATGGGGTACTTTCATTTTAATTAATTAATTAATTTTTTGGTGGGGAGAGAGAGAGAGGGACACAGGGGGTGGGGAGCGGGGAGGAGCAAAGGGAGAGGGAGAGAATCTTAAGCAGGCTCCATGAGATCATGACCTAAGCGGAAATCAAGAGTCAGATGCTTAACTGACTAAGCCACCCAGGCGCCCCCATGGGGTACTTTTATATTATCCCTCAGGTCCAGGGATCTCTACACTTGTTTTCTGAGGGGTAAGGTAGGAATCCGGTGCATTAGCCTAGAGATTGCTGAGGAGACCAGTGTTATGATGGGTGGAGGAAGGAAATGGCTTTCAGAGAACAGGGAAGGAAAAAGTCTGAGGAAGCAAAAGTTAGAAACCATCAGTCTTTCCATATCTTTCCAAATAGCACCCCATGCGCTACCTCCCTTGACCTCAATGCTGATTGGGAGAACTCAGTAGAGCTGGGTCACTGCCTTCCCCAGGCTAACAGGTTTCTAAGCTGGCATGGGAACCCAGGTGATCTGGGGTATAATGGAGAGCATGCACTTGCTGGACATGGCACGAGGGCACTGTGTGTCCCTAGCCCTTTTCAGGGGAGCAGGGCATGGACCTGAACTATTTAAGTTTTTTGGGTTTTTGGTTTTTTTTTTTTGGTAAATAGTAAAACTATTTACTTTTCTAAGTAAAGTTGAGAGAAAATGCAGGCACAAAGACATCTCTTCCAACTGAGGAAGACTCTCCCAAGGCTGATCCACTAATCCCAGATCCTCTCGGAACCCACCAAGCCTGGGATGAAGGAGCCCCTTTGCCAACCTTCTCTACTTCAGTTTCAGGGAGCCTCAGGACCCCAGCACTGAAGGAACAGGGTCTGACCCCATCCTTCACTGTGGAGGTGGGGAGACTGACACAGGGGGTCAAGGGGGACCCTGCATGAGGCTCTCTCCCCTTGGGCCTCGGCCTCCCTAACCAAAGCTCCGTCTGCAGGGACAGAGAGACATGGCCTGGAGACTGATGCCACTTCTGCTGCTGTTGGTCTGGACAGCTTCCATGTGCAGGGCCCGGGCCAGGACAGACCTGCTCAACGTCTGCATGGACGCCAAGCACCACAAGACAAAGCCAGGCCCTGAGGACAAGCTGCATGGCCAGGTGAGGAGAGTGTGGCTCGAGTTGGGGAGGGGGCTGGTTCTAATGGGGAAGAAGAAGTCAGGGGCGTGGGGGAAGGGCCAACTGGTCAGATGCCCCCACATCCTGGGCTACTGCTGGGAGAGAAGATGACGGTAAGGTGGGGGGCATTGGCTGAGGTGATTTTAGGGGTGGCCTCCTCAGAGAATACCATGTCAGCAATGATACGATATAATCATTTGTTGAGCACTTACCAGGTGTGCTGTTTACTGCCCATGATTTCACACTCCCAGTGGTCCTTTGATGTAGCAGATAATGTTCTCCCCCACATGACACAAACGAGGAAACTGAGGCCCAGAGAAGCACAAGGACACACAGGGGACTCAGACATAAGCAGCCCTTGTGGTGATGCAGGGACAGGACTCGGGTGGGCACTCCCAGCTGTTTGGAGGGTGAGAGATTGTCGGGGAGGATGGTTCTTCCTACCTTCACTACGTGCCAGTCCACGGAGTGCCAAGGGTGGAGGAGACGGTCTCTTCTGGCTGTGATACAAGGTAACAGGTGCTGTATATTCACTCATTCTGTCAAAATGGATGCCAGTCATTTGTGACTCTATTGAGACTCCATGTCTCCTTTTTATGATACTCTTTAGTTTTTTTAAGATTTTATTCATTTATTTGCCAGAGAGAGAGAGCACAAGCAGGGGGAGCCGCAGAGAGAGGGAGAGGGAGAAGCAGGTTCCCTGCTGAGCAGGGAGCCCAATGTGGGGCTCCATCCCAGGACCCTGGGATCGTGACCTAAGCCGAAGGCAGACGCTTAACTGACTGAGCCGCCCAGGTGTTCCAATAAATACTCTTTAGACTCTTTTTCTATCCTGGAATAAAATTCAAAGCCAATAGAACCTATTTGCACATTTAACTTAAAAAATATCAACATGATTCTCTATCTGTACTACAAAGGAGAAGCACGAAGAAAGTAACTTATAATAAAGTATATTTCTTTTTTTTTTTTAAATAGTGGTTGGAGGGTACTTTGAAAATTTTATTTATTTATTTGACAGAGAGAGACACAGCGAGAGAGGGAACACAAGCAGGGGGAGTGGGAGAGGGAGAAGCAGGCTTCCCGTGGAACAGGGAGCCCAATGCAGGGCTCGATCCCAGGACCCCAGGATCATGACCTGAGCCAAAGGCAGACGCTTAACGACTGAGCCACCCAGGTGCCCCAATAAAGTATATTTCAATATGTCAATTCCCTGGCATGACTCCATTAGAAATTACTATCAAATAGCATGTTTGGGGGCGCCTGGGTGGCTCGGTCATTGAGCATCTGTCTTGGGCTCGGGTCGTGGTCTCAGGGTCCTGGGATCAAGCCCCGCATCGGGCTCCCTGCTCGGCAGGAAGCCTGCTTCTCCCTCTCCCACTCCCCCTGCTTGTGTTCCCTCTCTCGCTGTGTCTCTCTCTGTCAAATAAACAAATAAAATCTTAAAAAAAAAAAAAACCGAATAGCATGTTTGCTTCTATTCACAAAATCACTATGAATAGGGCAACTACAGATGAAGATCGATACAGGTGTCTTCTATTGGCAACTTAAATCCTACAAGATACTCTAAGCTGTGTTGGCATGATGACGTAATTTTCTAAAACAGTGAATAACTCTGGTAAAACAAAACACATAGCACGGCTTTCCTTTTCACAGTATTTGCTGTCCTGAAAAAGCCGGTCTATATTAAAAACTTGCTAAAATATGGTGTGTCTATATGTAAGATGGAGTTCAGTTTAGATTTAGGAAATCATAGAGAGGTCTTTCGTTTACTTTTCTCAGCAAATATTTTTTATGGGCCTGCCACGTTTCTGGCACTGGCCTCATCGCTGGGGACACAGACCTTAATACTCGCCAAGGAGAAAGTTATTCAACATACGTTACTACACAGGTCATTGCCTTCTTCCTTTGATCAAAATGTCACCCTCTGGTGAGGCTTTTTTTTCCCCTAAAGATTTTATTTATTTATTTGACAGAGAGAGAGAGGGAACACAAGCAGGGGGAGAGGGAGAGGGAGAAGCAGGCTTCTCAGATGCTTAACAACTGAGCCACCCAGGCACCCTCTGGTGAGGCTTTTCACAACCACCTTATTTAAAATTTCAACAATTATCCCATACTCCACTCTCCCATTCCCTGCTGTAATCTCCATATAATTGACTGGATCCTGACACCATATTTTTTTCTCTTTCAGTTTCTTACTGTCTGTCCCCACTGATCAGGATGTAAGCTCCATGAACACATATTTCTGTCTGTTTTGTTCTCTATCGTATTCTCAGCATCTAGAACAGTGACTGGAATAGGAATAGGTACTCAGTAATTATTTTTTAATGAATACAACAAAGAACTTTCTATAAAGTGTGAAGGGCTACATCAATGATAGCTATTGTCCCCCCAACACGGGGTTTCTCTCCGGCTCCCAGGACCCCTGATCAGCCCTGTTGTGACTGAGTCTCCCCCAGGACGGGAGTTCCTGGAGGTCAAGGACAGAGGGGTCCTCACAGTAAACTTTCCTAAGACAACCCACCTGAGGCAGGAGAGCAAGAACCAAATGGGGAGAGGCTGGAGGTAGCAGAAGGTTGTTATGTGTGTGTGTGGGGGGGGCAGTTAGTCCGGTGTCTTCCCCACGCAGTGCACTCCCTGGAAGGAGAAGGCCTGCTGCTCAGCCAGCACCAGCCAGGAGCTGCACAAGGACACCTCCCTCCTGTACAACTTCACCTGGGACCACTGCAGCAAGATGGAGCCCGCCTGCAAGCGCCACTTCATCCAGGACAACTGTCTCTATGAGTGCTCACCCAACCTGGGGCCCTGGATCTGGGAGGTACGGGACCTTCCCTCACCCCAGCCCAGCAGGCTGCCAGCCAGCTCTGTCAAGGCTGCAGGCGGCCCACATCCCCGTCCCCCCTCCCTCCCCTCCCACCCAGGTGAACCAGAGCTGGCGCAAGGAGCGTTTCCTGCACGTGCCCCTGTGCAAAGAGGACTGCCAGCAATGGTGGGAGGATTGTCGCACCTCCTACACCTGCAAGAGCAACTGGCACAGGGGCTGGGACTGGACCTCAGGTGAGGGCCTGGGGGGTGGGGGGGAGACGCAGGTGGGGTTGGAGGATTTGGGGGTGGCCAGAAACCAGCTTCGGGCCCAGGGGCTGAATGTCTGCGTCCACGCCCTCTCCGCCTGCAGGAATTAACAAGTGTCCAGCTGGGACCACCTGCCGCACATTTGAGACCTACTTTCCCACGCCTGCAGCCCTGTGTGAGGGCCTCTGGAGTCACTCCTACAAACTCAGCAATTACAGCCGAGGGAGCGGCCGCTGCATCCAGCTGTGGTTCGACCCAGCCCAGGGCAACCCCAACGAGGAGGTGGCGAGGTTCTATGCCCTGGCCATGAGTGCCGGGGCCCTGCCCCGAGGGGTGGAGCCTCTCCTGCTCAGCCTGGCCCTGATGCAGCAGCTCTGGCTGCTCCGCTGAGTCTAGCCCTACCCAGACATCCTCTCTGCATGTCCCCAGTGTTGATGACCAAGCTGGGCACAGAGGGAGCCCTAAGCATGCCTCCATCCATTATCCATCCTTCTGTCATCCCATTCCTCCTCCATGGTGGGCCTTGGGGTTTCTCTGGCAGTCAGCTCAAATAAAAAGACTGACACATCCAGGGGCACTTGCGTGGCTCAGTTGTTAAGTGTCTGCCTTTGGCACAGGTCATGATCCCAGGATCAAGTCCCGCATCGGGCTCCCTGCTCGGCGGGAAGCCTGCTTCTCCCTCTCCCACTCCCCCTGCTTGTGTTCCCTCTCTCGCTGTGTCTCTGTCAAATAAATAAATAAAATTAAAAAAAAAAACTGACACATCCATGTCAGATGAATTATTTTGGTTTGAGTGGGTAGATGACAGATTCCACAGTTTCTGTATTCCTTCAGGTCAGAGAAATGAGACCTGGGTTTGAATACCAGCTTTGCTACTGACTATGCCAAAGTGAAGCAGTTGTCTGTCTATTTCTAAAGCTTAGTTTCCTCCTCAATAAAATGGGGATAATGGTCCTTCTTTCCCTCCGGGTTGTGAAACACAAAGGAGCTATTGCCTAGAAAGCATGTGAGCCCAGTGCCTGCACTTTAATAGTCCTCAGGGATTCTGTTGCTCTTGTAGCCACAAATGGGAGCTGGGTCCAGGGCTTTGTTACTTATATTGGGCCCCAAATATCCCCCCTTTCTCCCAGGCCCAGCCTGCCTGGCTCTGTGCTCAGCTCTGCAATGGGAAAGCTGGGGATGGGAGTCTAGGGAAGGCTCTGGATTCCCAGTGGGGGGTGAAGAAAAGTTCACACGTGATGTGGATTGAAGGGACAGAGTTGAGGCTTGGACCCTCAGAAGAGGAAGAGAGAAGACTGGGGAGGGCAGCCTGGGAGGCTCCTGGAAGAGGAAATGTTCAAGAGCCTCGAACTGGTTTAGCTGAGTTCTAGAGGCTTGGATGGAAAAAGGTTGGGAACTCTTAGGGGCTTCCCAGGGGCAGGAGCCTGGCCTCTTCTCTGGCACCTTTGTCCCCTCCAGGGATTGCTAGATATGCCTATCCTGTCTTTGCACAGCCCCCAGGAACTGGGCCTAAGTTGATCTCGGGGTCTCCCTCTTGCCCTTTTCCCCTGGGGAAGTCTTTGTCTCTACATCCCCCTCACAGTTATCCCCAGAGAGCCACAGGTCCCCGTCTGAGAACAACAGGCAGGTGGGTGATCAAGCTAGGACTAGAACCCAGGTGTGAAGACTCCTAGTCCAGGCCTCTCCCCTCCCCACCGCACCAGGGTGCCCCCTTCATGGCACTCACCTTCCCTCATACCTAGAGCTGAGTGACGGGGGAAGCCGGGCAGTTTGTGGCGGATGACTTATGGGATTCCTGGAGGGGTCTGGAGACACCGGGATGTATGGGGGTGTCTGTTAGCTACTTTATTTACCTAGTCTGGAAGGCCCCCACAGAGCCCATTCTGTGTCCCAGGCTTTGTTCCAGCTGGGTTAATCCAACGCGTATTTGAAATAGAGGAAGGAGCTAGTCCGGACTGACCCAGACACAGGTTCAATTGAGCAAAGTGAAAGTTCTCTCCCAGGTTAAAGGGGATCAGCCGAGGGCGGCCCAGGGGTTGGCAGCTGCGGGAGCTAGGCTGGAAGCCTGCGCCTTTAAGGAGCCAAGGGGCGGAGGGGCGGGGCAGGAAGCGGACTCCCGGGAGACGCTGCCACCGGCTAGGTCTTTTTTGGGGGGAAGGGGCGGGCCAGACCCTCTGTGGGCCCCGCCCCCTTTCCGGCGACCGGTACCCCTCCCACCTTGGGCGCCGGGGGGTGTCCGAGCGTACGGGCTCTGGGGAGCTCCCGGGTCGGCGTCCCGCCCACAAAGGCTCAAGTTTGTCGTCTTGGAGGGAGTAGCTGGGGCGGGGGCGGGTACTAATAATACACGTTCGTTCTGGCGCCGCGCTTTACAGTTTACACAGCTGTCACCTTCGTTACTCCTTAATTAATAATAAAAATAGCCGCTGTTCTGGAGGGTTACTGGATGCCAGGCCCCGTGCGGAGAGCTTTACAAGCACGGTCCCATTGAGTCTGCCCTCATAACACTGCCCCCACTCTGCAGAGCGGGAAGGCGAGGCGCGGAGGGGTGTCGTGACTTGCCCGAGGTCACTCAGCGGGTCAGTGGCTGGGGGATCGAGACGGGGGGCCGGGGAAGGCGGGGCGCGGGTGCTACCCCCGGCTCGGCCGAGAGCTGCGGGGGCGGAGCGGCGGGCGGGGCGGAAGGCGAGGGGGGGGTGCGGCGGCAGAGGATGGCCATCTTAAGTGGCCGCTGAGAGTCAAGGGCCGCTTCCCCCGGGAAGGGGGCTTCGGAGCGGCCCAGGAGGTGGGGGTCTGCGCGCGGCGGCTGCGTCTCTGGGGAGAAGTCGGGAGCCCAGGGGTTGGAGGGAACTTTCTTCTAGAAGGGCAGTGGCGGAGTGGGGGGCGCCTGATCTCGGGCTGCTGAACCCCTCAAGGCCCGGGCCTGCGGGTATGGGGGATGGTGCCAGGGAACTTGGCCGGGAGGGGGGGGAAGGGCTTTGCCTCGGCTGCGAGGGGCTGCCAGGGACGTGCGTGGGGAATCGAGGACACTGGACCTTGTCTGAGGGTTTGTGGGAGATCAGGTTTCTATGGAGGGGATTTCCCCCAGCGGGATTTGTAGGGGGCTGGACCCAGTGCAGTTTGGGGGTTCAGGTCGAAGAGGGGCCTGGATTTCACGGGAGTTGAGAGTCGGGCCGCTCGGGTAACGAGGACAGGGAAGAGGTTCCTCTTGGATCCCTCGCGGGTTTTGAGAATTCGACCCGACCCTTTGAGGCTGCAAGGGAGGTGAATGGAAAAGATTTGGGGTGGGATTAGACGTTTATGGGAATTGGGGATCATATCGTTGCGACTGTTGGAGGGGGCTAACTCCGGAGAGGGGGCCGGGATCCCAAAACGTCCAGGAGAAGGGTAGGGGGAACTTGACCTTCGTTGTTGGGGGGAGGGTCTGGATCTCCTAGGAGTGGTGATGGCGGGGCAGGATCACTGTGGGTTTGGGGCGTCCCGCGTCCTGCGGGAATGCGGGGGCCATCATCCCCACGGGGAAGAGGGTGGGGGTAGGGACGGTCGGGCCGTGGGCCGAGCGGAGGGGGAGGGGGCCGGCCGCCCGGCTCTGCGCTGTGCTCCTGCCCCTCCCCCGCCGCCTCTGAACAAACTTTTCTTTCTCTTCAAGTTGAGGCCGGCGCTGCAGGCGGCGGCAGCGGCGGCGGTGCGGCGAACGAGTCGGCCTGCCCGGCGGAGCGCGGAGCCCCCGACCCCCGGCTCGGTCCGGTCCGTGGATCCTCAGGCCCCGGCCCCGGGCCCGGCCCCAGCCTCGGCCCCGAGCGTCCCGGGGCGGATGGCGCGGGGCGGTGGGCGCGGGCGGCGCTGAGCCCTGCGCGCGCTATGGCCTCGGCGTGCGGGGCGCCGGTCCCGGGGGGTGCGGGGCCCGGGGGCGCGCTGGGCAGCCCGGCCCCCGCCTGGTACCACCGCGACCTGAGCCGCGCTGCCGCCGAGGAGCTGCTGGCCCGGGCAGGCCGCGATGGCAGCTTCCTGGTCCGAGACAGCGAGAGCGTGGCGGGAGCCTTCGCGCTCTGCGTCCTGTGAGTGGGGCTGGGGCTCCCTGCGGGCGGGGACGCGGCCCCAGGTTCCTTGCGTGTGTGCGGAGGGCCTGGGACAGTGGGACGCCAGCGCCCCCAACAGTGGGGGCTTTGGCTTTAAGCCGGGGCTGAGGAAGGATGCAGGGGGCACTTCCTTCCTGCTGTGTGTCTGGGGACACTCTCTGGGGCGTCGAGGGCAGAGTATGTGGGGTCCTGTTGGCCAGGGTGGCTGTAAGGGCGGAAAATGCAGGGAGTCTCTGGCAGACCCCCTCAGGTACCCTCAGGCAGAAGGGGTTAGGAGGGGTGAGGATGTGTGGATGTGCATTCCAGGGTTGTGTGTAGTTCTGTTTATACAGGGATGGGGTGTCTGAGCAGTAGGCATGGAGGGAGTTGGGGCCAGAGAGACCAGTGGATCTGTGAGGACGCCCAGCAGCTTCCTTAGGGGTCCTTTCTATGCCCCCAGGACTGAGGTTGGGACCTGTGGGGCTGTAGATGTCTGGGGCTGAGGGGCAGGGTGGTGTTGAGAAGGATGGGGGAGGCAAAGCTATATGGGGCCATGTCATTATTTCATAAATCAATGAGCATGCGCCTGTGCCCTGGTCCTGGGGATCCTGGCCGCCGTAGCCCTGAGCTATGGGTGCTGAACGTGGGTGAGACTTGGCAGCTCTCTGAGTGGGTCTGGTCCTGCCTCTGTAGCCATCAGCTGTGTGTGGCAGTGGTTCTGGGTAAGTTTGGTGGGTTTGGAGTCATCTCCCTGAGCTGTCTCCTGTGCCCCATTGTCTGATACTAGGTGGACTACTGTGGGCATTAGGGTCTGATTATATCCCCCTTAGCCCTGTGAACCCTCCCAAACCCCTATATTTGTGTCCCTTACACTTCTGCTCTCTTCACTTCTTTGGGGGCGCACTGGCCTGGGCCAGTAGTTCTCATTTGGGGTTGATTTTACCCCTCCCGGACATTTGGCAATGTGTGGAGACATTTTTGGTTGTCACAGCTGGGATAGTGCTACTGGCATCTAGTGGGTAAAAGCCATAGAGATGCCACTAAACATCCTGCAGTGCATAGGACAGTTCCTCACAACAAAGAACTGTGCAGTCCAAAACGTGAGTGGTGCTGGGATCGAGAAGCTCTGACCGGGGCAGTGGACCTGAAGAAGAGGGGGTCCCCTAAGTCTCAGCTCATGCTCCAAGTCTGACGCCCAGGAGAGACTAACAAGAAACTGCTTTGGCAGATAACTCTCCTAGAGTCTTGCCTCCCAACCCCCTCTGGGGCATACCCCCTAATTAGGGAGGGGAGGGAGGCAGGTGTTGGGTCAGCTGTTGAGTGGGAGGGGGACAGCTGGGCCTGTGTCTGGGGGAGGAACATTATTGTCCCAGGAGGGGAGAGTCCTGGCTCCATAGCTAGGGGAGATGGGTGGAGTGAGGGTCTGTCTGTACTGGGGGCTTCAGCTTTGCCAGCTGACTCTGGCTACTCCTTGAATCTTAAGAGCCTGGGTCTGCGGGGCGGCGGTGGGGGCGCGGGTCAGAAATGGGATAGAAGCGTGGGGGTAGGTAATCAGAAACATACTTGCTTACCTGTATACATACCCACATGTCCGTGGGTGACATTTCAGGACACACCCCTGCTCTGACAGGCACTGGCCTCTGCCCTGGCTTTAAGTCCCAGCTCTGCCTTATACTTACCCCGCGACTGGAGTCAAATTGCTTTTCCTCTTTGAGCCTGTTTCCTCTTCTGGAGAATATCTGTATCAAAATGTGAGGATTAAATGAGATCACACCTGTAGGGTGTCCTACAGACACGACTCAGTTAATGGGATGCTATTATTGTTGTAAATACAGCCCACAGAGTTGTGCCCACACAGACACCTGCCCAGAACGTTGCCCCGTCAGCAGCCGCGAGAGCTCCGGAAGGGGGCCTACCTGAGTGGAGGGGATGGACTGTGGCCAAGGTGTAGGGTCCCCTCAAGTGGGCATTTGGTCCTCTCTGGTGCCCAGCACACACATGGGCCCGGGGGGGGGGGGGCTCCCTTGAGTAAGCCTACCTGAAGTTTGGCTGCAGAAGGAGTCTTCCATCCCCATTGAGTGTGGCCCGTGCTGCCCAGGCCAGGCTCAGCTGTCACCTGCTCAGCTGTTGCTGCCATCTGTCAGCACCCTCCTCGGTTTGGGGCTCTTAGAGGCCTAGGTTTCCCATAGGGGGGCCCTCTTGGGGAATCCCAATGTCCTGGTGTCTGGGGAAGTGGGAAGAAAGCCAGGGTACCTGCATACTTCCTAACAAAACGGCCCCCGACACAGCCAACTCCAGCAGAGCCAGACACCAACGTAAACACAGACAGCAGGCGCACACGTGTGTGAGCACGTCTCCTATGTGTGCAAACAGAGGTTAACCAGGCTTCTGAGGACGCTTACTCTGGCAGGGGGCCAGAGCTGGTACCACAGCCCAGAGGGGCTGTTTAGACAGCTGTGGAGGCCACAGAAGAGCTGCCTGTTGCTTCCCGGGCCCTGTGGTGGGTGTGGAGCCTATGTAGGTCTGGGTGGAGGGGTGGCGGGGGGGAGGCCGGCCATTCCTGCTCTTGTTGGCAACACTAGCAGGAGACAAGTGGACTGGCCTCCTCATTCACCCTGTGCGGCCTGAGCAAAGGTTTTAGGAAAACCAAGCTGAGGGAGCTGAGGGCTGAGCCCGGTAGCAGGAGGAAGGCATGCCTTGGGGCTTAGACCCCAGCCAGAGGGCGACAGATTCTGACTCTTGCTTTGTCATCAGGTATCAGAAGCACGTGCATACATATCGAATTCTACCTGATGGAGAAGACTTCCTGGCCGTGCAGGTAGGAGCCTGGACCCTGAGTCCTGGCCTTGATTCCGTCCTGTGGCTTGGGATCAGTTGGCTGACGCTTTTGCCACCCTTGCTGGTTCTCAGACCTCGCAGGGCGTGCCCGTGCGCCGTTTCCAGACCCTGGGCGAGCTCATCGGCCTGTACGCCCAGCCCAGCCAGGGCCTTGTGTGTGCCCTGCTGCTGCCTGTGGAGCGGGAGCGCGAGCCAGACCCCCCTGACGACCGTGATGTCTCAGGTGCTGCCGCTGTGCCTCCCTGCCCCTTCCCAGACGCCACCTGCTGCTTCCCCTCCCGCCTCCTCAACCTGCCTTCCCCCAGAGCCCCCTGCTCCTGACCATGATGCCAGGGCCCTTTCCCCCACTTCCATGGGAGTATCTCTACTTCACTGGGGAGGGGAGGCCCACTGACTCCTGTCCACAGATGGTGAGGATGAGAAGCCCCCGCTGCCCCCGCGTTCTGGCTCCACCAGTGTTTCTGCCCCCGTGGGGCCCGGCAGCCTCCCAGCAGCCCCTGAGACTCCCACAAGTCCAGCTGCTGAGAGGTAAGAGCACAACCCCCGCCACCCCCCAACACGGAGCCGGCATTCCCTTTCCCCTCTGAGAACTGTGTCCTCATCAAAGGGGGAGGGACCTTCTAAGGCCCCACTCCACCCCCAGAGGCAGCCACCCTGATCCATGGTGTTCTGATCACTACCAGCCCCATCTCCTCCAGGGACAGGGTGGGAGTGCTGGCACAGGGTCAGCCGGTGCTTCACTGACTTCTCAACCCCTCCCTGAAGTGCTCCCAATGGGCTGAGCACTGTCTCGCACGAGTACCTGAAGGGTAGCTACGGACTGGACCTGGAGGCTGTGCGAGGCGGAGCCAGCAACCTGCCCCACCTTACCCGCACCCTTGCCACCTCATGCCGGAGGCTGCACAGGTACCTGGGCCACCCAGCCCCATGCGTGCAGCCTCTCCTCACCTGCCCCCTTGTTGCACAAATGTCCATACCTCTGATCTCTGGCCCTGAACAGGGATCCAGCTGTTGTTTCCTGACTTTTCCTCACCCGAAGCCTTGTATCCTCGCGGTGGAGGCTGAAGCCCCCCCTGCCCTGTACTTGGGGTGGGGAGGGGGCATTCTGACCAGTTGTGTCCCCTAGTGAGGTGGACAAGGTCCTGTCGGGCCTGGAGATCCTGTCCAAGGTGTTTGACCAGCAGAGCTCTCCCATGGTGACCCGCCTTTTGCAGCAGCAGGTGGGATTACGGGGAGGCCTGTGGGGAATGGGCTCGTGTCTGGGGCTGGCTGGGGGACCTCCTGCTTGCTGGCCTCATGTACAAGCTTCATCCTGGCTCTGTGCAGACTCCACCGCAGACTGGGGAGCAGGAGCTGGAGAGCCTGGTGCTGAAGCTGTCCGTGTTAAAGGACTTCCTGTCAGGCATCCAGAAGAAGGTAGCCTGACTCCTGACCTCGGACCTCACCTACCAGTCCCTGACTATTTGCACTAGCCTAATGGATCTCCACCCTGAATCTACAGTTTAGCATTGACCCCAACATCAGCCATGCCCCTCCTGGCCCCAGCTCTCCGCATGTCCCCTGACCCTGCCTGCCCTTCCCCGCTCCAGGCCCTGAAGGCCCTGCAGGACATGAGCTCCACAGCCCCGCCAGCTCCGCTGCAGCCATCCATACGTAAGGCCAAGACCATCCCCGTGCAGGCCTTTGAGGTACGGAGGGGTGTCAGGTGGGGCCTTCTGGGGCAAAGGGCCATTGGGGGTGAAGGGGGTGTCCCCTGCCCGAGGTCTTTCCAGCAGGCGCCCCTCCCTCCCACCTCATGACCCGCAGGTGAAGCTGGATGTGACTCTGGGCGACCTAACCAAGATCGGGAAGTCGCAGAAGTTCACGCTGAGCGTGGATGTGGAGGGCGGGCGGCTGGTGCTGCTGCGGAGACAGCGGGACTCGCAGGAGGACTGGACGACCTTCACACATGACCGCAGTGAGCCAGGGCCTGACCAGGGGCAGTGAGCAGGGTGGCCTTCAGGCCTCAGTGCCCGGGCCAGTGAGACCGTACTCCATTCTCTAGTCCGCCAGCTCATTAAGTCCCAGCGTGTCCAGAACAAACTGGGTGTCGTGTTTGAGAAGGAGAAGGATCGGACACAGCGCAAGGACTTCATCTTTGTCAGTGCCCGGGTGAGCAGCCTGCTGGGCTAGGCCCTGGGGGCTGCAGGGGTCCCTGTGGGGTGGGAAGAGAGGAGACACGTGATATAGGTGGGTCGTCCCTCCTGGCAGGAGTGGATCTGACAGGGCAGAGAGTATATGTATTGAGAATGGGTGGTCTGAGGGTGGAGTCAAAGGTCCATCCAGTGAGCGGTTATTGAGCACCTGTGATATGCTTGAATGGGGGACCACAGAGACATGACCCTCGCCTCGTGGGACCTGCCACCTACCAGGGACCTCCCCTAACTGGCTGTTGTCCCCCCAGAAGCGGGAGGCCTTCTGCCAGCTACTGCAACTCATGAAGAACAAGCACTCCAAGCAAGATGAGCCCGACATGATCTCTGTCTTCATAGGCACCTGGAACATGGGTCAGGCCCAGGTTGGGGCTGGGCGGGGAGAGAGGAATAGCCCCAGGTCAGGGGCCTGACCACCCCCCATCCCCTTCTCCTCCAGGAAGTGTGCCACCTCCGAAAAACGTGACATCTTGGTTCACATCGAAGGGTCTCGGGAAAACCCTGGATGAGGTCACAGTGACCATACCCCATGACATCTATGTCTTTGGGACCCAGGAGAACTCAGTGGGCGACCGCGAGTGGCTGGACCTGCTACGCGGGGGCCTCAAGGAACTCACAGATCTGGACTATCGCCCGGTGAGGGGGGGTCATCTTGTCCAGTCCCCCCTCCTCGGACACCACCCCAAACTATCCTGCTTGACCTTATGGGCGACCCTGGGGAGCACAACTTGACTGGCTTTCCCTCTGGCCCCCGGGCATATCCTTTAGGAGATCTAACGAGTCCTTCGTGCTGTGGGAACATGCTGTGTTTCTCTCTGGCCCCTCAGGAAAAAGGGGTAGCAGACCTTTCTATCCTGTGACTGACAGCACAGTCTATGGTATAGGCAGGGGTGTTGGGGGGGAATGTGGACAGTGCCCCAGCCCAGGGCAGGGGTGACCCTGAACCCTCTCCCCAGATTGCCATGCAGTCACTGTGGAACATCAAGGTAGCTGTTCTGGTCAAGCCAGAGCATGAGAACCGAATCAGCCATGTCAGTACATCCAGCGTGAAGACTGGCATCGCCAACACCCTGGGTGAGTAGGGTGGGCAGGGTCTCTCTGTCCATACCTTCTGCTTTCTCTCCAGCCCGTAGTCTCCCCTTTTTGGGTGGTCTCAGCTTTCTCATATATAGAACTTTGAACCCTGTAAAACATATTCATATTCTAAATGTCTTCTAGCACCACCAGGAAGGCAGGGCCAGGATAATTATCTCCATTACATAGATGATAAACCTCAAAAAAACCCCAAAAACACTGAGGCCCAGAGTCGCTGAGTGACCTGTCCAAGGTCACACAGCTAGTACGTGGTGGCCTTTTGGTTTGTGGCCCAGCGTTCCCTCAGCGGAGATTCTGCTCAGAATCTGCGGGTGCTTTCAGCTCCACCTTTGGGATCCCCTGTGATCTGCAGGGGCTTTATTCACACATGCGGAGACTCAGGCCACCCAGATGGATGGCGTGTGCCCTGTGTGGCCCCCTGGGAAGGGGGGATGCGTTTAGAGGCCTGCCTGCCTCATAGCATCTGGGGCGGGGCGGGGGGAGTGGGAGGACCTTCCCACCACTGCTTCGAGGGGCAGAGGGGAGAGTTGGGAGCCCTCCAAAGGTGACGCAGGCCCTCCTCTCTTGCTTGCCCTGACAGGAAACAAGGGAGCTGTGGGAGTCTCCTTCATGTTCAATGGCACCTCATTTGGCTTTGTGAATTGCCACCTCACCTCAGGAAATGAGAAAACCGCCCGGTGAGGGGTGCCTTTCCAAGTCTTTACCCTCATTCCCTCCTCCCCTGAGACCTATCCCCTCTCCCATATCCCAATCCATGACCCTCCTACATCCCTGTCCCCAGACACCGCCTTCTCTCTTGTCCCAACTCAAGACTCCTCTGCCTTGATCTTGTTCCCAGCTCTTTCCTCTGTCCCCAGGGACCCTGATCCACACCCCATCCCTGACCCCAGAGACTTCTTACCTTCCTGCCAGTCCCTGGCCCCTGACCCTGGGCCTCCCACCCCACCCCCTAGGCGGAACCAGAACTACCTGGACATCCTGCGGCTGCTCTCGCTGGGCGATCGGCAGCTCAGTGCCTTTGACATCTCTCTGCGTTTCACTCACCTCTTCTGGTTTGGGGACCTCAACTACCGCCTGGACATGGATATCCAGGTGCAAACAGGGCTGCTGGGTGGCTGCGAGGGAAGCTGGGCTGGGGGCCAGTTGGGCTCCCACCTCTGGCTCTGGCTCAACAGGGAGTGGCCAGCCCTTGTGTCTTCACTGCAGGAGATCCTGAACTACATCAGCAGGAAGGAGTTTGAGCCCCTGCTCAGGGTGGACCAGCTTAATTTGGAACGCGAGAAGCACAAGGTCTTCCTTCGGTTCAGTGAGTGTGGGCCTGGCAGGTCTCCGAGGGCTGGGGCCTCTATGATATGCCTGGGTGTTCAGGGCCCTGAGCCCTGCTTGTTCCTTGCCTTCCCTAGGTGAGGAAGAGATCTCCTTCCCGCCCACTTACCGCTACGAGCGGGGCTCCCGGGACACGTATGCCTGGCATAAGCAGAAGCCAACTGGGGTGAGCGAGGGGAATGGGCAGGGGGGCCTTGGGAGATTCCTTTGGGCTGCAGTGAATCAAGAGTGCCTGTCTGGTCAAGGTCTGGGCAGTTACTACTCCAGCTTTGGTGGCCCCTCTCAGGCCTTAGGGGTGGGTGATCCTGGGTGTTGTGAGGACCCAAGAAGGGAGATGGGTGCCGGGGCCTGGGGTGGTGGGAGTGTAGGGCCTCATCAGCTCTGCAGCTCTGCAGTGGGGCTCATGCTGAGCAACCCTGGCTGTTGGCCCTGACCATGCTGACATCGCCTGCCCCAGGTCCGGACCAATGTGCCTTCGTGGTGTGACCGGATTCTTTGGAAGTCCTACCCTGAGACCCACATCATCTGCAATTCCTATGGTCAGAGTCTCCTGGACAGGGTGATGGGCAGTCCTGGGTGGCCACAGGCCGATTCTGCCCTAGCTTTGGGAACTGGGAGCTGAGAGGAAAGAGCTTGCCCCTGAGCTCCCATTCCTATCCCAGGTTGCACGGATGACATCGTCACCAGCGACCACTCCCCCGTGTTTGGGACATTTGAGGTTGGAGTAACCTCTCAGTTCATCTCCAAGAAAGGTGACTGTTCTGGATGTGCTTGTGGGTGGGTGGGCACAGGGGGTGGCCTGGGATGTGTATAGGTTTGACTATATCTGTGTGTGTGTGTGTGTGTTTGGGTGTGGACATGTATGTGCAAAACTGTTTCTGAATATGTACTGTGTGAGGCTGTCTGTGTGCCCGGGGCACCGTGAAAGGTGCGTGCCCGTGCGTGTGTGCCTATCTGTGAATATAAAAGCACACGGATACCTGTATTTGTCTGGAGCCGTGTGGATACCCCTGAGTGTGCCTGGTAGTGTGGAGGGTTGTTGGCAGGCAGTCCCTGCAGGGGTTCTGGTCCCCCAACCCCCTTCCTAGGTGGTCTCTCATCCTTGAGTTATCTGTTTGCCTGGTCCAGGGCCTGGGCTTTGCGGTCTCCCCATTGGTTGCTTGGGATTAGGGAGGCCCCTCCTGGCCATCCCTCCTCCTCTGCCAGGGCCCCTGATTTCCTGTCCCAGGGCTCAGTGTCTGTCCTGTTCCTCCTGCCACCCTTGCAGCCGTCCTGACCGCCTTCCTCCCTTTGCCCCTCAGGGCTCTCAAAGACTTCGGACCAGGCCTACATTGAGTTTGAGAGCATCGAGGCCATTGTGAAGACAGCCAGCCGCACCAAGTTCTTCATTGAGTTCTATTCCACCTGCCTGGAAGGTCAGAGGCGGGCCCGGGGCTGGGTGTGGCCAAGAGGACTGCGGAGCCCGAGGTGCCCAGAGCGGTCGGCCCCCAGGATAGGGGGAAGGGAAGCCAGGAGGTGGCACTCAGGTGGGTATCCCCTCCCTCTCCCCAGAGTACAAGAAGAGCTTCGAAAATGATGCCCAGAGCAGTGACAACATCAACTTCCTCAAGGTGCAGTGGTCTTCACGCCAGCTACCCACGGTGAGGCTTTTGGCAGGGCCTGGGCCTATAGGTGAGGGCACAGGGAGAGGTGTGGCAGAGCACATGTGGTTTGTGCATGCGCGAGTGTGCCTGTGCCTGTGCATAGTGGGGCTGGGCATGAGTAAGGGTGAGGGCACCCTGCTTAGTTGGGGGGTGTGGGACCAAGTTGCAGGTTCATTCATCCGTTCATAAATACTTTTCGAGCCCTTGCTAAATGTCAGGTCCTGTGTTGGCCATTGAGGATGTAGAAGATGAATGACAATGCTGTTAAATGTTATGAGAGACCCATGCGGGGCTGTGTCTTCTACATTAAGGCTTGGGATCTCTCCTTAAGTGGGAGTGAGCATGGACCAGTCTGAGGGTAGGGGTGAGTGGTGTCAGGGGCAGGAGGGGGTGCTTGGGGCTTTGTTCTTCACTGGGCCTCTCTGGTTCCCAGCTCAAGCCAATTCTGGCTGATATCGAGTACCTTCAGGACCAGCACCTCCTGCTCACGGTCAAGTCCATGGATGGCTACGAATCCTATGGTGAGGGCGCGGAGGGGTGCCAAAAGGCATGGACAGCCAAGCAGAGCTCTAGAAAGGTTTGGCAATCTGCTGGTCTGCCCCATCTTCCCTTCAGGGGAGTGTGTGGTGGCACTCAAGTCCATGATTGGCAGCACGGCCCAGCAGTTCCTGACCTTCCTGTCCCACCGCGGCGAGGAGACAGGCAACATCCGTGGTTCCATGAAGGTGCGGGTGCCCACAGAGCGCCTGGGCACCCGTGAGCGACTCTACGGTGGGGGCTCCTTTGGGAGGGATATGGGGCATAAGATGGGGTGGTGTGGGCACGTCTAGGAGGGGTGGACCGGGGTGGAGAGAGGGCTTGTTAGAATCTCTGAAATATTTGGAAATTATGCAGCCATGACTGGAAGTGGGCCTGCATTGAGGAGTAGCTGGAAAAGGCCTGGTAGGCCCAGTGGGTATCTGTGGTCCAGAACCCCAGGTCCCCTCTGAGTCTTCTTTTTCTTCCAGAGTGGATCAGCATTGATAAGGATGAGGCAGGAGCAAAGAGCAAAGTCCCTTCTGTGTCTCGAGGCAGCCAGGATCCCAGGTGAGCTGGGACTGTGCTGGGGGTCCCATGAAGGGGTGCCTGGGGGCTTTGGGTCAGCCTCTACCTCATCTCACCCCTGTACACCCCTGGCAGGTCAGGGAACCGCAAACCAGCCCCTGCAGAGGCCTCCTACCCACTGTCCAAGTTATTCGAAGAACCAGAAAAACCACCACCAACTGGGAGGCCCCCAGCCCCACCTCGATCTGCCCCCCGGGAGGAGCCCTTGACCTCCAGGTGAGAGAAGGAAGCTGTTATACCCCCCACTTCATCTATTGCTGTGCTTGGCTCTCAGGGCCAGCCTGGGGACCATTTGCTGCTTGAGTAATCTCAAGCCCCATGGCTGGGGGTGCCGGGGCTCTATACCTATGGGCACTCTGGCCATAGCCAGACCTCCCTGAGGCGTGGCTCTGAGTCCACGGGAGCACAGTCATTCTTTCCTCCCGATTCTGCCATAAAAAATAGAATTAGAAGTTATTTTCTGCAACAGTTCCCTCCATGTAAACAGATTTAGTTTGAGCTTTCTGTTTGGCCTCAGCATGGGATTTCCTCTGGTGCATTCTATGGAACACTGTCCTACAAGATGCCCCATTGGAAACGTGTTTGTGGTCAAATGAGTTTGGGAAATGGTTCTGGCTAGATTCTTTTCTTACACAGTCCCAGTGCACATTAGTATTCGCAAAAGCTCTGAGCATCTGAACAGGAAGGAAACCCTTTTTCAACTCTGTTGAATATAGTTTCCCAAACTTAATGGGCCAGGAAACTTCTTTTCCACACAGTAACTATTAATACCCTGGGGAACTAGTGTTCTGTGGCTCATACTCGGGGAAAGTGAGGCTTACTTTCTAATTATATCCAAGTGTCGCTTGAACTTAAATAAAAGCTCCTAGCTGCGGTTTGGTGCTTTTTCACTCACCTTCACCTATTATCAGTCACCTTGGTTTTATCTTCAGGCTTGAGTAAAACTAACCTGAATCCCTGGGTGAGACTTCTCAGTAGATTGGCCTCAGATGCCTCCAGAGGCTTTCACAAGATCTGGCTGGTCATTCACATTAAGGTCTTTATTGCCCTGCCTTCTGGCACCTGTTTTCCCTGATTTAAGCTCAGGTTTCACAAAGTCACGAAAGAAAGATCTGAGAATCTTAGCAAGTCAGGCAAGGAAGTTCAGGGATTATCTATTCAGCGATCGTGTCTCCTGGATTTTAGAGGTGAAGACAGCAAGGGCCAGCGAGGGAAAGTAATGTGCTCAAGGTCACATGCAGTTGTAGGACCGGGGGCCCACCGTCCTGACTCCCCAGTCCAGTTCTCCTTCCACTGCACCCATTGCCTTCTCTTTGGTATCTGGGTCCTGACTTCATTATCCTGCTCCCAAACCCAGGTTGAAGGCAGAGGGGGCTCCAGAGCCGGAAGGGGTGGCAGCCCCCCCACCCAAGAACAGCTTCAATAACCCTGCCTACTACGTCCTTGAAGGGGTCCCCCACCAGCTGCTGCCCCCGGAGCCACCCTCGCCTGCCAGGGCCCCTGTCCCGCCGGCCACCAAGAACAAAGTGGCCATCACAGTGCCTGCTCCACAGCTTGGGCGCCACCGGCCCCCCCGTGTGGGAGAGGGGAGCTCATCAGATGAGGAGTCTGGGGGCACACTGCCCCCTCCAGACTTTCCACCCCCACCACTGCCAGACTCGGCCATTTTCCTGCCCCCCAGCCTGGATCCTCTGCCAGGGCCAGTGGTCCGGGGCCGCAGCGGGGGTGAGGCCCGTGGCCCACCACCTCCCAAGGCCCATCCAAGACCCCCGCTGCCCCCAGGCCCCTCACCTACCAGCACTTTCCTGGGGGAGGTAGCCAGTGGGGACGACCGCTCCTGCTCCGTGCTGCAGATGGCCAAGACGCTGAGTGAGGTGGACTATGCCCCTGCTGGGCCTGGCCGCTCGGTACTTCTGCCAGGCCCCCTGGAGCTGCAGCCGCCCCGGGGACTGCCCTCGGACTATGGCCGGCCTCTCAGCTTCCCTCCGCCTCGCATCCGAGAGAGCATCCAGGAGGACCTGGCAGAGGAGGTGTGTGGACCAAGGGTGGCTATCTGTGTGTACCTGAGGTGTGTGCTTGCCCATGGACAGTGGTATCCTTTTACTTCACCATTCAACACTCAGTGGTGTCCCTTCTGCCCTGAGCTGGGCACTGGGGAGTTGGGGGGGACACCTGAATCGGCCCCAGTTCTTGCCTCTTCCCCTAAAGCATGTAGTAGAATGTGGCTGTCTGCGGGTGCTTTTCTGTGCGGGTACCTCCAGTGCTCCCCCTGACACGCCCTATTCCTTCAGGCTCCGTGCCCGCAGGGCGGGCGGGCCAGCGGGCTGGGCGAGGCGGGCATGGGCGCCTGGCTGCGGGCCATCGGTTTGGAGCGCTATGAGGAGGGCCTGGTGCACAATGGCTGGGACGACCTGGAGTTTCTCAGGTGGGGGCGGGGCTGGAGGCGGATGGGGTGGGGCTGGCCCCGGGGGCGGAGCTACGGGCCCTCGAGACCACTTCGCCAATCTCCCAGCCTCTCTTACCCCTACAGCGACATCACCGAGGAGGACCTGGAGGAGGCTGGGGTGCAGGACCCGGCTCACAAGCGCCTCCTTTTGGACACCCTGCAGCTCAGCAAGTGATAGCGGTGGCACTGCGAAGCTGCGAACTCGGCACCCCTACCCCTCCACTAAGGCCCAGCCATAGCTCCGAAGTTGAAAAGTTATGAGGGGTGGGGCAGTACCTCTCTGGCTATTTATTGGGGATCTGCGTTCCCCACTGCCCAATCGTTTGGAATGCCCTAATTAGGACATCCTGCCCCTCACCTGCCCCAGGGCTTCAGAGGTCAGTTGCCGTGATTACCAAGGACTTCGGTTGTTCTGGTGCTGACCTCCTTTTCTGGAACCCTACTCCCAGCCCCAGGGGTGCCCGTAGGGTCGTCCATTTGGCTACGCCTGGGTCCCCACTTTAACCGCTGTTTCTGCTGCCTTCCACCTGGCCTGAACCACAGGGGGAGGGGCTCAGCTAGGACCTCTCCCAGCCCCCACTATGGGGGTGTCCGTCCGGAAATGAAGGAATAGCCCAAGGACCGGGCTGGGGTTTATTTAAGGCTTTCTGCGTGGGTTTAGGGAGGGCGGGCACTTTTAATGTTATTGGGGCTGGTGGGGGTGGGGAGAAGGATCTGGGCCATAAAGTGCTAGTTTGCTTAGTTCTCACTGTCACCTGGTCTATACCACCTTGGGTTGCGGATGTGGGGCTGCAGTGGGTACCTTGCTGGTTGCAAGCGGGTCGGGTTCTTGCAGGCAGCCTATCCCCATCCTGGGTACTCAGAAGGGTTGCCAGCGTGATGTCTTCAATAAATTAAGTTTTATTTGGATTGAGCAAAACTCACCTCAATAAATTACAAGTTTTTCAAAGGAAAAGAACAACAACAACCCTCCCCCCCAAAATAATAATCAGGAAAGAGGAGAAACCCCTCTGTCCCGATGCCCTGGCCAGCCCCACTGCTCTGAACAGGCCTAACCTCTGTGCCAGACCGGCTGGGAATGGGAGGGGATAAATTGGCAGTGCGACCCTTCAGGCGGCTTATTATCCCAAGGAGGACCAGTACTGGTGGACCCGAGGTTCTGGGGCAGCAGGCTGGTCGCTAAGGTGAGGAGTGACCCAGCCAGCTGCAGAGCCAGGGGAGGGAGCCAGGCTGTTACTGTACTTGAGGACCCTCACGTTCCAGCACAGTTATTTGATCCGGGTTCCAACCAAAGAAAGCCAAGCTGGAAGGGGGGAGGTCCCAGTGAAAAGTACCCCGCTCTGCTGGGAGGAGCAGGTGAGGACGAGAGGTCCTGACTTGGTCTCCAAAGCTGGGGAGGGCACACCTAGGGGTCAGACACGGTAGGGGGTGGGGACAGATGGGCACTTCCAGGCGGGCGCCCAAATGGGGAGGGGCTCTGTCACGTCCTGGAGGGGCAGGGGCGTCTCTGGGGGCAGGCCCGGAGCCTCCAGAGTCCGGTGGCTAGAAGAGATTGGTCTTCAGGGCCGGGCCAGGCTTCCGGTGGAAGGAGGACAGAACCCCGGAGAAGGGCCCGGGCCCGGGTTCCGCCGGCTGCCAGGCTTTAAGCAGCTCCGCCGCGCCCGCGCCCGGCCCGCCGCCCCCGCCGCCCGCCACGCCCGCCCACAATGGGCCCTTGAGCGGCTGTGGCCCGGGGCCAGGGCCGGGCCCGGAGCCCAGGGCGGCAGGCAGCGGGCTGGGGCTCAGACGCGGGCTGGCCAGGCCGGGGGCGGGCGGCGGCGGCAGCGACGCGGTGCTGTCGGGCGTGGGGCTGCACGTGGATTCCTTGGAGTCGTCGTCCTCGGACGAGCAGCGCGCCTCGCCCTTTTTGGCTCCCGCCGCGCCCGCCGCACCCTTGGCGCTGGCCGCACGCTCCTGTTTGCGGAACTTGGCCCGGCGGTTCTGGAACCAGACCTGCGGGCACAGGGGCCGGTCAGGCCGAGGCCGCAAGACGCGGGTGAGCCCTCAGTCGGGAAGGGCCGGATCAGGATTATCACCAGCTTTCTGAGCGTCGGCCCCCCGGCCCTCCACCACTAGGCTCGTAGCCCTCCTTGCTTCTCTGCTCATCTCCTCGCCTCCACTTGCCCCTTCCTCCAGGTCTTCCCCTTGGGAACTGCTCACCCGCGGACCCCGCTGCCTCCAGTGTTCTTGGTCTCCTGGAGGGGACTCCGCCTTCGCTCCCTCATCACCCAAAGCCCTGCCCCCGATTCCTTCCTACAAGAAGCTCCAGGAATTTCCACCTGGAGTGTCTCACGGCGGTGGAGAACGGGTTCGGGCACTAGAGGAAACCTTCTGTTCAGGGTCTCCAGTGAAGGCGGACCAGCTGAACATCTGTACTTGGATTTGTAAGAGAGACAACAGAGTCCATCTGGGCGGGCCCTCCTGAGCCCTGAGCCGGCCCAGAGCCCTGGGTTTCGGACTCAGAGAATTCACAGCAGCAGAGCTGGGGAGGGGACATGGAGGCGCTCGCTGGCTTTCCCGGATTCGTCTGCCTGGCTCCCACTCTACCCACTCGGCCTCCTTCCAGAATTCCCAGGCATCCCTCTACATGCCTGGCCCTACTAAGGAGACCCAGGGGGAAATCGTGGGGCTGAAGAACTCAGTTCTCCCGAGGGCCTCAGGTCTGCCAAGTCTTGGCCCCGTTGCCTCCCCAGGTTGCCCATCCTCTCCTGCCCAACCACCCCCAGACTGCGCCCTGGCCCCTAGCCCCAGCTTTTTGCCTCCAAGCTGCACCTGCCTGCCACCCAACTGAGGCCCCTCTGTCCCGCGGCCCCCAGGTATCGGGCACTAATCTCCCACCCTCCTCCACGCGCACACTCCTGCACACACACGCAAACACGCACCTGCACGCGAGCCTCAGTGAGGTCGATCTTGAGCGCCAGTTCCTCGCGTGTGTAAATGTCGGGGTAGTGAGTCTCTGCGAAGACGCGCTCCAGCTCCTTGAGCTGTGCGCTGGTGAACGTGGTGCGGATGCGCCGCTGCTTGCGCTTCTCGTGCAGGCCCGACGGCTCCGGGAAGAACTTGTAGGGCACTAGGGGTGTGTGCAGGAGGGGGGAGCGACGAGGGTGGAGGCGTGAGGGGCCGAGCTCAGCCCGCTGTGTCCTGCCCCTGAGATCGCTCGCGGTCCCCCGCCCCTGACCCAGCCCCTCGGCTTCCTTCGCTCAGTCTCTAACTGAGCGTCTTCCCTGTCGCTCAGTGGGAGCCGGCAGGAGTGAAGGCGGACAGGGCGCAGGGAGATCTGGGGCCCAAGAGCAGCAGCGAGGGAATCAGGATCTGATCCTCAGGTCAAGACCTGTCCCCGGTCCTCCCCGTGTTCCCTCACCTCCCTCCAGTCCACCTGCGCCTGCAACCTCTGCTTTGGCGTGCTTCTACCTTGGTCAACCTGCCCGCTTGGTTTCAGGCCCTGCTCTGTCCACCCTAGCCTTGGTTGCCAAGTCTCATCATCATCATGAGTCTTCCCAGTAACCAGTTCTGGCCCCCGCCTGGGCGACTGAGACTCCCTGGCCTGGGTCCACTGTGAGCCCTGCCATGTACTTTCTGCCATGTAGGGACTTAGCCCCCTCGACCTTGCCATCTCTCTCCTCCCAGGCCTCATTTCCTCAGCCCCATCTCACAACCCATTCTCTTCCAGGTGTCCTCTCCTCTTCCTCATCTTTCTCCATCCACATCTCTCTTCAGCTTTCCCTCCTGGACCATTCTTTTCTTTGTGCCCATTGAAAAGGGTCCTTATTTTCCCCCACCCAGGTTCCTATACCATGTCTTTGCCCTTCTTCTTCCTTCCAGGCACCTCTCTCTTGACCCGACTCCCCCACAGCCAGCCCCACTGCTCTCCCTCATTCTCTTCCCATCCTTGTCTCTTTTACCCCATCCCAGTCCCCGCTGCCCTACAGTGTTTCTGACAATATCTCCTCATCCCTGTCTCCAACCCCTGCTTAAGTCTCCATATTCTTCAGGGGTCCCCAATATCCTTCATCTTTGTCCTACATCCCTAGTTCTCTATCTCCCCCTAATCCTTGTCTGCAACACTCCATTCCTAGCCCCATCTTCCTCATCTCTTGCTAATCTTCCTTGGTCCCCATGTCCCGTAATTCCTGTCCCCATCACATAGTTATTATCTCCATCTCCCCAACCCTGGGTCCCCATTTCTTCCAGGGCCCCCAGTCTTCCCATCTTTGCTCACACCTCTCTATACCTGTTCTCATTTCTCCATCTCTGTGGGGCCCATATCCCCATTTCCTGACCCTGTCTCCCCAATCCACATCCTCATCTGGCCCAGAGTACCCAATCTCCCCATCGCCTTTCCAGTTTTTGGCTCCACCTTGCTGGTTTTCATTTCTCCAAATCCAGGTCCCCATCTCACCATCCCTTCCCACTCCCTAGGCCCCAATATTCTATTTGGGTCCCAGTGGTCTTCCCAGGAAAGAAGATGATAAGGAGATTGGGTGGGGCAGCCTGGACTCTAACCGGAGAGATGGAGATGGCTGGTGAGGCTCCATGAGGTTGAGGGTTCAGATTGGGACTTAGATCAAGAGGCTTGGAGGTACTGGGAGACTGCTTCTGGGTTCTGTAGGACTCTAGCTGGGAGAGGGGAATGAAAGTGGCTTAATGACCTGGACACTCTTTTCGTCCAGTAAGGGAGGAGGTTTCAGTGGTGCAAGAGGGTCTGGGCACAGGCAGGATGGGTCCAAAACTGGGCAGGAGGGGCTTGATGGTTCTGGGGCTCTAGGAAGGTTTCCATCTGGGCAGCTCAGCAGCTGCAGGAGCCCTTGTTGGGGTCAGACATGAAGTGGGGTGGGGATAAGGATGGAGATCTGATTGGACTGAGCCGGGAGCATCTTCCAAGGATACGGAGATGGAGAGATTTGGTGGTCAGTCTTTGCAGGTGGGGAAGGGAGGACCTGGTGAGGGGCCTGGGGCTGGGCCAGGGATCTATTTCCCTGACCCGAAGAGCACGAGAAGGGGAAAGATGAGAGGGTGGGGCTCAACTCTGCCTACGGGAGGCCCGTCTTACAGGGAGGCTGGGGATCCCTCGGGTGTTGGAGGGCAAGGATGGTGGCGGCTGTGGGGGACAGTCGCAATCACTTGCCAAATAGGGCAGGGGCTGGGGTTTCCGCAGGATTTGGAGGGAGGGTTGGGCCAGGGCTGGGCTCACCTGCCGAGTAAGGCGCTGGCTGGTGGTCGCGTAGAGCGCCGAGCGCGCAGTTGGAGGAGCCGAGCGCGGGGCAGGGCGGACCAGCCGCGGGGAAGGCGGGTCGCAGGGGGCTGTATTGGAAGCCGCCGGGCTGGCTGCAGGCGCCGAAGTCGCCGTAGGCGGACGCCTCCATGGCGGCCACGCACGAGTCGTACGAATTGAGGTAGGAGTAGTCCATCGGCCCGGGGGTCGGGGTCGGGGGCCGGGCCGGGCCGGGTCGGGGTCGGGGTCCCCGGCCGGGTGGGGGTCGGGTTGAGGGTTCGAGCGCCTGGCGCCGAGGACCCGAGGCCGGCTCTGAGCGCCCGTGAGTCCGCCCGCCCCGTCGTGGCCGCCCTCCGCCCGGGTGCAATGCAAGTGCCGCCCGGCCAGACCCGCGCGCCTTTTAACGCTCAGGACCCCGCGGAGGGGGCGGAGCGGGCAAGCTCCGCGGGGCGGGGCCTGGACAGCCCAGGCCCCACCCCCAGCTACCCCAGACCCCCACTCCAAAGGGTCCCCGCCGCCCTCCTTGGGCTCCCGAGGTGCAGGGCGGGGCAGTGTGGGGCCCCATCCTTACAGTCCTCATCCCGCCCCAATCCCGATCAGACCTTCGCTCTCTACGCACAGTGCCAGGCTGGAGGGTCCCAACCCGTTTCCTTGGCCTCCCCACCTGCGGCCCCGCAGAAGGGAGGGGAGACAGGCCTCGCGGCGCTCCGGTGAAGAAGTTAATTCAATTCGTCCTGATAACCGAGTTATTCTGATCCAGCCCCTCGGCCCCGCCCCCAGCGAGGTCCTATCCCACCGGGGACCACGGAGGCGGTCCAGGAGGGGGATGGAGACACGGACGAGGAAGAGACGGAGCCTGGGATGGGGACGTGGATGAAGAGAGGACACGGGGGGAGAAAGGGACAGAAACAGTGATGGAGAAAGAGACAAGAGAGATACAGGTACACAGATGGAGACAAGGATGAGACATGGACGCGAGAGAGACTGGAGACAGGGGCAAGTGGGCCCACAGCGATAGAGATGTAGACAAAGCTGAAGCTCGTGCAAGAGAAAGGCAGGGATGGAGATGGGGACAAGGCAGAGACAGAGGAGACAAGGATAAGAGGGGGACCGAGAGAGAGAGTGAGGCAGGCATGGAGACAGAGAAGGCCCCGGGGTGATACATAGATGGAAACAAGGACTGAGACGGAGATCAGGAGAGAGATGAGACAAAACAGGGCAGGGACAGGGAGACACACATACACAGAGGGGCGGTCTCAGAGAGACAAGGACAGGGACAGATAGAGGAGGAACAGAGCTGAGAGAAAGAGCCTTCGGAGAGCTGAGACCCACAGCGGGAGTGCCCAAGGGCCGGTAGGATTGTGGTGGAGGCCAGGCCAGGCTGCCGAGGGGGAGGGTCGCTGCAGCCCAGACCCCTCTATCCTGACTTGGCCACACAACCCTGCCCTGTACCTTCAGGGCCCGGCCTGCCTCTCCCCTCCCCCAGTTCCCCAGCCCACCACCACCCAGTGTGACCCTTTGGTCCCCAGCACCCTTGGCACAGAGTGTGTGTATGTGATGAATGTCAGGATCAGGAGATCAGGAGTAACCGGGTGACCTCCACACTCTCTCTCAGCCTCCCCATCCCCCCTCCTCCTTTTCTTCACCAGGTAAACTACCTAGACTCAGTCTGCAACTGGCCACAGACCTGACCCTCAGCAGATTCAGCCTCGGGCCTTCACACTGTGGGAAAACCAACACAGGATCCTTTCTAGAACAGAAGAGAGAAGCTTTCTGCCCCTGCAGCTCACCTGAGGTGGATTGGACAGCTTTCCCACCCAGCCCCCAGCCTCCTCCACCCAAATCTTGGTAGGTCCCACAGATACGAGAGTGAAGACCCAGAGAAAACCCGTGCAGGATGAGAGAAGGTCCCTGGGAATACCTTTCCCCAATTCCCCACTGTGGGGAACATGCCCATCCTCAGGTCATCCACTTCAAGGGCCACCAGCTCTTTGCTTTACACAAGGATCACCTGTCCCCAAATTCTGTACCTACTCTATGCCAGGGGGGGTTCTTTGAAGTGTTGTCTCTAATTACGTTTTAGGGATAAGCTTCTAAAGCTGACAGCAAAACTGCTTCAAAAGTTCTCCCCACGGGTGTGTGAAGTGTACCTCTCGCCTCTGACACATCCTCTGCAGGGAGCCCAAAAAGGGATCTCAGAATTGAGAACTCAGAAGTGCTCTCCTTAGAGCTATTATGGCTCTCCATTGCCCTGGGGGTCAAATCCAAGCCCTCATTCTGCTCACAATGTCCTCTAGCACCAGTGCTCCAGCCTGACTCCCCCTTACCTTGGCTTTCTTTGAAGCCCTCACACATTGATTGATCTTGTAGTTTAAAGCTGTCCTTTCTGGCTGGAATGTTCATTCCACTCCCCACCCCACTCCACTGCCCCCTACTTCCCTCAAACCCCCAAACCTGGACGACTCTTGTTTATCCATCTGGTCTTGAAGTGGACATGACTGCTTCCTGGAAGCCTTCCCCGACGCCCCTAGACCCTGTTGAATGTCCCATAGTAGCTCCCTCTCTTTTGGTGACTCATGTCCCCAATATTTGCAATAAAATGCAAGGTCTCAGGACAGAACTGTTACTTCCCGGCCCTACCACAGTGTCTAGCACATCATTCTGCACATCACAGGTCTTCCCATATCTGCTTGTTGGGCTAATGAAGCTAAGCTGTGTGTTGGGGAATCCCTGCCCTCATTTCTGGGGATGGAATCCCCAACCCCTGAGTCCCATTCCCCACTCTCTGGAAAGGGATCATCCTCTCTTCTTCATTCCCTCATTCCCCAGGGACAGGAAACTTCCTTCCTCTGAGCCAACCTTTGGGCTGGAAGAAAGTCCTCCCTCATCGGAGGAATTTGCAGGGGGCCTTATCCCTTCCCCAGTGACAAAACTGAAGGAAAGGAGCAACTGAAGCTCACAGGCAGGGTAAAGCAGAGATATGAGGGGAGGCAAAGAGGCCCTGGTTCCAGTTGTCTCCAAGACCATGATCCATCCCTGTCATTTCTACGGTTTGGTCATTGAACCAATAAATTCCCCTCTCTGTCTAAACTACTTTAAGTTTGGGCTTCTGACACTTGCAGCCAAAATCTCTGACCAATATAATCTGTGAATGCTTGACACCTTTACAGGTAATCAAATTATGGTAGTGGTGATTAGAAATTTTATTTTAACACGCATGTTACGGGGTTAGCAGGGCAGGAGCTCACCTTCCCATGGCTCAGGTTCCTTTCTCTGCAGGCAGCCATTTGCATCTGCTGATTGGCATAGAAACAGACACAGCTCAAAAAAATGCTTTGAACCCTGTCCACTACTGGGTTCAGGTCTTCCAGGTGGTAGAAGTGGGGGGACTTTGGAGGGTAGGCTGCATGGTGCGTGCAAATGAGTGTGTGTGTGTGAGTGTGTGTGTGTGAGAGAGAGAGAGAGAGAGAGAGATGGGGGCAGGAGAGAGGGCTCCCTGAGAACTCACCATAAAAGAAGAAGGAAACAGGGAGAGTGGGCTGCCTCTGCAAGGACCTCACATTCAAGAGGCCAGTGGATGAGATCTCTTGTGGGGAGCTCATCCCAACTGAAACTCCCTCCCACAAGTGCGTGCACTCTTGGAGAACAAAAGATGCTCTAGCACAAAACACTGATGCAGCAATATTGCTGTGACACCCCCTTGCTGAGCACAATGTCTTCACTTCCACGAGTGATGACAGATTCTGGAGACTGGTTGCTGGGTTTCAACTCTGCCACGTACAAACTTATGACTTAGACTAAGTCACTCAGCCTCTCTATACCTCAGTTTTCTCACCTGTAAACTGGTTTATCTTAATGATTAGATGAATTAAAATACATAAAGTGTTTGAATAGTACCTGGCACATAGTAAGCACTAAATTAATGTTTGGTTTTTTTTTTAATATATTGCTGCTGCTGCCGCCAGCACCATCACTCACACATACCCCTTCCTCCCTCTCACCAACTGACTGAGCCCTGTGTGACTCACAGACCCAGACCACACTCTGGTCAGGCTTCTCTGATTTGTTACACCTGATACCTGGATATAGAACCTGGACATAAACCCCTATGTTTGCACCACAGCATCACCTCTACCCTCAAAGATTTCAGAGGATATCAAGGCCTAGCAGAATTACCCAGCCTGACCTCTTAATTTTAGCAGATGAAGAGGCTGGGGCCCAAGGAGTGGTCCTGTAGAAAGAGTGAACTAAAAACAGTGGAAGTGTGTCAGAGTGGGAGGATTCCGCCCCCCCCGCCCCCCGACAGAGGGAGCAGAATACAAAAAGGAACCTGGGGAGGGACTTTTTTCTTCTGCTCTGACACTAACTTACTCTGTGAGCCTAGACAGTGGAAACACCATGAGAATGAATGAGGAAGGACCCATGTTTTGGAGAACTTTTTCTGCCTATGGTCACTTGGAGAATGGTAGCCTGGGAATTCCCAAGTACCACTACCTTATTCCCACTTCTACAAGTAGTCTCTGACCTTAGCCTCCCCTCAGAACTCTGAGCAAGGCTTACCTACGCTCAGAAAGTGGCCACCATGCTGATTTATTAAGCCAGTGCACTCCTTGTCAGCCCTTCTCTGCTATGGGGAAGAGCACGGAGTAGTGGTTACTCCTTACCATGGAAACTCATCTTCTCACCCTCTGAAGCAATGTCCTCAGTGTCATCATTGTCTAACCATGACTGGAAGCTAACTGTGATCAGACATCCATGTCTAACTTCTAATAAGGAAGGGAGTGGAAAGTTAGTGCATTGTCAGGTCCTGCTTGAGGACCTTTGAACTCCTCTCCCCTCCCCCCCCCATTTATCTACCAACTCCACAAGCATCCTTCTTCCAAATCCCTATTCTCTTCTGCCATGACTCTGTGCTCCAGGGAGAGTTGGAGGCAAACACATTAACTGTATGTCCTCCCAACCTGTCTATCAGAACTTACAGTCTCTTGTTCATTTCTCTGTTATGGGGACAACCTTTTGACCATTCTTTTCTTTCTATTGGTACCTTAGGCTACCCAGTATACTACCAATTTCTATTTTTGTTTTCAGCTTTTAGCATTAGGCCTTTCCAGGGACCCAAATGCTCAACCATCAAGGATCTCTGAAGAATGAGGGAAGATGTTAATCCAGTTCTAGAAATCTTTTTTGAGTGTCTGATCTAATAGAACTTCATGAGGCACTAGACACATGGGAATAAATTAATCCTATATGCTTTCTTTAAGGATCTCCTAGTCTGGGCACGCCTGGGTGGCTCAGTTGGTTAAGTGATACTTTAGGCTCAGGTCATGATCCCAGGGTTCTGGGATTGAGTCCCACATCCGACTCCTTGCTCAGTGGGGCGCCTGCTTCTCCCTCTGCCTATTCTGTCTGCTCTGCCTGCAGCTCCCCCTGCTGTGCTCTCTCTCTCTGACAAATAAATAAAATCTTTAAAAAACAAAAACAAAAGAATCTCCTAGTCTGATGGGCACATGGGTATTTGTCTATGGGGGATGTTATCCTTAGAATGTTTCAGTTGTCTGGACAAGAGAATGGCACACAGATGGTGAGGTGAGTTGACTCTTCTTTTAAAAAGGGAAGAAGAAAAAAAGGTTTGATCCGAACAACCACGCCATACACTGACAAGCTTATCCAAGTTTTTATGCGTGGGAAGGGTCCTGCCTAAGGGCTGCCATAGTGGACATCTATGGTGTGGTCAGCCAGCACAACTCTTCTCTTGGAAACTGTCTCCTCCATCCACATGGCTACCCAGGGAATCATTGCTCTTATATAATCCTACCCTCAGCCATAATTGGTCCAGGTGTGGGTACTTGTCCAACGATGGGTCAACAAACACTTCTTCATCATTACTTCTTTTTTTTTTATTTTTTTAAAGATTTTTATTTATTTGAGAGAGAGAATGAGAGAGAGAGAGAGAGAGAGAGAGAGCATGAGAGGGGGGAGCGTCAGAGGGAGAAGCAGACTCCCCGCTGAGCAGAGAGTCCGATGTGGGACTCGATCCTGAGCCGAAGGCAGTCGCTTAACCAACTGAGCCACCCAGGCGCCCCTCATCATTACTTCTTAATTGGGAAATGAATCATTCTCTTTTGAATGGTTAAAGCTATAAATATAAATCTCAGGAAATGTTTGCAGCTACTTTCCCTATCATTAAGAGAAAAGGTGGTCTGTAGTGAAGAAAGAATAAATAAAAAGTTGAAGCAAAAGATATAGAGTCTCATGTTAGAATTTAGGAGCCTAGTTCTGGTGATTCCTGAGACATCCTTACTCTTTTTGCAAATTAGTTGTTCAGTCCTTCAATGGATTTTTTTTAATCCAATACATTCTTCTTTATGTTTAATCTAGTTCAAGTGGGATTTGTCACTTCCAAATAAAGATATTCAAATAAAAATTGGTATAAGCTATGTAATGATGCAAAGAGCAGATCTTAAAATATGAAACTGGTCCTGTTGATGTAGGGTGGGAGGCAGTGAGAATGTCTCCATTATGAGCCTGGAAATGATATGACCTTGTTAGGTGATAATAAAGTAGCTGGAAAAACTATTGCATGTGTCTCTTACAACTTGATGTCAATTTTTCCCCTTGCCCTGTGGTTGCAACACCAAAGGATTAAGTAGAAAAAGGTAAAATATTCATGTATACTGTCTACATTTGCACCCTCAGAAAGGTGCATCACGAGGGAACAGGTAGATGAAGGACAGCATGATAATTTGTAACTCTGGTAAGGAAACCTCTGCCTGTGACCAGCAATCAGAGGCTGCAGCAAGAGGATAATCATGTGCTTGGCAGATTGTCCATAGTCAAGTTTTCTGCCACCCCCTAAAGTGAATATTGATTAGGAAACAGTGAATGTCTTATAACGAAATGGAGATATTTGGGAAGATCCAGATAAATTAGGAAAGTGTGATTCTCCCAGTCCGTGGCACTCTGGCCTGACAGCAGGAAAGAGCTGACATTCATTTTTTTTTTTTTTTTTTTGAAACCACTGAATCTGAAGCATCTGAAACCACTTTCTAAGCTAGGGAAATTCCCCATCTAACAGATGCCAGATACTTGCTTTCTAAACTTTCCTTACAACCAAGATTTAGACACTTGACCTAGTCTCAGCCAATCATGTACACTCATCACAGACTAAGCTAAGGAATCTGTAGTAGTGAGGACTCATGGACCATAAAAATTTTCTACAGGGGCAAAAGGTTGCAGCAAGATCTAGTTCTAGGTGCAGCAGGCCCCTACAGAGCTTGTTCTTGGCAGCAGTGAGGGTTCAGTGCCAATCACATCAGCTGTGTAAGGGGCAGTGGTGGCAAGGCTGTTTTCATGGGGAAAACAATGTAGCTTAATTTAGGGTAGTATTTCTAGTTCTATGTTCTAGTTCTAGTTCTAGTTCTATAGTTGGTCCTCCACTCTTTCCAGTAATTCTCTGAGATATCTAATATCTTTTATGAATGTAATGTCTAATAAATATATTTTTTTGCTTAAATAAGATGTAGTTTCTGTTGCTTGTAACTAATGACTCTGATATAGAAATTGGTACTAGATTGGCTGAGGGCATCAGACTCTCATAACTGTTGGAATCTTGGAATAATTGTGATTTCTGGTTGGGAACAAAGGCAGCAAAAATCCAGACATAGAGTGTTATTTAATGGCAAAACAGTTCATCAATTTATTACCAGTGGCCACCTGGAATTAAGTATCCATAAAGAGCATAGACTTGGTGGACTGTCAGGGATCAGTATAAAGGGAATGAGGAATTCAAGGATTGTGAGGATGTGTGGAAAGCTTAAAGAGAGAATGAGAGGGTAAAAATCAAACTCAACGTTTGCTCCTGTGTGAGAGTTAGAGAATGGTTTGAAAGAGGGACATGCCAGGATGGGAATGGTGATGAAAGAATTTGGATGGCTAAGAGAGGCCTAAGCCCTTTGTGAGTTAGGGCTAGGCTGGGAGCACATAAGGGAAAATCCAAAATAACAACAAAACAACAAGGTAAGCAAAATAATAGATTATCTCTTCTTCACTTAAGGTAAGTCTATAAGTAAGGAGTCCAGTGCTTGTGTGGCTGCTCCATTGGCATTAAGGACTCAGATTCCTTCTTTTTTTTTTGTTTCCTAGAGTGTGGTTTCTAACTTAGGTTCTTACGTCCTAGGTAGCTACTGGAGATCCAGCTATCACATCCATATTCTAGGCAGCAAGAATGAGGAAAAAGGAAAAGAAAAAGTGCATCTCTCAGTGAGACAGCTCCTTAATAAGGAACCTTCTAGAAGTTCCATTCAACACTTACTTCTTTGCCTGAGCTTAGTCATACAGTCACATCAAACTTAATGGGAGACTAGGAAAGGCAAGATTTTAACTGAGCACATTAGTATGCCCCATCCCCAGCAGAGTCTATGTTGCTGAGGAGAGAATGGATATTAGGCAGGTGTATTGTTACCCATTGCTACAAAACAAACTACCCCAAACTTATTAGCTTAAAACAACACACATTTATTATCTCATAATTTCCGTGGATCAGGAATCTGGATGTGACTTACCTGAGTATTCTGCTTCAGGGCCTCTCATAAGGTTGAGTCAAGGTGCCAAATCTTTAGTCTCAAATGAAAGCCTGACCAAGGAAAGACTGCTTCCAAGCTCACTCACATGGTTGTTACCGGGATTCAGTTCCTCCAGGGCTGCTGGACTGAAGGGGTCAGTCCTTACCAGATTTTGGCCAGAGGTTGCCCTCAGTTCCTTGCCATATGGACCTCTCCAACAGGGAAAGCAAATAAGAAGAGCCAGACAAAATGCCAGCAAGACAGAAGTCAGTCTTTCATAAACTAACCTTGGAAATGACATCATATCACTTTTGCCGTATTCTATTCCTTAGAAGAAGGTTACTAGGTCCTGCCCACACTCAAGGAGAGGGAATTATACAAGGACATGAGAATCAGAAGACAAGGATCACTGAGAGCCATGTCAGAAGCTATCTATCACAGCAGGCAACTAATGATCTCTGTCACAATCCCAACCTCCCACTGAAAGTAGCCAGATACTATAGGACTTCCTCTCTGTCTAATGGGATAACTTTTCTCTTGTTTGAAGACCATGTAAAGATGTCCCCATGGGAATTATCTGGTAAGAGGAAACCAAGTTTCCTTATGCCCCATCCCACTGACTTCATTATCTCCATACTCACAGCCAGAATCAGGCCCCAACATGCCTCATGGTCAAATAGGAGGTCAAATTCACAAGAAGGCCTTCCCACTAAAAGAATTAAAAGATTGTTCAAATTTATATCAATAAAATCTGGCAAATCTGAGAATGGATTTTGAGGTGCTGGACCAGGGAGGAGGAACATAATTTAAAATTAGGCTGAATAGATCAATACGAGTGCACATACCAGAGAGCCTGGCTTTCATGAGTTAGTTCTAATAACTGGGAGTTCTTTTTTTTTTTAAGATTTTATTTATTTATTTGAGACACAGAGAGAGCATGAGTAGGGGGTAGGGGCAAAGGGAGAGGGAGAATCAAACTCCTCTTTGAGCAGGGCCCAATGCGGGGCTCGATCCCCAGACCCTGGGATCATGACCTGAGCCAAAGGCAGACGCTTAACCAACTGACCACCCAGATGCCCCATAACTGGGAGTTCTAGTTGCCTTTTTTTTTTTTAAGATGAGGTTATTTTTCCCTAGAGTCTATAATGACATTTTAGTATATTCACTTTACCTTATATCTACCCAGCTATCCATTCTTCTATTCATCTCTCAATCTGTTGTATTTTTTGATGCATTCACAGTAAGTTACAGACATCCATACACTTGGTTCCTAACACTTCTGTGTATCATTAATTTTAACAAAATATTATTTGTTAATTTTCAGGTAAAATTTTCGTACAGTGAAATGCCTAAATCTTAAGTGCACCCACCACACAATGAGTATGACACACACACGTCTATGTAACCCAACCCCTTACCATCATCCCAGAAAGTTCTTTCATGCCTCTTCCCAATTAATCCCAACTCCCACTCCCTCACAGGGAGTAACCACTCTTCTGATTCTTTTTCCACTAGAAAAAGTTCTTTAATTTTGCCTGTTCTTTAATTCCTTTGAGTACTTTGTGTAAGCCTTCTTTTACTCAACAAAAAGTTTTTGAGATTCACCTATGTTGTGTGTATCAATAGTTCATTACATTTTTTTATTGCTGAGTAGTAATTCATTGAATGAATATACTTGTGTAGGCAGAATTCTAAGATGTCTCCAAAATTCCTACCTCTTGGTGTACATGCCCTGTGTAATTCCCAGTACTATGACTATGATGAGATATCACTTCCATAATTAGGTTATATCATACGACACTATTGACTATTAAAAAGGGTGGATCTGACCTAATGACGTTGAATCCTTTATATCTGGGTTAAGAGGTCAGAAAACAGTGAAGTCAGAGAGATTTGAAAAACATCACTCAACAGGAGGAAGAGTCTTCATAGCCAAATGGAGGGGCCACATGGCAAATGTGGGTGACCTCTAGGAGCTGAGAGTGACTTCCAGCTGACAGCCAGTAAGAAGACAGGACCTCAGTCCTACAACTACGAGGAATTGAATTCTGCTAAGAATTGAATAAACTCGGGAGTGGATTTTTCCTCAGAGTCTCCAAAAGGAAATGCAACCTGGCTGACATCCTGAAATCCTGAGCAGATGAGAACTGTGCCCTACTCTGAACTGTGAGCTAATGAGTGAATTGTGAGCTACAGAATTGTGAGCTAATGAGTGAATGTTTTTTTTTTCTATCACTGTGGTTGTCTTTTTTTTTCTTTAATTTTATTATGTTATGTTAGTCACCATACAGTACATCATTAGTTTTTGATGTAGTGTTCCATGATTCATTGTTTTCATATAACACCCAGTACTCCATGCAATACATGCCCTCCTTAATACCCATCACTGGGCTAACCCATCCCCCAAGCCCCCTCCCCTCTAAAACCCTCAGTTGGTTTCTCGGAGTCCATAGTCTCTCATGGTTCATCTCTCCCTCCAATTACCCCCCCCCCTTCATTTTCCCCTTCTTTCTCCTAATGTCCTCCATGCTATTCCTTAGGTTCCACAAATAAGTGAAACCATATGATTCACTTTCTCTGTTTGACTTATTTCACTTAGCATAATCTCCTCCAGTCCCATCCATGTTGATGTAAAAGTTGGGTATTCATCCTTTCTGATGGCTGAGTAATATTCCATTGTATATATGGACCACATCTTCTTTATCCGTTCATCTGTTGAAGGGCATCTTGGCTCTTTCCACAGTTTGGCTATTGTGGACATTGCTGCTACGAACATTGGGGTGCATATGGCCCTTCTTTTCACTACATCTGTGTCTTTGGGGTAAATACCCAGTAGTGCAATTCCTGGGTCATAGGGTAGCTCTATTTTTAATTTTTTGAGGAACCTCCACACTGTTTTCCAAAGTGGCTGTACCAACTTGCATTCCCACCAACAGTATAAGAGGGTTCCCCTTTCTCCACAACCTCTCCAACATTTGTTGTTTCTTGCCTTGTCAATTTTTGCCATTCTAACTGGTGTAAGGTGGTATCTCAATGTGGTTTTGATTAGAATTTCCCTGATGGCTAATGATGATGAACAGAATGATGTGTCTGTTAGCCATTTGTATGTCTTCTTTGGAGAAGTGTCTGTTCATGTCTTCTGCCCATTTTTTGACTTGATTATTTGTTTTTTGGGTGTTGAGTTTGAGAAGTTCTTTATAGATCTTGGATATCAGCCCTTTGTCTGTAATGTCATTTGCAAATATCTTCTCCCATTCTGTGGGTTGCCTCTTTGTTTTGTTGTCTGTTTCCTTTGCTGTGCAGAAGCTTTTTATCTTGATGAAGTCCCAAAAGTTCAAACTCTCTCTCTTCACAGATGACATGATACTTCATGTGGAAAATCCAAAAGACTCCACCTCCAAATTACTAGAACTCATAGAGCAATTCAGTAATGTGGCAGGATACAAAATCAATGCACAGAAATCGGTTGCTTTCTTATACACAAACAATGCAACTGTAGAAAGAGAAATTAGAGAATTGATTCCATTTACAATAACACCAAAAACCATAAGATACCTTGGAATAAACCTAACAAAAGAGGTAAAGGATCTATACTCTAGGAACTACAGAACACTCGTGAAAGAAATTGAAGAAGACACAAAAAGATGGAAAAACATTCCATGTTCATTGATTGGAAGAATAAACACTGTTAAAATGTCTATGCTGCCCAGAGCAATCTATACCTTCAATGCCATCCCGATCAAAATGCCAATGACATTTTTCAAAGTGCTGGAATAATCCTAAAATTTGTATGGAATCAGACAAGACCCCGAATCTTTGGGGAAATGTTGAAAAAGAAAAACAAAACCATGGGCCTCATGTTGCCTGATTTCAAGCTATATTACAAAGCCGTGATCACCAAGACAGCATGGTACTGTCACAAAAACAGACATATAGACCAATGGAACAGAACAGAGAGCCCAGATATGGACCCTCAACTCTATGGTCAAATAATCTTCAACAAAAATAAAATAAAATAAAGTAAAATAAAATAAAATAAAATAAAAATCTTCAACAAAGCAGGAAAAAATATGCAATGGAAAAAAGACAGTCTCTTCAATAAATGGTGCTGGGAAAATTGGACAGCTATATATAGAAGAATGAAACTTGATCATTCTCTAACACCCACACACAAAGATAAACTCAAAATGGATGAAAGACCTCAATGTGAGACAGGAATCCATCAAAATCCTAGAGGAGAACATAGGCAGTAACCTCTTCGACATCAGCCACAGCAACTTCTTTCAAGATACATCTCCAAAGGCAAGTGAAACAAAAGGGCAAATGAACTTTTGGGACTTCATCAATATAAAAAGCTTCTGCACAGCAAAGAATGTTGTCTTAAGCTGCTAAGTTTTGGGTTATTTGTTACACAGTAACATAAAACTAATTTAATATGCAGTTTAGCCATTCTCTTTTGATGGACATATGGGCTATTTCTAGTTTTGTTCTAGTATGAATAGTGCTGCTATGAACATTGATGTGCAAGTCTTTTTTTTGTGGATATATGTTTTCATTTCTCTTGAAATGGAATTATTGGGTCATAGAGTAGATGTATGTTTTGTTAAATGAAGAATCCTTTGGTATAATGTAGCAGAAAGAATCCAAACACTTATGGAGATGGGAATGTTGGTTTATAAACCTTCCCTTCTAGGAAGGTGTGATTCATTCACAATCAATGCCGTTCCTTGAGAGGGTCCAGATGACGTTCTCTTCACTAAGCCACTGAGAAACATATTTGTGAGAGAGTAACAACATCTTTGGAAAGTGCATAGTAACTGGTTTCTGTAGGCCAGGGATGTTGGGGGAAGACACTGCAAATGGGACTGAAGAATATGGGCATTTCACTAAGATCCTGATTCATAAAACCAAGAATCCTCTGGAACTGGTGAACAGAAGGCCAACTTAAGACAAGATAAGAGTTATGGTCTCTCACCCAATTTTCAGACCTGGGTTGGTTCCTTGAATGAAGTGAAGGTAGGTACACTTAAGGAAGATGTATAAATATCTGTCGATATATTCCTAATAGGCTTCCCCAATGGGACCTATAGTCATGTCCCAGGATTACTGTTATGGTTGAATTGTGTCCTCCAAAAAGATATGTCAGAGCCCTTTCCCCAGGTACCTGTGTAATAGGTGATGTTATTTGGAAATGGGTTCTTTGCAGATGTAATCAAGTTGAGATAAGGTCATACTGGATTAGTGTGGGTCCTAATCCAATGACTATGTCCTTATAAAAAGACATTTGGACAGAGAGACAAACAGCAAGAACATCAAGTGAGGATGGAGGCAGAGATTGGAGTGATACACTGCAAGCCAGGGAATGCCAAGGACTACTGGTAACCACTAAAGGCTAGGAGAGAGGCATGGAACAGATTCTCAGAGCCTCCAGAAGGAACCAACTCTGCCAACACCTTGACTTTGGACTTCTGTCTTCCAGAACCATGAAAGAATACATTTCTGTTGTTTTAGTCACCCAGCTGTGGTACTTGTTATGGCAGCCCTAGGAAACTAAGAGAATAACTGTGCCCTTGGAAACTCCTGACACTGGCTTAATGCTAATTGGAGTTGTAGTTGGCACCGTGATCCCCCACTCAGAGTGGAGGCTTATGGAGTCAAGTGAAAAACTGACTTTTGATTCTAATCTACCTCACTGCCGGTCCTGTCCTCAAGCCCATTTTTAAACCCATGATTTTTGTAGTTCCATAGTGGATAGTTAGATTAGGCATATTCAGCAAGTGGCAGAATATGTCACTCTAATCCATGGAATATGGCTATTATGGTTGAAAGGGCTAAGGGGAAGCCCTACAGCTTACTTCCTATCAAAATTATAAACAAAAACCAATACTGCATTGCTGGGGGAAATGTAAGACTCAGACACCCATCAAAGACCTGAAAATTCAGAGGTGGCGACTGCTGTTACTTACCCTCTTAACTCACCTGTCTGGCTCATGCAGAAGTCAGAAGGTGTTTGGAGAATGGCAGTGGGTTATTGAAAGGTTAAGACAGGTGATGACTCCAATTGTACTGTTCCTGATATGGTTTCTTTACTAAAGCAAAACAACAGAGCCTCTGCCACCTGTAATAAAGTTATCAACTTGTAAATGGTTTTTCTCTATTTCAACGAGCAAAGAAAACCAAAGGTAGCTTTGTTTAATCTGGCAAGGGCAGAAAATACACCTTCACCATTTTGCTTCATGACCATGTTAACTCTCGGCCTTTGTGCCACAATTTAGTCCACAGGGACTTTGATCTTCTTAGCCTCATGTAAGACATCACACAAGTCCACTATAATTATGACAAAATGCTGGTAAAACCTAAATAGCAGGAGGTATCAGGTACGCCAGATGTCTTAACGAGTTGTGTTCAGTGTTTTTGGTTTTATTTTTAAAATAATTTTATTTTTAATTTATTTTATTTATTCATTTTTTTAAAGATTTTATTTATTTATTTGAGAGAGAGAGAGAGAGAGCATGAGCAGGGTGAGGGGCAGAGGGAGAGAAGCAGGCTCTCTGCTGAGCAGGGAGCCCGACATGGGGCTTGATCCTAGGACTCATGACTTGAGCCGAAGGCAGATGCTTAACAGACTGAACCACCCAGGCGTCCCATTAATTATTTTTTTAAAGATTTTATTTATTTATTTGAGAGAGAGAGTGAGCGAGAGAGAGAACATGAGCAGGGGCAGAGGAGTCTACTGAGCAGGGAGTCCGACGCAGGGCCAGGACCCTGGGATCATGACCTGAGCCAAAGGCAGATGCTTAACTGACTGAGCCACCCAGGCGCCCCCAGTGTTTTTGGTTTGAATCATTCTAGGACGTGTGTAGTGGTATCTCATTGTTGTTTTAGTTTACAATTCCCCAATTCTCTGATAACATGATGTGAAGCATCTTTTTGTATGCTTATTTGCTATTTATTTTCTTTGGTGGGGTGTCTGTTCAGATCTTTTCTTTTTTTTTTTTCTTCCTTTCCTCTCCACTCCTTTCCTTACTTCTTCTTTTTCCTTCCTTCCTTCTTTCCTTTTTTTTCTTTCTTCTCTCTCTCCCTTTTCCTTTTCTTTCTTCCTTCTCTCTCTCCCTTCTTTCCTTCCTCTTTCTCTTTTCTTTCTTTCTTTTCCTTCCTTCCTTCCTTCTTCCCTTCCTCCCTTCCTTCCCTTTCTCCCCTTCCCCCCTCTCCTGCTCTTCCTTGCTCCCTTCCAACTTCAAACACATATGCTTTATTTTGCAGAAGTGTCAGTGGTGGGCTGAGACCCCCAGCAGGGCAGGGGCAGCTGGGCAGCCACCAGGCCCTTTGGGAAGGTGGGGGGAAGCCGCAGAAAGAGGTGATGCCTCCATAGCTCCTCCCAAGGCCAGCCTCTTCCCCAGGCTCCCAGGACAGGGTTTTTGCCCATTTTTAAATCAGACTGTTTGTTCTCTTATTGTTGCATTTTAAGGATTCTTTGTATATTGTGGATACTAGTCCTTCATTAGATATGTTTTGCAAATATTTTCTCCCAGGCTGCATGGCTTGTCCTTTCATTCTTTTAACAGTGTCTTTTGCAGAAGTTTCTAATTTTAATAAGGTCCAACTTATCCATTCTTTCATGGATTGTGCTTTTGATGTTGTTTCTAAACAGTCACTGCCAAACCCAATGTCACCTAGATTTTCTCCTATGTTATCTTCTAGGAGTTTTATAGTTTTGCATTTTACATTTAGGCCTATGATCCACTTACCTGTGTGTGTGTGTATGTGTATATATATATATATATATATATATATATATATATATATATATATGTTTTTATTTTAATACATATATATTTTAAAGATTTTATTTATTTATTTGACAGAGACACAGTGAGAGAGGGAACACAAGCAGGGGGAGTGGGAGAGGGAGAAGCAGGCTTCCCGCCGAGGAGGAAGCCCGATGAGGGGCTCGATCCCAGGACCCTGGGACCATGACCTGAGCCGAAGGCAGACGCTTAACGACTGAGCCACCCAGGTGCCCCTTTACATGTATATTTTAAATAATTATTTTATCAAATTAAAATGCATATAATTAAAAAAATCAAGACTTATAATGATAAGACTTATAATGAAAAACATCCTCTGCTCTACCCTTTTTTTAATTTTTAAAAGATTTTACTTATTTATTTGACAGAAAGGGAGAGAGAGCACAAGCAAGGGGAGTGGCAAGCGGAGGGAGCCGCTGATGCGGGCTCCATCCCAGGACCCTGGGATCATGACCTGAGCTCAAGGCAGAGGCTTGACCGCTTAACTGACTGAGCCACTCAGATGCCCCTTCTCTACCCCTTCCTATCCCCAGAACCCAGATCCCACTCTCCAAACCATTTCAGCTTTCAATCTTTTTGGTACTGACTTCCACATATTTAGATAAACAACATTTTTAGCTAACATTTATTGAGTGCTTACAATAGAGTGTCAGGCTCTATCTTAAGTGCTTTTCATACATTGTTTAGTCTTCATAATCATCTTATATTATAGGTATTATTTCTATTCCCATTTTAGGGATGAGAAAAATTGAGTCACAGAGGGGTTAGGTAATTTTGTAAGGTCACATGGTTAGCAAATGGCAGAGTTGGGATTTAATCCTCGGCAGTGTGTTCTTTCAGTATAATGTTTACCTTGTGATTTCTTGATTTATTAATTTTAGACTATTGGCTTCCTAGTATGAATATTTATCACTCACACCACCAAAGTCACCAATGTGTCTCCCTTTATTAATCCAATATGCCGTATTTCACTGAATCTAAGACATCACTGACTGTAAGATATACCTTTATATATCACTAAAAAGAAAATAATTACCAAAGTAACAATACTCTTATAACTTAGAATTTTCATTTTATATTTATTGAAAGAGATCCTTTAGACTTCAGATGTATTATTTACTATATACTTTTGTGCATGCATGCAATAAAAAGAAAAATACAGGGGCGCCTGGGTGGCTCAGTCGTTAAGCGTCTGCCTTTGGTTCATGTCATGATCCCAGGGTCCTGGGATCAAGCCCTGTGTTGAGCTCCCTGCTCAGTGGAGAGCTTGCTTCTCCCTCTCCCTCTGCTGCTCCCCCCTCACCCACCCCACTCGTGCTTTCTCTCTTTATCTCAAATAAATATTTTTTAAAAGATTTTATCTATTTATTTGACAGAGAGACACAGCGAGAGACGGAACACAAGCAGGGGGAGTGAGAGAGGGAGAAGCGGGCTTCCCGCTGAGCAGGGAGCCCGATGCGGGGCTGGATCCCAGGACCCCTGGATCATGACCTGAGCCGAAGGCAGACGCTCCACGACTGAGCCACCCAGGCGCCCCTAAATAAAATCTTTTTAAAAAATACAAGCAAATAAACTGGTTAAAGTATTTCTAAAATTTCTTTCATTCAGAATCTCATTCTTTTGAATCATTTTTTGCCTCAAAGATGTCAATGCCCACATTTTATTTTTTTAACACAAATCATACTCCATACTTTCCAAGAGTAATGGTGATATAGTATTTTTTAAAAGGGGGATCCACTATCATCAGTGGGATCTTCTTCCAAACTACTGATATTCATTCTGCAAATTTTGATACTGGCACTTTCTTGATTTTTCAGAATATATAAATGAAAACTTCTTAGACAAAACCTGGACTTATATTCTTTCCTCAAATGGTCCTTAAATGGATTGTGGACTGACATGTTCAGGAGTGGCATATCCCGTCATGCCATAGGAATAACAGTCATGTTTGCACATGGTTAGAGCATCTGTGTCATGATCATTGCCTGGCTGATAGCAATTGTGACAGATCTTGATTTCAGATTTTCAGATTTCAGTTTTGATAACTTGTGCATCTTGGAATCCATGAAAAACAGTAGTCATATACAAATTTTAGTTATATAAATATTTAATTGGACTTTATGTCTGAGTCATGTATGTATCACTTATGTACCATGATTAATTTCCTTGTATGAACTTTTGCTTTCCCTAGAATCAATAATAGCCTGTTTTTCATTTGCTTACTTTTCTATATTCTCTACCATTATCTCTCTCCTAAGGAATTGTAAAACTCTTGGAAATACTCTTTTCCACACAGACATGTCAAGTCTTCTATCAGTCCCTTTATTTTTTTCCTGGAGACATTTCTCCTGGAGCTTTATGGGTTAGACTGGACTATTTTCCCAGTTCTTCACTTCCTTCCTCTTACTGAATTATACACCCATGCTTTATGCCAAATGACTTTGCAGTATCTTCCACTAGACTATGGGGAGTACATTTTCCTACTCCATTGATGTTGAGCTTGGCCCTATGACTTGCTTTGGCTCAAAAATGTTAATAGACATGAGAGGAGCAGAAGATTTCAATGTACTTGTGTCATCTGGCTTGCTTTTTGAGCTCTTCTACAATTAGCCATGAAAATAACGTGGCTTGGGTAGCGGCTGGTTAAAGGAGAATGAGAAAACATGAGGAGAAGACTTGAACCCAAACTTCAGTCTAGAGCCAAGCCCAGCTGAACCCAGATATATCAATTGAACTGTAGCCAATATGTAGACCCATGAACATGAAAAATATTTGTTTTTGTAAGCCACTGAGATTTTGAGGTTTTCTTTTATTACATAGAAAAAAACTGACTAAATGCCTTCTATCCTCCTGCACAAATGTGGACTGGTTGTTGCTCTGCAGAACTATTGTCCTGGGATGTTCCTTTGCCTACCTATTAGGCTGGATATCTCATTTACGGATTTCTGTGACGTCCTTTTTCTTGGTTTAATAGGGCATACATATCCTTAAGTAGCTTCCTGAGAATGGGTGCATAAAAGGCACATTTCTTGAGACCCCCTCATGTTGATTGGGTCATCACATTTCATCAATTTGGCCAGGTATGGATTTCCAGGTTGAAAATAACTTTCTCTCAGAATTTGAAGGCATTTTACCATTGTCTTTCAGCTTCCTATGTTGTTTCTGAGGGATGTAATTCTAATTCCCTATTCTGTATATGTGGCTTATTTGTTTTTCCTTTGGAAGCTTTTAGAATCTTCTTCATGTTCCAAGAATTCTGATATTTCATGATGATATGCCTGGGTGGGAATCTGTTTTCAACCACTGGATATTTGGTGGGCCCTTTCAGTCTGAAAACTCATGTCCTTTAGTGATAGAAAAGAATTTTTAACAGGAAAAATTTCTTAAGATGCTATTTATCTGATAATATATTCTTTCATTTAATCTTTTCTTTCTTTTTGGAACTCCTATTAAGTGGAGGTTGGGCACTCTCAATTGCTTTTTCTAACTTTATTTGTTCTCTCACATTTTCCATATCTTTTTGTTCTACTTTTTGGGAGATTTTCTCGTTTATCTTCCAATTATTTTATAGATTAAAAAAATTAGCTAACATATCTTAAAATCCCAAAAGTTATCTCTGTCCTGTTATTTTTACCTTTATAAAAAGAATCTTATTTTTGTTTCATGGTTATATTATGTTCTCTTTTCTTTTCTCTCTGGGTATTTTTTTCTTCTCTAGAGTTTTTGGGGGAGTTTTCTTCTATTGCTTTCTGTATTGTTTTTGCTTCCTTCTAGTTTTCTTCTTCTTGATTATACTTTTGGCTTTTATGCTCAAGCTTTCCTTACATGCCTGGTGACTCTTTTCCTTTCATATTTAAGAGTGAGGTATTAAAAAGTTTGTGTGTCCAGAGCCTGTGAAATGTGGTTTCACTGTATGGTGATTGGATAGGGACTCAGTTTTTTTTTTTTTTTTTTTTTTTTAATGCAAAATGTTGCTTCTACAGATCTTTTCTCTAGGGTCATTATCTCTAGAGACAAATCTTTCAAGGTTCTGCCCAAGAAGGAAATGTGCTTGGCTGCCATTGCTCTTGAAGCTACATGGCAGAAGCGCTGGGGTGGGTTTTAGGCACAGCTCTTATTCCTCACTTTTTGATGTTCCTGGTGGTCCTGAACCTGAAGGCTCTCTGGTTGGCTTCTTCTGCATGCTAACACTTCAGTCTCCTATATCTTCAGGAAAGGGGTATTTGGCTGACCAGGATGGAAGAGACCTGGAAGTCTTACTGCATTTAAAAAATAAATTATATGTACAGTCCTGAACTTTTCTAGGGTTCTGTTTTTTTTTTTTTTTTTTTGACATCCCCTCTGTAGCTATTGGGTGTTTAATTTTCTTCGTTATACTATTCATTTTTCTCAGTTCTGCTTTCTCTATTTAGTTTCCATTTATAATAAGAGTACAGACATGTATTAAGAAAAAAAAAGTTAGTAATTTCACTAACTTGAAATAAAAATACATGTATTAGGCCAGATGATTCAAACAAGTAAAGAAATAGAAAGTAAAATATAAAGTGTCTTCCTCCTTTCTTCCCCTAGTCCTTCTCTCAAAAGGTAACCTTTGTGAATACTTTGATTTCTCCTAGAAAAAAAACAAGCCTATAAGTGTATGTGCATGCGTGTGTGTGTGTGTGTGTGTGTGAAATTGTATATACACGGGCTAAAACCATACAGTATATGGGCTAGATTTTTCCCATAACATTCCTGGAGATATTTCACTATTAGCACATGCAGATTCATTTTGTTCTTTGTAATTTATTGTGATGGACACACTGGTTTTGAAACAATATTTCTAGAGCACTATACAAACTATAAAGGATCCTCTCTAGTAAGTTCTTTTTGTAGAGCAAACAACTATTTCAGGTTAATTAATACTTATCCATTAATTTTTCAGGTATGTATACTTGTATTTTAGTTTTTTATATTTATTTACTTAAGTAATATCTACACCCAACGTGCGGCTTGAAGTCATGACCCTGAGATCAAGAGTCACATGCTCCCCCGACTCAGCCAGCCAGGTACTCCTGTATACTGGTATTTTAATACATCAACCTTTCTTAAAGTGAGCCCACTTGTAAACAACTGATCACTACATATATAGTTACAAGGGTTTCAAGTGAAATGCTCGGTGAGGCAGAGAACAAAATTATTAGGAATCTTTTGGTTGCAAGAAACAGAAATTCCACCTGAAAGGAAACTCCAGCTAAAGGGAAAAAGACAGTTGGTTTTAGGGATACTCTGTTGTCTTATAGGACCTAACAACAGGCGGGCTTCATGGAAAACTAGGATCAGAGACCCAGACACCATTGTAACTCTTTCTGATCTTTTAGCTCCGCTCCTCTCTGCACTCTGTTCTTTACTCTAAGCAAATCCATTTCTTCAACTATTCTAGTCCTCAGAGTAGATAACTTGGCAATGGACAGCTTCAGAGATGTACATCTTAGAGAGCCTTGGGGTTCTCTCTCAAGCTCTGGTTTTAAAATTTCTGGGGGAGAGGGGAATCTGATTGGTCCAGCTTGGGTCACATTAGGTTGTTACCTTAGGACAAGTAAAATGTACCCAGATGTACCCAGAGAGCAATGGATGGCAGTGAATGGACCAATATGACAGCAACCTTGAAAAGCATTTGGATGGTGTGAGGGGGTGAGGGAGAGCATTGCTATCAGAAGGGGAATGCTGAATAGACTGTTGTTGCCTAGGGGTCTGCCATTACTGAATCTTCTAATTCTTTGATGGAGACTTCCTGGAAGGGGTAAGATTTTTTTTTTTTAATATTTATTTTGAGAGAGAGACAGAGCAAGTGTGTATGAGTAGGGGGAGGAGCAGAGGGAGAGGGAGAATGAGAATCTCATGCAGACTCCCTGATGAGCACGGAGCCTAACACACGGGGCTTGATCTTAGGACCCTGAGACCATGACTGGAGCTGAAATCAAGAATCGAATTCTTAACCAACTGAGCCATCCAGGTGCCCTAGATTTTTCTTTTTTAAAGATTGATTGATTTTTTTAATTAATTAATTAATTAATTAATTAATTAATTATTTATTTATTTATTTATTTAGAGGAAACTACACCCAACATGGGGCTTGAACTCACAATCCCGAGATCAAGAGTCATATGCTCTACCAACTGAGCCAGCCAGGTGCCCCTAGAAGCAGTAAGATTTCAGTGGTGCCATCATTTGAAGAAAATCCAAGCCCTTGGTGAAGGTTCCAAAGGTTCCCTAGGTCACAGAGAAGACCCTACCCATCAGTTTGGAGCCCACCAACACACCCTTTTCTGGGCCTTCAAAGCTCTGTGATCCTTCCAAGCAAAAGTGGAAAGCAGTGGGCATTATTGTTAAAACAAGGCCAGGTTCAGTCTTCATTTTAACTACTTATGGAGATCTACATTTCTTTATGTAGATCAAAGTTTCTCTCTGATATCATATTCCATCTTCCTGAAGAACTTCAACATTTCTTGTAATGCAGATGTGATGGTAATGAATTCTCTCAAATTATATTTGTCTGAAAGAGGGTTTCACTTTCATTTTTGAAATATGTTCACTGGGTATGGATGCTGAGTTGATAGTTTCTTCCTTCAGCACTTTCAAGATGTTACTCTATTGTCTTCTGGCTTGCAGAGCTTCTGGTGAGAAGTGTGCTTTGTTCCTCCATACAGTGTGTCTTTTTTCTTTGTCTGCTTTCAAGATTTTCTCTATTTTTAGTTTTTGGAATTTTGGATATATGATGTGTCCAGGCATGTGCAGTGGTTAAAAAATATGTATACTAATTCTTTGATGCTTTAAAAGGGGGAGTTTAATTCTTAAGTTTGGGATGGACTTAGAGACTTCCTGCTCTCCAAGTTATTTTATCTTATTTTATCTATTATTTTTTAAAAGACTTATTTATTGGGGCACCTGGGTGGCTCAGTTGGTTAAACGTCTCTCTCTGGCTCAGGTCATGATCCTGGAGTCCTGGGATTGAGCCCCACATTGGGTTCCCTGTTCAGTGGGGAGCCTGATCCTCCCTCTCCCTCTGCTGCTCCCCCTGCTTGTGCTCTTCCTTTGAAGTAAATAAACTCTTTAAAAAAAATAAAATATTTATTTATTTAAGAGAGAGACAGAGAGAGAGAAAGAGCGAGAACAAGTGGGGGAGGGGCAGAGGGACTGAATTCAATGCAGACTCCCCACTCAGTGTGGAGCCCAATGCAGGGCTCAGTCTCATGACCCTGAAATCATGACCTGAGCTGAAATCAAGAGTCAGACGCTTAACTGACTAAGCCACCCAGGTGTCCCACAGGCATTTTATTTTAAAATTTTTTTGTATCAAAGTATAATTAACATATAACATTGTTAGTTCCAAGTGTATGGCATAATGATTCCATATTTGTATGTATCACAAAATGACATCCATTGTTATAGTCACAAAATGTTTTTCTGTTAAATGTCCATGACTCATTTATTATATAACTGAAGTTTATACCTTTTGATTGCCTTCAGCCCTTTTGCCCAGCCCCTACCAAACTGTTTCCTGCATCTATGTCTTTTTTTTTTTTTAAGATTTCATATATAAGTGAGATCATATGGTATTTGTCTTTCCCTGACTTGTTTGACCTAGTATAATACCCTCAAGGTCCATCCACATTTTCACAAATGACAAGATTTCATTGTTTTTATGGCTGAATAGTATTCCATATCTTGGTTATTGTAAATAATGCTGCCATGAACATGGGGGTGCATATGTCTTTCCAAGTTAGCGTTTTTCTTTGGGTAAATACCTAGAAGTGGAATTGCTGGATCATATGGTAGTTCTATTTTTAATTTTTTGAGGAACCTCCATATTGTTCTCCATGGGAGACTCACTTCTAACGAAGATGATATGGTGGGAATTAATGGTGTGCTACTTCTGAGACCAAGATTGTACAAGACAGTGTTGCTTCTGCTTGACTCTTAGATTGCTCTGGGGATGCTAACTGCCACACTGAGGATTTTAAGCTGGTATGAGATTTAGTGATCAGGAAATTATAATTATTTTATATATTTGTCAGAATAAGCCAGCTGGATGAGGAGTTACCGTTATGGGAAGAAACTGTCAAAGATAAAAACACAAATTGTGACATTATGCCACAGAAAGCTTATTGAGTGATTTGCTCTTCCAGCAAGCACTTGGTAAGCATCCATACTGTGTCTGAGTATGTCCAGATAAGCCACAGAAATCAAGCAGAGGAAGACCCTAAACCAGCTTTGTAATTTTAACCTGCTAGAATATGAACCTTGACTTCTTTGATACAGCTCTATTAAAATACAGTTCATTTAACTTTTTAAAATTAATAGACTTGGGGCACAGGGTTGGTTCAGTCTGTTGAGCTTCTTACTCTTGTTTTTGGCTCAGGTCATGATCTCGAGGTTGTGGAATTGAGCCCTGTGTGGGGCTCCGTGCTCCGTGGGGAGTCTGCTTGGGATTCTCTCTCCCCCTCCCCCTCTCCTCCTCCCACCCTCTCTAAAATAAATAAATCTTAAAAAAAAATAAAATGAACAGACTTTATTTTTTAGACCAGCTTTAGGTTCATAGCAAAATTGAGTGGAAAGTAGAGTTACCATATACTTCCCTGCTCCTGGAAAGCACCCCACCCCCCCGCCCAGTATCAACATCAGCATCAGAGTGGTACATTTGTTAAAATTAATGAACCAGTACTGATATATCATAAACCAAAGTCCATATTTTATATCAGGGTCCACTCTTTGTGTTGTACATTCTATGGGTTTTGACAAATGTATAATGACATGCACTCAACATTATCTATTATACAGAACGGTTTCACTGCCTTAAAAATCCTCTGTGCTCCACTTCTCTGCCCCAGTCAAGCTCCTGGCAACCAATGATGTTTTTTACTGTCTCTATAGCTTTGCCTTTTCCAGAATGTCATACAGTTGGGATCGTACAGTATGTAGCCTTTTTGCATTAGCTTCTTTCACTAGTAACATGAATTTATGGTTTCTCCATGTCTTTTTGAGGCTTGATAGCTCATTTCTTTTTATCACTGAATTATATTCCGTTATATAGATGTACCATAGTTTGCTTATCCACTTGCCTATTAAAGAATATCTTGGTTAGGGATGCCTGGGTGGTGCGGTCGGTTAAGCCTCCGACTCTTGGTTTTGGCTCAGGTCATGATCTTGGGCTTGTGAGATCGAGTCCTGTATTGGGCTCCATGCTCAGCATGGAGTCTGCTTGGATTCTCTCTCTCTGCCCCACTCCCCACACTGTGTGCATGTTCTCTCTCAAAAATAAATAAATCTTTAAAGAGTATCTTGGTTATTTTCAAGTTTTGGCAATTATGAATAAAGCTGCTATAAATTTTGTGTGTAGGTTTTTGTGTGGATTTGTTTTCAGCACATTTGGGTAAATAACCAAGAAGCATGACTGCAGGATCCTATGGTAAAAGTATGTTCAGTTTTGTAAGAAACAGTCAAACTGTACTCCAAAGTGGCTGTACCATTTTGCATTCTTACCAGCAATGAATGAGAGTTCCTGTTCCTCTACATCCTCACTAGCATTGGTGCTGTCAGTGTTCTGGATTTCAGCTTTTCTAATGTGTGTGTAGTGGTATCTCATTATTGTTTTAATATGCAATTCATTAATGATGTATGATGTTGAGCATCTTTTCACATGCTTATTTGCCCTCCGTGTATCTTTTTTAGAGAGGTGTGTGCTCAGATTTTTGCCCATTTTGTAATCTGGTTGTTCATTTTCTTACTGTTGAGTTTTAAGTTCTTTGGATATTGTGGACACCAGTCTTTAATCAGATTATGTAATATGCAGATATTTTCTCCCAGTCCGTGGTTTGTCCTCTCATTCTCTTGACATTTAACTTTGATGTGTTTTTTTTTAAAGCTTATTTTCTAAAGAATTTTTCTTTAAACTGAGGTATAATTTTTTTTATATATAAAAGAACTAAGGGGCACCTGGGTGGCTCAGTTGGTTAAGTGTCTGACTTTTGATTTTGGCTCAGGTCATGATCTCAGGGTTGTGAGATCGAGCCCCACATTGGGCTCTGCGCTGAGCACAGTCTGCGTGACAGTCTCATTCTCCCTCTGCCCCTCCCCCTGCTTGCGTGCTCTCTCAAATAAATAAAATTTTTTTAAAGATTTATTTATTTATTTATTTATTTATTTGACAGAGAGAGACACAGTGAGAGAGGGATCACAAGCAGGCTTCCCACCGAGCAGGAAGCCTGATGTGGGGCTTGAGTCCAGGACCCTGGGACCATGACCTGAGTCGAAGGCAGACCCTTAACGACTGAGCCACCCAGGCGCCCCTCAAATAAATAAAATCTTAAAAAAAAAAACTAATATAATCCATGTCATAAAATTCACCCTCTAAAGTGTAAATTCACTGGTTTGCACAAAGTTGTGCAACCATCACCACTATGTAATTACAAAAAATTTTCACCACTCCAAAAAGAACCCTATTATCAATCATTCCCATTCCCCTCTCCTTGGCAACCACTAATCTACTTTGTCTCTATGGATTTGCCTATCTGGACATTTCCATATAAATGAAATCAGAATATGTAACCTTTTGTAACTGGATTCCATTATTTTCTTAAAAAGATTTTATATATTTGAGAGAGAGAGAGAGCAAGCATGAGTGGGGGAGGGCCAGAGGGACAAGCAGACTCCTCATTGAGCACAGGGCTTTACCTGGGGCTCGACGTGGGGCTCCACCCCAGGACCCTGAGATCATGACCTGAACCAAAGTCGGATGCTTAACCGACTGAGCCACCCAGGCGCGCCTGGATTCCATTACATTTAACATGTTTTCAAGGTTCATCTCCATGTTGTCACACAAATCAATACTTCATTCTTCTTATGGCTGAATATTCCGCTGTATAGATATACCATTATTTTATCTATTCATCAGTTTGATGGATGTTTCCCCTTGTTTGCTTTTTAACATCCATGTAACAAGTTTTTGTGTGGGTGTGTTTTATGTCTCTTAGGTATATATTTGGGAGTGTAATTGCTGGGACAGATGGAAACTCTTATGTTCAATCTTTCGAGGGATTGCTAGACTCTTACAAACTGGTTGCATAATTTTCCATTCCCAGTTCTTCACATCCTCATCAACACTTGTCTATGTTTGATTATAGCCATTCTGGTGGGTGTGTAGCAGTATCTCATTGCAGTTTCAATTTGCACTGTTCCCTGATGGTTAATGATGTTTTGCTTATTGCCCATTTGTACATCTTCTTTGGAGAAATGTATATGCAGACCCTTGTCCCATTTTACAATTAGGTTGTCTTATTGTTGAGTTGTAAAAGTTCTTTCTTTACTCTGGATACTAGACTGGCCAGAGAAGGATGGAGGTTTTGAAGGAAGTGCAGTTACTGTTGATAAAATTTAGGATGTGACCATGACATAGGTGATTGAAGTGAGTGGGGGCAGAAAAAGATCATTAAATATAAGGAAAGCAGGGTGTTGGGTAAGTCATTCATGGGAAGTAAAAGCCACCAAGAATGATGGCATGTGTGGGGAAAAAGTGATACAGGGGCTAAATTCTTCTCTGTATGAGGGACAATAGTTGAGAGTTCAGTAGAAAGGGCAATGACACAAGGGCTGGAACTGTCAAACTGCTGAATTTAAAAGCTGGAAGGAAGGATGAGAAATAATCACAGAGCAGCAGTGGGGGGCTCATGTCCTGGTTCTGACAATAAAGCAGCCTCCACCTAGGAGGGCTACAGGGGAAGCAGCCTCTTAGGGGAAAGCCAAAGTAAGCAATGCCTTCAGCGGACAATTAAGGTGAAGAGATGAAGCAAACATTCCAATAAGAAGGTGCTTATATAGAATTTGATTACAGAAGGGAAGTACTGGAGGGCACATTAGAAGAGTTGGGAAGGGGAGCAGTATGTGATTTGGTGGTGATCAGGTTCAGACTCTTGGGATTACTGTGACAAACCTGTGAGGCATGGTGGGATTAGACCTGAATGACTCTTAAGAGGATGGAGAGCAAATAATTCCAGGACTGTGGTCGAGGCTCCATCCTTATTTCTGCAACTGATTGTGGACTGGAGGTAGGAGTGGGTGGGGTGGCACTCTGGTGACTTCCCTCCTCTCCTACACATTCCATATTCCCCTTGCCCTATGTCATCTCCTTAGATCATGAGTGTTCTCTGCCCAGTGGGTGACCCAAATCTTTGTTCTTTAAGAATCTGAGTGGTCCTAGTATCTAATACCTAGTTTTGATTAGGACCACAACAATACAGAAGACTGTTTAAATATAAAAAACACAGAACTAAATCTGAGGAAACCACCTGGAGTGGAAGTTTTTTCAAAGTCACTTATTCTTTTTTCATACTGTCCTTTCTTGTATTATGGTTTCTAGTCTTCCCTTTATTTTTCTGAACATTTTAACTTTTTATTTTCTTTTAAAGATTTATTTGAGAGAGGGAGAGAGAGCATGAGCAGGGGGAGGGGCAAAGGGAGAGGGAGAAGTAGACTCACCGCTGAGCAGGGAAGCCCCATGAGGGATTTGCTCTCAGGACCCTGGGATCATGACCTGAGCCGAAGGCAGATGCTTAACTGACTGAGCCACCCAGAAGCCCTCTCTGAACATTTTAAATATACTTTTAAACTCAGATTTTGTTTAAAGATTTTAAGTAATCTCTTCATCCAACATGGGGCTCAAACTCACAACCCGAAGATCAAGAGTCATACACTCCACCAAATGAGCCAGCCCAGTGCTCCTCAGATTCTTTTACAACAATTCCTGGAGTGCAAATTTTCCCGTTTGTTCCTTTCTTTGCTCTGTTTCTTCTCCTCTCTCTTCTTCGTAATTTTTCCCTGTAAGCTCATTTTAAATAGTACTTGTTTTTCCACAGGTTCCTTTGTGAAAAGTTGATTACGGGACTATCCTTACAGAACAGTTTTGTTTGCTTCACTGGCCCAGGACTAGCTTTTTGTCAATTTTTCATTGTGACATTCCAGAAACACTCGAGTATTGTGAATTTGGACCACATTTGCACAGACAGCAAATGTATAAGTTTCTGTGTGGATGATTCTTTCTACTTACATCCCTGAGTTATGGTAGATTTTATGTCCCTACTGATCATCAGATCAATGAGTGGTGTTCTTCTAGTTTTGATTTCACAAGGAAGTGGTCCTTTGAGACTCCTGTCTTTGTTGAAGCCCTAGCACTCAGCTATTAGGCCCATATCTTGGTCCCAAGTCTGTACAAAACTCCTTACTTCCACTTCACACATCTTGGACTTTGGGGTTCCCATTCATTCCTGGCACCTTGGATCTCCCATTTTTAGTTTCAAGCCCGGTTGTGTGTTGAACTTTTTGTTGTTGTCGTTACATTACTATTTCCATGTTTGAGGGTGGGAAGGGGGTTTGCCTGGAACTACTCCATCTGTTGCATATTGGTCAAAAGTCACCCCAAAACAAAGGGACTTTTGAAAACACAAATGTGGTCATTTCATTCTCTTAGCATGGCATTCAAGGCACTATGAAAGCAGGTAACTTGTCTCTCTAGTTTCATTTTCCACCGCTTTCTTCTTTTCTCCACACCTAGACAGTCACAGATGACAACTCTTCTCTTTCCTTTCTCTTGTACTTGGGGTGTGTGTTGATGGGAATGAAACTGACTTATCCTCTAGTTTGCATACTATTAAGTAGTTACTGACAGTAGTAGTAGCTTGTATGTCCTAAGAGCCTAGATCCAGAAAATAGCAACTCCATGTGGTTTCACCTCTGGACATTGTAGTGTAACATGAGTTTAGTTAACTTTATTAAATTAAAAATGCTGTTGAGTCTGGTTAGGTTTGCACCGAATTATATATTGAGTCATCCTTTCCAAGAGCTTGGTATGTCTTTTCATTTGCCAGATCTTATTTTCTGCCCTTCAATAGGATTTTCTTTTCTTGTTAAGTTTATTCTTAAATATTTTATAATTTTGAATATATCTTATAATATAATTTACCTTTGAATAGGTAACACATTAATATGGTTCAAAGTATAAAATTGAATATAGTGAATTTTCCATTTCCATTGCTATCCCTTCTCTCTACCCAACCCTTCTTTCAGAGGTATTTTTTGTATATATGAGCAAATACATATACTTATTTCTTGCAACTGTAAATGAAATGCTTTTCCTTTGTTATCATTTTCTAGTTGACTACTGCTAGAACAGAAAAAAATTATTGATTTTTATACACTTATCTTCTACTCACATGCTTACCAAATTTCCTTATTAATATTACTAGGTTTAGTATAGTCTCTTGGATTTCTTAAATACACAGTTGTATTTCATCAAAACACGATACTATTTTCCAACATTTATATCAATTATTTAGTTTTCTTGCCTAACTGCTTTCAGCTGAATTTTCAAAGCATGGTTGAATCCTGTCTTATTTCAGACTTTAATAAAAACAGCTTTAGTATTTACTATTAGGAATGTTTGCTGTTGGGTGCCTGGGTAACTCAGTCGCTTAAATGTCTGCCTTCGGCTCAGGTCATGATCCCAGGGTCCTGGCATAGAACCCCGTGTGGGGCTCTCTGGTCAGCGGGTTAAGAAGAAATGTTTGCTATTGTTTTTTGACGAATAATCTTTTCCTTTTACTTAGAGCTTTATATTTTATTTTAAATTAAAAAACATTTTTAAGATTTTATTTATTTGACATAGGCACAGCGAGAAAGGGAACACAAGCAGGTGGAGTGGGAGAGGGAGAAGCAGGCTTCCCGTGGAGCAGGGAGCCCGATGCGGGGCTCGATCCCAGGGCCTTGGGATCATGACCTGAACTGAAGGCAGATGCCTAATGACTGAGCCACCCAGGTGTCCCAAAAAAATTTTTTTAAAGTAATCTCTTTGCCCAATGTGGGGCTCCAACTCATGACCTTGAGATCAAGAGTTGCATGCTCTACCCACTGAGCCAGCCAGGTACCCTTAGAGCTTTATTTTTATCAAATCATAATTAAAACTGAAACATTTTATTCAATACTTTTTAAGCATATACTGACAAAATGTTTTATTTCCTTTAATTTAGAAAACTTTATTTTGAAGTACTTTTAGACTTAGACAAAAGTTGCAAAAACAATATAAAGAATTCCTGGGGCACCTGGGTTGCTCAGTGGTTAGGGGACTGCCTTCGGCTCAGGTCATGATCCCGGAGTCCCAGGATTGAGTCCCACATTGGGCTCCCTGCTCGGCAGGGAGTCTGCTTCTCCCTCTGACCCCCTCCCCTCTCATGCTCTCTCTCACTCTCACATAAATAAATAAAATCTTAAAAAAAAATAATTCCTGTATATCCTTACTCAGATTTCCCAAATGTTAAGACTTACTTTTATCATTGTGTGTGTGTGTGTGTGTTTATACATATATGGGCCTGTGCATCTATGTGTATAAAGTTTCCAGATACATTTGCAAATTGCCTTTATCTCTGACCTCTAAATACTTCATTGTATATTTCATAAAAACAAGGACAGTCCCTTAATCATATATTATCAAAATAAGAAAATTAACATTAATATTAATCTTATAGCCATTTAAATAATTTTCAAATTCTTTTTTTTTTAAAGTAAGCTCTACACCCAATGTGGGGCTTCAACCTGAGATCAAGAGTCACATGCTCTACCAACTGAGCCAGGCAGGTGCCCCTCTTCAATTTCTTGATGTAGTGAATTATATTAATAAATTTCCTGATAGTGAGGCTTATATCACTGAAATAAACCTAATGTGATCAGAGTGTACAATTGAACTTTATTTTATTTGGTATTTTTTATCTATAGTCATACGTGAGATTAGGCTAGGACTATCAGGTTTGAGTATTAATCTTATGCTGGCCTTTAAAATTCAACTGAGCATTTTTCCATCTTATCCCAAGATCTGAAGCAGCTTATAGAATAATTAAAAATTATAACTCATCTATTTGTTGGGCTGGATATGATGGCTACAAGTAGTGTTCACCTTGTGACCATTCAGTGGAACTGTATACTTGTGATTTGCATATTTTTCCATGTATATTTCAATAAAAGAAGTTTAAGTAAAAGAACATGATTTTTTAGAAGGATAAACGTTTAATCACCTTTCCGATTTTTTCTCTGGTAATTAATTGGTCTATTCAAAGTATGTTTTGGGTGTCTGCTGGGAAATTACCCATTTGCTCTGTTTCCAAATTTGTTGCCACAGAATTCTCCTGAAATTATTTAAAATTTTTCCATATCTACATGATTTCTCATTCCTAATCTTGCATTTTTTTCCTCTTTTTCTGTTTATCAGGCTGAGGTTTTATCTATTTTACTGGTGTTTTCAAAGAGTCATTTTTCTACTTATCCTTTCTCCTTTTCTCCCCCTTCCTTTTTTAACTTCAAGTTTTATCTTTATTGGTCTATTTTCTATTTTCTTATGGCTTAAATGTGTTTTTCTTCCCCTAAATCTTTTTGGATTTTTGCGGGGAGGCAGGGCAGGGCAGAGGGACAGAGAGAATCCTTTTTTTTTTTTTTTAAAGATTTTATCCATTCATTTGACAGAGAGAGACACAGCGAGAGAGGGAACACAAGCAGGGGGAGTGGGAGAGGGAGAAGCAGACCTCCCGCCGAGCAGGGAGCCTGATGCGGGGCTCAATCCCAGGACTCCAGGATCATGACCTGAGCTGAAGGCAGACGCTTAACAACTGAGCCACCCAGGCGCCCGGGACAGAGAGAATCTTAAGCAGGCTCCGTCCCCAGCGTGGAGCCTGACACAGGGCTCAATATCACAACCCTGAGATCATGACCTGAGCCAAAATCAGATGCTTAACCAACTGAACCACCCAGTTGGGTGGTTCCTAAATTTCTAAAACAATCATCACGCATCTTTGAGTTTTCTTTTTGAATAATAAAGGTGTTACATTTTCATTTTCAAGCCCTGTCTCATGCATTCCAGGATACTCAATACAGGTTCGGGGTCTTGCTTTGCCCCATTTGCTCAGGGTCCAATCCCGGCAGATCCTACTGGCTGGCCACAAGAACATGACAAACGTGTGCTCAGTAAATAAATGACACTGTTCTGTCCTGGGACCCACTGTGAAGATCTGTGCTCACTGCACGGCACGCCCAACCATCCGAATACCTGGAGTATCTGTCATATGCTGGCACTGTGTCAGGTCCTGTGAATAGGACAGTGAGCTGGACAACCGATATCTGCCCTCTGGGTGCTTACAGTGCTTTCTGGTAACAAAGACAGACACAGAACAAGTAATGCAAGTGAGCTGAGTGTTGCCTAGGATGCTATGGAAGCATAAGATAGGGGCCGACATCCCTTAGGAGGTGTAGTTAAGAATCTGTAGAAGTGATACTTAAGTCCCTCAAAATCTGAGGGTCTACCCTATCTCCTCTCCTCTCAGGAAGGTGGCCATTGGGTCTTCTAATACAAAAGTTATCTGGTCTTGAGTCATATGCCTCCTGCTCCTGGTCACAGCTGACTGAACCAAAGACTGATCACCAGGCATAGAACTTTATCTACTTGGAATGTTCCATATAGGATGGTCACTGACTGACTGCATTAGAGCCTTCAAGGGAGGTCTGAACACCCAACAGCGTGAAAGGAGAAGAAAAGGAGATAGCAGAAGAAGAGAAAAAGAACAGGAGAGCATAACAACAGCCACAAACCCCGTGGTACTGGATTGGAACTGCAGGTATCAATGTGAGCTCACTATTTTTAATAATACACATACAGATAGAGTAATAAATTCAGATGTGTGTGTTAACATGAATACACCTACTTCCTAGCTCTGTGTGCTGAAAGGGCCTAGAAGTAATGATACTCCAGTAGCAATGAATACACCTAGTGCCTATTTTCGAGTGCAAGGAACCAGGAGCTATCTGGGAAAATAGCTGATGCCAGGGCTGGAACAGGAAAATTATGAGTGAGCTTGGAACATCTTGTGGCGCTAGAGAGTAAGGAAGGGCTAAAACAATGATGGGGGCAATGCCAAAAAAATACAGAAGCCAACCTGAAAGTGGTCCCAATGGCCAAATCTGGGCCAGTATGAGCAACGAATAAACTACCATAGTATTAGATTATAACCCACAGAATAAGACAAATATCTATTAGTTTATACTGATATAAATAAATTGTTGAATAAATATATGGGAGAAAAGAGATAGCTCTTCCCTACAAAATACCAATTAATAAATACAGATGAGATAAGTAAACAGAAAGTCATCATTAGGCCAACACAGCATTAATACTTATAAGCAAAAACCAATGATGGATGCTAAAATTCATAGGCAAAAGTTTAAGGACAAATAAGACATCTACACAGCTTCAAAGTATCTCCCCACAAGATTCTTATTAATTTCAAAGGGGAAATCATTAATTTTACAGTGGACAAACCTGACACGTACCACCACAGTCACATGATCCAAGTTAAATATCACCCCCTGCTAGAAGGCACTAGAAGGGCACATCATCACTTCTGGGGTAGTTCTGCCAAAACTGCAGACCCTCAATCTAATCATATGAAAACAGGAGAGAAACCCAAACTGAGGAACATTCTATAAAATAACTGACCTGGACATTTCAAAAGTGTCAAGGTCATGAAAGGAAAAGAAAGATGGAGGAACTGCCAAGGGCTGAAGGAGACAAAGGAAACATGACAAAACATAACATGGGGTCCTGGATTGGACCCTGGACCAGAAAAGGGACATCAGTGGGAAAAATGGCAAAATCTGAATGTTTATAGATTAGTTAGTACTGTATCAATGTTAACCTCCTGCTTTTAATAACTATACTATAGTTTGGTAAGATGTTAATATTAGGATAAGTGAGGTGAAGGATATAGGAGAACTACTATTTTTGCAACTTTGTGTAAGTCTATAATGATTTCAAAACAAGTAGCAGTAGTAGTAGCAGTAGTAGCAGTAGCAGTAATAGCGTTAATAGTAGTAGTAGTAGTAGTGGTAGTAGTAGCAGTAGTAGTGGCAGTAGCAGTAGTAGCAGTAGCAGTAACAGTAGTAGTAGCGGTAGCAGTAGTAGTAGTAGCAGTGGTAGCAGTAGTAGCGGTAGTAGTAGTAGTAGCAGAAGCAGTAGTAGTAGCGGTAGTAGCAGTAACAATAGTAGTAGCAGTAGCAGTAGCAGTAGTAGTAGTAGTAGTAGTAGCAGTAGTAGCGGTAGCAGTAGCAGTAGCAGCAGTAGCAGCAGTAGCAGCAGTAGTAGCGGTAGCAGTAGCAGTAGTAGCGGTAGTAGTAGTAGTAGCGGTAGAAGCAGTAGTAGTAGCAGTAGAAGCCGTAGTAGTAGCAGTAGCAGTAGTGGTGGTAGTAGTAGCGGTAGAAGCAGTAGTAGTAGCGGTAGTAGTAGCAGCAGCAGTAGCAGTAGTAGCGGTAGCAGTAGCAGTAGTAGCAGGAGTAGTAGCAGGAGTAGCAGTAGTAGCAGTAGCAGTAGGAGTAGTAGTAGTGGTAGTAGTAGTAGTAGCGGTAGAAGCCATAGTAGTAGCAGTAGTAGCAGTAGTAAAAAGAACAGCAGTTACTGAGGTAGGGAGCAGTAGACAGCTCCCTGAGAGCCTGGACGGTGACTGCTAGAGCATCTGCTGGAGCCCATGTCCTGACTTCTGACTGCCTCGTACCCACATTGTTCTGGCATTCTGCCATCACCTAAGGGACTTTAATTCCTGCCTTTATTTTCTGTTTCCTGAAAGAGATTAGCTAACACCAAAAGGAGGGATCCAAAAAGGCCCTGCAGGGTGATGGGGTGGTCATCAGTGGTGGCTACTATCGATGGTGCCCAAGGATGCACCAGGCCTCGCTGTGTCCTGCTAAGCTGGGGCTGAAACGTGGCTCATTTGTGGTATGCCCTTGGGGGATGGTATGCAGGCCCTCTGCTTCGTGACTAACATGCAGACTGCCCGGGGGAGCAGTTTATTCCAGGCTAACTCAGCTGGGACAGCAGTATAGACAGAGCTGATGCAGACTCCACAGCCACCTGGGCACAGCCTGATTTCATGATCTCTCTCCCTACAGCTCCCCGATGTCTGTGTTCGTCTCCTGAAGGAGGCCCCATAGAGCTGAGCTTGCTTGGTCATTTGGTACTGTTGTCCAGTCCCGGAACAGAGCAGGATAGTGACCCACTCAGCCTTCCTCCTCGAGGTGCCTTATACTGGCTTAGTTCCAGAGCTGGAGAAACATGGTCTGGCCTGACACCAGAATGTGGTTGAGGGGAAACAGCCACCATATGGCAGTGGACAGGGGAGAAGTTCTATGGGTCCCCTCTCCTTGGAATTCTAGGCTATGGGAAAGAGGGAGCTACAGTCTACACTGCACAACCTCTGTGCCTGGGCCTCTGCACCCTTTCTCCACAATCTGTGCAGACATTCTGGGGACTCAGTTGTACGAGGGCCAGCAAAGGGTGGCAGGGCACAGCCTGGTCCCCGTCTTTTCCCAGGCAGATCTGTTCTTAGCGGGCAAACTTCTGAGCTTCCTGGGACCATGATAAAGTTCCAGAGACTACAGACCATGGGGATCATGCTGAAAGATAGAGATAAGGGACCTCCTTCTCTTCCCTGCCTTGAAGGGGATGGGGAGGCAGCTCCTCCCTTGGAGACCTGTTAGCAAGTTTTGGGCCCATAATAAAAGGTCCAGGGGAGGGCAAAATCCCTATTTTTGACTTTGAGGCTGAGGAGGGGTCTTCCAGGGGCTATGAGGAGGTAAACAGGCCTCAGGCTGGGTGGAGAGGAGGGAAAGGGCATGAGGGGAAGATAGGTCAGTTGCCATGCCACAGCCGAGGGGCCTTTATTAGATGTTGAGGGCATGTAGAGGCAGGTGGGTAGAAGCTAGAGATTGTGGCACACCTTCTCAGGGTGTAGTGGGGCCCGGATGTCCAGTTTGCGGGTCTTGCTGTCCTTGTCGATGATCTCCAGCCGCAGCTTGGGTGGACGTTTCTCAGCCGGGGGTGAGGGCAGTTCGGGGCTCTTGAGCAGCTGTTTGTCTGAGTCCTCCACAGTGATGCGCAGAGTACAGCCCCCCGGCAGCAGGTCTTGTTCATAGGCGGCTGCCAGCTGGTTCACCACACGGCGCTCGACCTGTAGGTGACAGGTGAAGAGCTCATCACTGCTGGGGCCGTGGCCTGGAGCCCAGGCTCTATCACTTACCGCCAGGGCAAGTCAGAAAGCTCTGGGCTTCATCTTCCCCCTCCGCAAAGTGGGGCTAACCACACACAGCTTGCAGGACTATGCTAAAGACTCAATGATGTCAGTTCCTGAGGTGCCCAACTTAGTTCCTCACTCCTGGCAGGGGTTCATACTTGCTTATCCTCCAGGAACGGGGTTTTACTTGATCATCTTCTGGTCTGGGTTCTGAAGGGGCATCTGCTCTGGGTATGGACTATTCCAGGCTGGGAGCCCAGGGTGGGGCAGGGGCACGGGGGGAGGGAGGTGTGGAGATGCCTTACTTCTCTCAGGCTCCAGTGCTCACCTCATGCTTGATGGAGCGGGCACCATAGTGCACATTGTAGCCGTCGACCAACACGTCTGCCACCTCGCGGTCCCAGAGCAGTGTGATGTTGTGCCTTTGCTTGGCCTGAGATAGGTCAGATAGGAGCATGCCCACATGTGGCCCAGTGCTTTCCATCTATCACCACTCTGGCCTGAGGCCCGGGACTGTGAGTGATTGTGTGCCCCCAGGGCCAGTGTCCCACACCACTGTGCTCCATGCCTCTAGGGGGGGTGGTGCTTCCAACCCAGTGTTCCCTATTTCCAGTGGGCAGATGACCCAACCCCACCCATGGGCAGTTCCTGCTCTTACTCTCTTGGCCCAGAAGTTCAGTTCCTTGTTGACAAGTTGGATGAGCTCTGAGTGGCAGAAGGGGAGGAAGTAGACAATCTCGTTGATTCTTCCCAGAAACTCATCCCTCCGGAAGTGAGCCTGCAGGGCCGGGTTAGGGGTGGGTGAGCTCTGTGACTCAGAAGGGGTAAAGGGAATTACTGGACCCCAGCGGGGAAGACTAAGGATGGCTAAGGGGATCTTCCCACCGGAGACTCCAGTAGGAAGGACAAAGACCTCTTACTTTCAGGATGGGGCGTATCACATTCTCCTTGAAGTTCTTTGAGATGGTTATCTTGTCATTAATCTGGACATCCCCTGTGGAAAAAGAAGCATAAACTGCCTACTCTCCATACCTAGGGAGCTCTGGGAACTGTGCCTGCCTCTTGCTCCCATTCATGAAAAGAGCTCTGGCCCTGCCCCCAATGGTCTGTGTGATCCTGGTCATGGTCTCAGGCTCTTTAGGTCTCAGCCTGGTCTCCACTTGAGTGAGAGGACCGGACTGGGCACTTCCTGAGGCCCGTCCAGTTCTATGTGCTACAAACACAAAGCCTGAGGTTCCTTAAGTGTAGCAGTTGTGTGAAGGAGGGAAAGAGGGGGACAAGACTCAGGACCCAGACTTGAGTTCTGACTTGGAAGAGGGGTTGGAAGGTTCATTTCCAAATAGAAAGGTGACAGATGTGGCCTCCTGCCTGATGTCATCCTTGCCCCCAGGAGCTGTGCTGGTGGTCTGGGCACTTGCCCAGGTGCCCAGATAGCTCAGGCCGTGTGCCATACCAAGGTTTTCGGCGATACGGTTACGGTTCATCTCCAAAGCCTCTTGCCTCAGCTGCAGTGCGTGCTGTGCGATCTCGTCACTGGCCACATTGGAGGTCATGATGAAGATGGCATCCTTGCAGTCGATGGTCTTCCCTTTTCCATCCGTCAGTCGGCCCTGGGAAAGAACCATGACTGCACAGTCAGGAAGTGCTAAGCCTGGACACCTCTTCCAGGAGGTCTCTCCAGAACCCTCAGCTGCTCACTCCTCCCGGTTCCCCCTGTCCTGGGCTGCAACCATTCCACTGGCTGAGAGTGACTCCAGTCAAAACGGAAGCTCTGTTTATCATCCATCAGTGCCCCTGATTCATCTCTGGCACCCCGAAAGTCAGCCCAATTAAACATGCATCCATCCAACGTACTTTCTTGGAGGCCCAACTGGGCCAGGCTCTGTGTTGGGGCATTGGTGCCTCACTGAGCTTTTGACATGTTTTTTTTTTTTTTTTTTAAAAACAAGGTTCCTTGTCTTTTTTTTTTTTTTTAAGATTTTTAATTTATTTATTTGACAGAGACAGACACAGTGAGAGAGGGAACACAAGCAGGGGGAGTGGGAGAGGGAGAAGCAGGCTCCCCGCTGAGCAGCGAGCTCAATGCAGGGCTCGATTCCAGGACCCTGGGATCATGAGCTTAGTCAAAGGCAGACGCTTAACGATTGAGCCACCCAGGTGCCCCAACATGCTTCTTGTTAATAAAAAATGACACTCAAGAAACCAGAATGACAATTCAGTGAGTTAAGTGTTATAAGGGGAAGCCCAGGTCACTGTAGGAGTTCAGAGGAAGGTATTTTATATGGCCATTGTGAAGACTAATATGGTCATGTGGGTTAAAAATCCTTAGTTAGCCAAGCTGCGCAAATGTTCCGAACTGTTATTACCACAGCAGACATGTAACATATATTTGTTGTATCAAAATGAACGAGATGAATTGCAACAGGTATAGTCTCTGCAACTTAAAGCCATCCTTTTGCCTGACAGAGAGGGAGAGAAAATAAGGCTCCACCTTTAACCAATGTGGGAAGAGTCCTTGGAATCTTTAGCTCTTTCTAGAAGCGACACAGACGAAAGAAAGCATCCATACTGGAGACAGATGCACCGAGGAAAGAGAAAAGGAACAACAGCAGGGAGAAGAGACAGAATGAGAGAAGTATAGCTATCTGGGGCCACGCAGTTTAAAGGCGACAAGGACTCCCCCAGTCAGCCAGCTCCCACCGACTCAGCAAACAACAAGGCTGTATCACTGTACAACAGTTCTTTACAGTCATTTATGACAAAAGCGAAGGTCAGGGCCTCTCTGAGCAGAACTGATGGAGTAACAACAGTGGACAACGGGGCACTTCTCCTTGCACCACAGGCACCCTGCTTCGTGTTCTCTGTGTCCTGTTGCACTCCTCCCACCAAGCACAGTTCCTGTCACGCCAGAGGACATGGCTCTGGGGCACATCACTGACCCCAACCTGTCTGTTCCTGCCTGCCCCAGCCTCAGCTGGTAGCTAGTCCTCCTCAAGCATTTCCCTTTCCCTGGGGGTATGGACCTGACTCAGGCTCAGTCCTTGCTTCTAAAGCCAAAGCAATGGCAGACCAGCCCTGGCCCCCAGAGGCAAAGGGGGAAGGGATGTGCATTAACTTAGTATCTACTCCATGCTGGACATGGTACCTGGTGTTTTTAGCCTTGCTTTATACTGGCCCTTGGCACAGCCTTCTTAGATTTATTTGTTTAATTTGAGAGAGAGCACGTGAGCAGGGGGAGGGGCAGAGGGAGAGGGAGAGAAATCCTCAAGTGGACTCCCTGCTGAGCACGGAGCCCCAACACGGGGCTCAAAAGGGGTTCAATCTCAAGACCCTGAGCTGAAATCAAGAGTCAGATGCTTAACCAACTGAGCCACCCAGGTGGTCCTCAGGCCTCTTAGAAAGTGTCAGTTCCAAAGGGATCAATTCAAAGGGGCCTTGAGGTCCTGGTCCTGATTACAGTCCCTGCCTTGGGGTGGGAAGAAGGGAAGGCAAGGGAGCAAGTAGATGTTCTTGAGCTTTTGCCATTGGCTTCCCTGTTTATGAGTAACAGATCAACAGAATCTACTGAGGGCAATTCTAGTTCTGGTCTCTGCACGTGTGTGTGTGTGTGTGTGTGTGTGTGTGTGTGTGTGTGTGTGTGTG
>NW_027397097.1:2197656-2283421 GCF_003265705.2 Callorhinus ursinus
GAGAGAGAGAGAGAGAGAGAGAGAGAGAGAGAGAGAGAGAGAGAGAGAGAGAGAATGTGTCCAAATGTATGCATATGACACTCCTCGCAGAGCTCCTTCCCGAAGATGGAGTTCACACACCGCTATACTGGCCAGAACAACCACCAGTGGCAATTCCATTCCAGGATCAAAGCCCTGCTTTTTTTAACTGGGCCTGGGGATGGGTCCCAGGTGGGTGAGGGGAGCAGACACGGCATACGAGTGACCCAAAGGGTGACTTTCACAGGGTTCATGTCTCCTCCTCCTCAGAGTCCTTGGCAGTAAGGACTGCCAAAGAGTCCTCCCCAGAGAGGGAGCTGTCCCTGTGCCACCCCTCAGCAATGACAGGGTGGGTGTGACTGCTACCCCAGGGTTGTAGGGGCGGCTTTCCCACTGCTTCTGTCCTTGAAGGGAGGCGCAGAGGCAGGATCGGCAGGGGCCAGTGTCCTCCTGAGACTTCTGCCCTGCACGGCTGGCTCTGGGGCCACCTGGAGTTTTACTGAGAGCATTAGGGCTCCTGACCAGACTTGGGAGAACTGAGCTGGGTGGGAATGGGGGGGCTTCCTTCATGCCCCAAGACTGGATCAGGTGCCCTTACAACTTATCCTAGTGTAGCACATACCATAGTGGGCTGAAGTGCTTTTTGCTGCTGTCCTCCCTGACTTATTCATGAGCACTGAGGCAGAGACTGTGTATTGTGTGTCCCCTCTGCCCCACACCGAACCACATTCCCTCTTGGACTTTCCTGATAGGTCACAAGGCTCTGTGTTAGCCCTCTCTTCTTCTCTGCATACTATACACCCCCTGGTTGAAAGATCTCATCCTTTCCTGTGGCTTCTCTTACCCTTTCTGTGCTGACACATTCCTCAATCTCTGCTTCCAGTCCAGATCTGTCCGGCGCTCTAGACTTCTCCAACTGATGGCCGGCCTCTTAGACACCTCCACCAGGTCATCCTTTAGGAATCTCATTTTCAGCAATTTCAAACTCAGCTCCTCTCTTCCTCACCAATCAGCTGCTTGTCCTCCTGGGTTCCCTGCCTCAGCTGAAGGCAGCAGCAGCCATCCAGTCACCCAGGCCAGAAATCCTGCAGCTGGCCGCCCTCGGGCCCTCCATCTCCCCTCACATTCAATCCCTGAGTCCTCCACAGTCGGCCTTCTGGGAGTTCTGGCCAGCCTAAGGCCCTGCTTTAGAGCAGGCGTCCCCACATCTAGCCTGGATACTTCAACAGCCTCCTTGCTGCTCCCCCTCTTCTTTCCAGTCCACTCTCTCACGGTTGTCTATAAAGTGAGAATCTGGCCATGTTTCTCTCTTGCTTAAAGTCTTTCAAGGCTCCTTATGATCTAACAAGTAAATCCACACTCCTTCGCCTGGGATCGTAATTGGTCCCTGCCAACCTTACCCACTCACCTCCACTGTTCTGCTCTCACTTCCCTTTTGCAGTTGCACGGTGCTGAGCAGCTAGAGTTCCCTGGACAGACCAGGATGCCTCATGCCCCTGTGCTTTTGCACAGTAGGTGTCTGCTGCCGGCCCTTCTCCACTCTGTTCACCTAGAACCTCCTCAGTTATCCTTGGAAGTTATGCTGAATTACTGTTGAATTAAGTTACTCAACAGAGCATCTCCCTTGATTTTGTGTGCTCTGGGAGTGGAGTAAGACAAGGTCCCTGTCCAAAAGAAGCCCATAAGCATAAATCTAAGTACTCTCGGATGGCAACTTTGGTCGATGGAACCAAGGGCATAGACTTCAGAAATGGCAGTAGGCTGGCGGAAGCTGTAGGAAGGTAGTCAGTGGAGTGACCGCAGGAGGGGAGGGGTAGACAGGGCTTATATGGAGGTGGTAACAACTTGGAGGTGGAGCTTGTTGTATCTCAGTCAGTAGCTGCCTTCCCTCTTTCTGGGCCAAGAAGGCCATCAGAGGTACCTCTGCAGAGATGTCAGAAGCTGCTGTGCCCACGAACCCTGAGCTGGGGGCCCTCCCTTCCCGTGAAGGCTTCCCTGCAGATCTACCTCTTTCTTCTGGCCCTAGCTGCGTGGTAGTTATTATTGAAGCTGCAGGCTCTACACTGGACTGCCTGGGCTCCCATCCTGGACTCCCTCTTGCCAGCTGCATGCCCATAAGCCAATCACTTCTCTCACTTTACTTCAGTTTTCTCCTCTTACACAGAGGCAGTAACAATAACCACCTTCACAGGGATGGTGGGAGGATTCAATGAACTGATACAAGTTAATGTTTTAGAACAGTGCCTGGCTCATAAAATCAAAAATATCAACTATTATCATGTCTCCTTTCCATCCATCTACTAGACAGGGAGCTCCCAGGGAGCAGGACTGGGTCTGGTCCATAGCTGTGTACCTGAATCCCATCAAGAGACTGGAACGAGGTGCGAGGTCTCAGAGCACAGGTATGGGTAACTGAATATGTGACCTTTGAAGGACAGGCCTTCATTCCTCAGTGGCTGGTCTGGGGACAGGGAAAAGCTGGGAAGCTAAGAAGACAGCAATAAAACTGGGGCAGGGACAAGGATGCTGGGCCAGGTGGGGAAGATGATGGGCAGCTGTGGGTATATCTAGATCTGGGTCTTCCTAGCTTGGTACCTGGTGTGCTATTTGGTCCAGGAAAAGTCCCTTCCTGCACTTCATTGAGTACACTTGTGACATGGGACGCAAAACCCCTTCCTGTTGTCCCAGGGCTGTAGGGGGCTAAATGGAAAGGTAGGCTGGACTCCGTCTGGGCATGTGTTGGCTAATATAGCTCCTGTACGGGAGCAGAAGAGAAGCCTCATGCCCAGTTCTGCAGGGCCCCTAAAGGAGGTCAACCCCTCCTACGATCATAAGTCTCTCTCCTCTGCATGAGGTAAGGAGTGGTACAGAGAGGGAGAACTGGGACTCTGGAATCAAATGTATCTGTGGCCCAAACGTGGTTCCTCTGCGCAGTAGCTCCATGCCATGGGCAAGACATTTATAACCTCTCTGAACCTGTTTCTTCTTCTGTAAAAAACGAGAGTTTCTACTCTGCCTGCTATTGTGATAGTTGGCAATGGTGTCTTCAGCCTAGTACACAGAATGCGCTGAAAAAGAAAGGAGTTTTTTTCATTTAGAGCTCACCCCACCAGGAGACTGTCTAGTTTGTGATGAGCCTGGAGCTCCTTGGAAGAAAAGGGCTCCATGAGCCAGGAAGGTTCTTGGAGCTTATCTTGGATCCAGCCTCCTTGTTTGTCACATGAGGCCCCTGGTGCCTAGAGATGGAGCAGAGTTGAAACTAAAAATTCAGGTGTGTCCTGGCACCTCTGCTCTGTGTCTCTCTAGAAGGCAGCCTGGGCAGCCACAAAATTTCAACTCTTGGGTAGTGCTGGTTTGTCCTCAAGTGCCCAGCCTCGACCCTGATCCAGAAAGGGGGCAAAGCCACATCTGCTAGGTGACCGAATGCACACATGTGGAAGTGGCAAGTGAAGGAGGGATCAGACAGGCCTCTGAGCCCTTGATTCTTAATGTTCATAGCTCACCATACCCCCAGATGTCCCCTACTCCATCCTAGCCCAAAGTGACTTTCACCTCATCAAACAGCTGCAGCATGATGGTGAGCACATCTGGATGGGCCTTGTCCACCTCGTCGAAGAGCACCACAGCATTGGGACACTGCTTCAGCTTCTTGGTCAGCTGGCCACCCTCCTCGTGGCCAATGTAGCCTGGTGGGGATCCAATAAACTTGGCCACCTGGAAGAAGGAAGGAAATATACTGGGAAGGCCTTTCTATACTTTTAGTTTCTGATATGGGTATGCACAGGAAAATGGCTTCATTCATTAGTAGTGCCTGTCTTAACAAGGACAGTCGGACTTTTTTCTGGGGTGGTAGGAATCCTGCTGCGATGGAAGAGGCTACAGATCTTCTCTAGGTTTCTTCTTCAGAGCAAGTCCTATGCAAAACAGATCAGTGACCCTCTTGCACCCATATGCCCCCAAAGGATGAATCCCAAGGCTGCTGGAATTATCTCAGGTCCAAAAGACAAGTCACAACAAAACACCCAGGCAGAGTCATGTTGACTTACAGGCCCTCCAAACCACACTTCAGCGAGGACTCTCACTTACCTCATGCCGCTCTTGAAACTCAGACATGTCCAGCCTGATGAAGCCCTGTGTGGAAACAAGCAGGAATCCACTTGGAGGCAGGAAGGTATAGAGGGAACGGTTAAGAAGGAGAGCATCTCAAATATCCCTTAGGCTTTCAGACCACACCAGTGCAAGATCTTCTATTCCATTCTCATATATTTTTTTGTCTCCTGGCCTCCTTTTCTGTCTACTCATCTCCCGCATGATTCCCTCATTCCCTACCTTAATAAACCCAAGTCATGTCCCTGCTCTTCTAAATCTGGCTCAGAATGTCTCTTTTTTCAGGCTTCTACTGGTCTGATTACCATGTCAGGATGGTGAGGGCATCCTGTGTGTGCTGGAGCCACAGCAGCGAACAAGTCTTGGTCTCCATCCTTGAGGAGAACCCCTCAAGTGGGGCAGGTAGACATGGACAGATTCAGTTACAGTCAGTGTGGACCATGATGAGAAGGAAGGGTGTCACAAATACCCAGCCAGCTCCATGGTGCCCTCAGCTTTGCAGGTCTTTGTGGGTACATGCCTCTTTGTTTTAGATTATGTTTCTTTTGTGCTAAGAAATATTTTATTTATTTATTTAAAAATTTTTTTTTAAAAGATTTTACTTATTTATTTGACAGAGAGAGACATAGCGAGAGAGGAAACACAAGCAGAGGGACTGGTAGAGGGAGAAGCAGGCTCCCCACGGAGCAGGGAGTCCGATGCGGGGCTCGATCCCAGGACCCTGGGATCATGACCTGAGCCGAAGGCAGACGCTTAACAACTGAGCCACCCAGGCACCCCTCTTTTGTGCTAAGAAATCTTTTAATTTATTTACATTTCTTCATTTCACTTAAAAGCTATCCATAAGGCAGCTTGTAGCCCACCTCTCTCCACCACTGGGTCTAGGAGTGATCTGCAGGGAACTGGTCCTTTGGCGTGAGGTTCAACCATGATTAGCCCCAGGGAAAGGGTATGTGTGCGTATATGTAGTAGGGGGGTTGCGAGTTAACACAAGCAGTGTTCACTTTTTTATGACGAATTTAGGGATTTATATTCCCAGGTGCCCTGTCCCTCCACCCAGACCAGGGTTCCCCAGGCTCCTTTCCCACTGGCACACATTTCCACCTCAGACAGTGCACTCACTGAATGTACTTCTTCTGAGAGCTGGGGATGACAGGGCGCCAGGACCCTAGAGAGAGGTAGCTATCTCTGTCTGAAATTCCAGCCACGTTCTAGCACGGCTGCTGGTCAGAAATGTAGTTTTTCTGTGTCACTCTGTACCCGAGGTACAGGGCAGCAGAAGAGCTCTGGCAGGGAACTGGCTTCCAGTCTGTCTGGCCACTGTCTGCGTGGCGTAGGGCATGCTGCCTCCCCTTTTGGAGCTGCAGTTCCTTCCTATGGAGCACAGGCCCTTGTTTCCTCTCCCTGCCTCCCCAGGGTCCTGAGAGCACCTAATCCAAGAGGTAGGTAAGGACTTGGAGCAGTATTAAGGCCAGGTGGAGGTTATCGCTGCGATCAGAGAACATGGGCATCAGCCAGCAAGCATTTTCAGGTCCTAGGCAGCTCAGCCAAGATAAACACAGGCTTGAGGAAGAACGGGAGGATGGACATGAGGAAGCTGGGCATGCTTCCCAGAGGGAGCAATGCCCTGGAAGCCATGAGATGGGTACCTAATGATAAGAGCTGACAGTCCCTAGATGCTTATTAAGTGCCTGGCAATGTTCTAAACAAGCTATACAAAGCTCAGAACACGTACAAGTCTATGAGGTAAGTATTATTATCATTTCTAACCTTCCAGATAAGAAAACTGAGTCACAGATTAAAGTAACTTGCCCAAGGTCCCTCAGGTTTGACAATTTAGCTCCAAGTCTGCTTTTAGCCACTAAACTCTACTGCCTCATATTTCCTGCTCTGTCAATCAGTTCTTGGCAATCTTCACCTGTAAGTTTTGAGCTTTGTGCCCCGATGTGAAGTGTCCCAGGACACCGGAAGTATAGACTTTAATGATCACTTACGTCAAGTGATATGGGTTCTCATCCTAGTTCTTCTACTGATTTGCTGAGTAACTTTGAAAAAGTTTTAGGGCTTGATTTTCGTGGCTGGAATACTTTTGGTTTCACATGATCTTAACTTAGGGTTATCTAGAAGTGAGGCAACAATTATGATAGTAATATCCAATATGTACTGATTGTTTACTATGCGTGAACGGTGTTTAGCAGTTTACATACCTCCTTTAACCTTCATAATAATCCAATGAGAAAGGCACCATAATTGAACCCATTTTACAGATGAAAAAACAGATGTGAACAGAGATCCCAGCCAACTCCAGAGTAGTTTAGAGTTGGGGTTTGAACCCAGGCAAGGGGACTCAGACCCTTGCTTCCGATCCCTCTGTCACAATGCCATGCTAACTGCGGTCTTCAGGGTGCTACCACCCTACCTCAGGAGACGATCACAGAGCCCCATTAAGGTTCTTTTTCAAGGATTATTAACCCTAATAATGGAAGTTAACAAAACTGCTCAAATTTGGGAGAAAGAGCAGAGGCTAATGACAGAAAAAAATAAGCCAAAGATCTGATAAAGAAATTATACAAATGTGCAAATGAGACCTTGCGAGGCAGCCAGGTCCAGAGGCATTAGTGACCTTTCACAAATGAGGCAACTAAGGATCTGAGAGCCAGAACTTAAATCCAAGCCACCAAGTCCCTGGCCAGTGTCACTGAGTGTCAGTGTTATTGAGCCAGAGCTACTGCACAGTTCCTCTCCAGCTCCTGTGACATGGCACTTTCTGTACATCGTTCCTTGGGTCCTGCTAGTGTCGGGTACAGTCCAGGACTCTCAGGTTTTGAAGGCAGGTCTCACACTTGCCTGTTACATGGCCAGAAAATGTCTATGCTAAACACAGACTCTGCACGGAGCTGGTACAAGAAGGAGTTTTATAGAGGCACCACCTAGGATTTAAAAATTAAATACACAGATGGTTGTACTGGGTTTCTCATGCTTCACATCTCCCATTTTTAAACGGGAACAAATTGACAAGTTTACAATTTAGCCTCCTACTGCAGCTAGGACAATGGCATTGAAAGGAAAGTTGAGAGACTGGATTCTGATTTTACTTCTTCCCCTCACAAGTGACCCTGGACGGGCCCGCCCCTACATGCTATAAGGTCTCAGTCTTCTCATCGGAAAAGTGGGTATAATTCAGCATCTATGCTATCTTCTTCATGGGGTCAAACAAGACGGTCGATGGGGTGGTACCATGGAAAGTACGAGCTGATGAATAAATAGGACATCAGGGCTCAGGCGCTGACTTAAGTGTGCCAGAGCCTGAGCTCACTGTGACTCAGTATCTTGCTGCAAGATCACGACAACTTTCGACACAGGGCTGGACAGCTGCATTTTGAGGTGAGAGAGCTGAAACTTGGAGGAGTCAAGCAACCTGCCTAAGGCCAGGAGAAAGTAGAACTGGAGCCTGTGCTGAGGAATGGCTGGCTCCAGGGCACTGACCGCCAGCCCACCTCCTCCGAGGGGTGATGGCGTATTGCAGGATGCCATCCCCATGCTTGCAGGAGCCCCTGCACTGGTGTCAGTCGGACCCTTGTTCAGATGCACCAACTGAAAATGACCTGCATCATCAGTCTCTTAGCAAGCCCCGTCTCCTTTCTACACCAGCAAGTCAGCTGGTGCTTTCCTTCTTCTTCCACTGTGTATGAAGACATATTAAGACAGCTTGGATAAGGAGATTATAATTTGTAATTAAATATTAACCTTTGACAGTATTAAAATTAAACCACTCAGAATTCTTCATCCCTAATCAGGTGGTTCCTGCCCGTAACTGTATCTTCCCTAATAGTCTTGCTAGTTTATGGCTCTTTCCAGAGTGCTAATTGTTTCAATCGCTGCCAACCTGATGAATTGTCTTAAAAATGCTATTTCAGTTGCAGCATATTAGCATGCCATGTGCTGCTTCTTGCCTACTGCCTGTCAAGTGGGTCTGCTCTGGGCTAGGCTGAGGCAGAGCACAGCTACTGGCAGAGCCAGGGAGGCTTTGGAGCCTTTAGCCAGTTATCAGGCAGAAGGGGGCTGGATGTGGCTCAGAAGGACACAGCCTGAGCGACCTATGTTGTTTCTGTGGCTGCCAGGCCCTCAGGGAGGAGGCAAAGGGGCAGTGAGGCCAGAAGCCGGATGGAAGGTGGCTAAGACTCTGCTGCTGGGGCAGTTTTGGCTGACAGAGGCCTGAGTTAATTCCTCACTGCCTCAGCTGGGGAGGCCTTCCACAGAAATTAGACAAGGGCATCTGGGGTCACAGGCAACCTCAGGTGGTGGGCAGGGGTACCTTAGCCTCCACAGGGAAAGGCTGGTGGAATAATGTTTGGCGTTAGTTGAAATGTTTCTGCAATCTTCAATTGGATGGCTCTGACATTTCACTCTATAGAAAAATACTTCCAGTCACTCCAGAAAGTCAAATTAAGTAGGCCTGGAGAGCCTGAAAAAATATGGGATAGGGACAGGTCTCTCTTGTGGTGAGTCCAAAGGCTCCGAAGTCAGAAGAAAAAGGGGACTGTGACCACTCCACAGCTTAGGGCCTAAGAAATCACGTTTAAAAGCTCATCTACACATCAAAAACTAATGATGTAATATATGGTGATTAACATAACAATAAAAAAATTAAAAAAAAAAAAAAAGCTCATCTACAGGGGCACCTGGGTAGCTCAGTCAGTTAAGCGTCTGCCTTCGGCTCAGGTCATGATCCCAGGGTCCTGGGTTTGAGCCCCTCATCAGGCTTCCTGCTCAGTGGGGAGCCTGCTTCTCCCTCTCCCACTACCCCTGCTTGTGTTCCCTCTCTTGCTGTGTCTCTGTCAAATAAATAAAATCTTAAAAATAAATAAATAAATAAAAGCTCATATACAGGGGCGCCGGGGTGGCTCAGTTGGTTAAGCAGCTGCCTTTGGCTCAGGTCATGATCCCAGAGGCCTGGGATCGCGTCCCGCATTGGGCTCCCTGCTCAGCAGGGAGCCTGCTTCTCCCTCTGCCTGCTGCTCCCCCTGCTTGCACTCTCTGTCAAATAAAGAAAATCTTAAAAATATATATATAAAAGCTCATATACAATGGAGAGAAGCAATAGGGCATCTTGTCATTCCTACTTGTTTTCTACAGGCCCTAAGACTCTCTCTGGCATGGCCTTGATGTACAAGACAGTAATAATATGTTTCTAAAGCTGTTTCCCTTTCTAGCCTGAATTCCTCAGGGCAGGGAGAGTGTACTAAATGTTGAGTTATCAGGATCTAGTACAATACCTGGCCAGAGTAGATGCCTGAAAATGCATGGATGAATCTCATTGGGTTCTCCCAAATGGCCCAGCAGTCAGGCAGGGCAAGGATTATTTTTCCTGTTTCATAAATGAATAAACTGAGGTGAAAGGAGGTTGGATAACTTGCCCAAATTCCTGGAACAACTGGTGGCCAAGCTGGGGCCAGATTGAGGCCTGCTTTCTGGATCAGGGTCCATCTTTTTGAATCACTATTGCCAGATTCAGGGAGCCTAGAATTTTGGGGGCTAGCAGTAGTGGCGAGGTCTCCATGGCCTGCACATCAGGCCTACATCCCAGCCCTTACCTTTTTGGCATCTTTGTGCATATATTTGGCTGTCTGCTTGGCCAGCTCTGTTTTTCCTAATAAGAAGGAAAGAAGAGGTGTTGGGTTAGAACCAAATGACTGTCTTCTGGAATTAAAGAATATTAGAAATGCATGGACATTGGAAATAATATATTTTATGGATGGGCTCAGGGAGGGTTGGTGACTCTTCCAGTCACTGGAGGGAGAATTAAAGGTGGAGCTGGAACCAGAATCAAAGTCTGCATTGCATCTTGATTTTTCTGTGGATGGAAACTGAGACTTTTTTTCTAATGGCAGCATCCTAAGAGTGGGAGGTGGACTTTTATAATCCAGAGCCAACTTGTCGTTTGAAGCCCAGTGCAAACCTTGCCTCTGACAGGAGCACCCTGACTTCCTGGTCACTGCACTGAATCTCTTTAGACACTCATGGTCTTGCCATCCAGCCAGGCCCTGGAGCCACCGGCTGAACAGAGGCTGGGAGGGGATTAAGAACACCTCTCCTTGGCCTCATAGCCTTTCTCTGTAACATAAAGAAGGAATGACAATACCAAAGTGGTGGCTCTGAAGGATCATTTGGTATGATGGCCAAACCTTTGGAAGTCACTGTCTAGCAGAGGAAATCAAGTTCTACAGTATCATGGTGAGATGGAGGTAACCTACTTCTGGGGGAGTGCTAGGTCCATGAAGATGCTAAGAGGGAAAGAAGAGACAACAAATGCATGAAACTCCCCATCAGGACAATGGTGGGAGGAGGTGGTGCAGGTGGGGGTTTTGTGAGGGTGGAGAGTAAGGGGGTGAGAATGCCTACGATAATCCAGCCAAACCGACTAGAAAAGTCCCCAACGCATTTGACTGAAACCAATTTTGCGATGCACTCCACACTGTGTTGGCCTTATGAGGGGCTTTCTTTAGCTTCCTAGAAGGTTATGCCCCGAGCTGTACTAAATAAGGTTGGTGTGCTGGGCAATGGAGGTGGTTCAACTGTTCCAAAGGGCAGCTCTAGGGATGCAGAGTAGCCGGACCAGGGCTATCAGACCCCAAAGGGCCTGGTCGTCCAGGTGACGTAGGCCCTGCACCACAGCTTCCAGAGAGAGGGGCATAATTCCAGCTGTTCCTAACGTGACAGATAATCCTTTTGCTAGCTCTGTAATTTGGAGGCGGTTGTTTTCAGAGCTGCAGTTGTATAGAAGTGGATTGTGTGACCCTGGCCCATAGCAGCTAGGGTTCCCCCAGCTCTTCTCCCCCCCCTTGTCAATCTGTTCCCAGTTACCTATTCCAGATGATCCCAAAAAGAGGAAGACCAGAGGGTGTTCTTCATCGTACCAGCCATTCTCCTTCCTCCGGATCGCTAGGGCCAAACACACAAGATTGAGGGGGGCGGTGGACAGGGAGAGAGGCAGATAAATCAATGACACAAAAGGCAGGATAATTATCACTAAGTATACAATATGTTTTACTGCTCTGCGCCCACTCAAAGTCCTCACTACCATTAGTGCTGCCTAATCTGATTAGCTGGCAAGGCCCCTAGAGACACCTAATCAGGTTAGCATGGATTTGGAAAGCTGCCCAGAGCAGATTTCGGATAAAGTTTTCCAGGATGAGCACTCAGCGTTGCCAGGGAAACTGAAAGGCGGGTGGATGGTGAATGGAAGGGTAGGGGGCTGGTGAAGGAGAATTCAAGAGGAACTTTAGCTTTCAGATGGCTGGTTCCCCATCTACTCACTACTGGTGGGAGACTGAGCCTGCCTCCTATGCAAATAGAAGAGACAGAAGCCCATGGCAGGCCCTAAGGGATCTGGGGTGTGAGCTCGGGACTCTCCCATTTGGGGAAACAAAGATCTAGTCCACTGTCTGGAAGTACAGCCAAATGTACTTTCTGGAATCCAGTCAAGGGTAGTGTGGAGCTCAGGGCACAGATGGTGAGCCACTCGGTTAGCACTGCCACTAAGCATGGCCTCCAGTGGGGAGCAGTAGTAGGGGAGTGGGACAGATCTGTACTAGGTTCCCTGGGAGTTCAGCTCTGCTCAAGTGAGACCTCACCGTTCCTCTTCAGGAGGAAGTATATATATAATCAAGGGCTGCGTATTCAAGGTGAGGAAATTAAGTGCCTAACTACGGAGTGGGAGAATCAGGCTCAGAGGCATCACTCAAGCAAAAGAGCAGAGGGAGGAATGAGGCAGAACCATTAGAAGAACAACCATTTATTGAACATGCTATTTGCTGGGCACAACAAAAAAACTGTCAACATTTTTTATTACTCAAGACCCACACAAACATCATGAGAGGGAAAGTATTATTCTCAATTCGATTATACTAAACAGGAAACTGAGGCAAAAGATAAAGAGACTTGCCCAAGTCATATAACTAGATTACTAGTTGACTGGTAGAGATGGTAGAGTCTCTTCTCTCTCTAAACATTTCTCTTTTTTTGCTCATATATGGCTGCTTTAAAAAGTGAGTATCAGTTTGGGTTGCATTAATGGGAACATGGCAGTCAGAAGCGGGAAGGGACAGAGCACTGTGTTATGTCAGGGTTGGTCTGCATGTATGATCTGGTTCTCAGAGTGTCAGGGGGAGATAAACAAAGGGATATATGTCAGAAGACAAGGCCTGGAAAACAAGTCAACTGAGAAAGAGTTGATGGTCTTGGGGAAGTATTGGCCAGTCCTAAGGTACAAAGATCCTAAACGCTATATTGTGTGCTACAATCTGTATGGCTGGGTTCCAGAGAAGTAGCTGCAGAGGTCAGGGATGGCTTTCTGGAAGAAGTGGGACTGATGAAGGATCGTGGAGGCTGGGAAGGATCTGGAGGGAAAAAAGGTGGCCACAATGACACAGGTGGAGAGACAAGAATGAACATGAGTAGTTGTGGGTGGAGTCAGATTATGGTCTCAAATACCTGCCTTAGGACTTCGTGTTGTGGCCTTTCTCACCTCAAACTCAAACGCTGCTACCTAAAGATCTTTCTAGTTCTGGCCTCAGCAGGAACAGATGGAAGGGCAACCTCTTGAGAGACACCCCCTGAGAAAAGTCCAGCCTCTCCCTTGGGCAAGGTCCTAGATCATCTCTAAACTAGCTGACCCAGCCCTATGGAAGGCTTGGCTCTCAGAGGAACCCACCAGCCTCAGAGGTACCTGAAGGCTGGGGATGATGAGGGGTAGTCCAACCCTGGCTGAGATGGGAGTCCCCAGTGCCCCGAGAGAAACAAGAACCCATGGGTGGGGTTTTTGGGGAGGCAGAGATATAAATGGGAAAGGCTGGACTTCTGTGGACACAATATATAGATGTGTGTTGGGGCAGGGGTGAGAGAGGGGTCATCTGAAAGGAAATCACATTCTTCCAAAAGTTGGGGGAACTGAGAAGGTAGGTTGGAAAGAAGCTGAGCATGAACTGGGTTCAGGCTTTGTGGGGTATCTGGGGGAGGCAGAAGTGTCCAGGCATCGGAAAGGTGGCCTAGGGGAAGTGGGGTTCCCCAGGTGTCAGGTACCTGAGGTTCTGATCTTGATTTCTCTTTCAGGAAAGCTTCCCAGCTACTGAGAGCTACACACTGCTGGGCTATGCAGTTCAAAAACACCATGGAGAAGGTGGAATTGGATTATGCCTGGGGCCATCTTTCCCCCTTCTTTTCTAATAATGCACCTGGGAGAGAGCTCTTTATAATGCCAGGCAGACTCCACTGCACAGCTGTCCCTGGCCAATTCTGCCAGACCCGGGGCATGAGTCTGGGGTGGGTTTGATCTGGCCCCCAGTGAAACAGGCGAAATGCCAACCATTAAACAATTACAACTCGGGATATTTCTAATAATATCTGAAGAGAAAAACGACCAAGCAGATGGAGTCCGACAGAATGAAAAATGGAAGCAGCTAGGAAAGACTGAGGAAGGCAGGCCCCCAGGGTGTGTGGCTGCCAGGGTGGCTGATGACCACGGCTGGGAACCTTGAGGGTTCTGTCAGGCTGGGGCAGAGACACTGATGGGCCACTGGAGACATGGCCATAGGTACTGATGTCTCACTGTGGACCAGCCAATGCAGCAACTTACTCTGCTAGACTTTTCAGTCTATTAAAAACTTCCATATACATAACTTCATTTGAGCCTCATTATGAATCTACAAAGCTGGCAGGGCAGGGAATTTGATTCCCTTCTTCTTCTTTCTTTTTTTTTTTTTTTTAAGTTTATTTAGTTTTTAGTAATCTCTACACCCAATGTGGGGCTCGAACTCACAACCCTGAGATCAAGAGTTGCATGCTCTTCTGATTCAGCCAACCAGGCGTCCCTTGGTTCCCTTCTTACAGATTACAGGAAATATATGCAGAGAAGTTAGGTAACCTGCTCAAAGTTACACAGGTAAACAAATGAAGGCCCTGGGCTTTACCCTCAGCTCTGGCTAACTCTCGAGCCTGAACTTGTGCTTCAGGAGTTTAAAGAAAGGAGTGAGCCCTCCCCGGCCACAGCACCTCCTCATACCCTAGCCTCACCCAGAAAACTTGTCTTTCTGTAGCTTCCAGTCTAGCTCATTCAGCCTTTGATACGTGGCCTCAGGAGCCCCTGTCCTCCGACTGTCTCCTGACTACTCTCTGGGCTCGAGATGGTGTCAGGGTCCCCTGAGCAGGCAGCTCAGCCCCTTCCTTGGCTGGTCCCATCTCTGATAGCTCCCACAGGCCCGGCTGCCTCTCCACAGGCTGGGCCAACACCAGTGCCTCCTTGCTCTGTTCTTCCCCTTAGCAGAACGCCTTCTCCCGGCTGCACCCACCACTACTGGACCATCTTCAAACTCACATGCAGCAACCTTTTTGATGACCCAACCCCATCTCTACTCCATTAACTCCCGGGGTCTGTATTCTCTGGTCCACTTCACCTACAGGGTGGTATGGTAGACAGGGTAGGAGTTATAGGATCTAGTTTAGAGTCCTGGCTCTGCCACTTTCTAGCTAACTGGCTTTGAATAAAACACTCCTGTAGAGCCTTAGTTTCTTCAGCTATAAAACAGAAATGGTCAGACACATGCTATGCCAGCCCCGCACGTAGATGAAATGAGCCCAGGGTTATGAAGGCACTCTGTACGAGCCCGATAATCAGAAAAGTGCCAACCACAGTAGTCACAGGAGCAGTGGCAGCGGTAGTGGTATGGGACACATACCTCTTTCATCCTCGTGCTAGTCCTGAGCAGTACTACCTCCATTTTACAGAAGAGAAGATGGGGGCTCAGTGAGGGGCAGTGCAAGGCGTTCCATCCACCTGTGCCTTTGTGTCCTGGAGGAGGGTGTGCCCAGGCTGTGTAATCTATGGGAGCAGGTGCTAGAGGGACCCTTGGGACTAGCCCAGAGGTGGTATAATGCTTGCTGACTAAATGAATTAATTGTTGGTCTTTCTGGAATCACAAGGAGGAAAAAACAGATACTTTGATTTCCATTTTACAGAGAAGAAGAGTGAGGCCTGGACCCAAGTCTCAATACTCCCAGAGGTCATTATCTACCTGTGGGTGAAGAAGGCTTCCTCTCTCTTCTTAACCCCTCTCCTGGGAGCCTTCTCAATCTGTGCAGCAAACAAGCTCTGAGCCAGGTACTGGGCTAAAGAAAGGTCTGTGCCATTTAGGCGAGCGCTGCTGTGTGGGATGGGAGCCCTGGGAGAAGTGCGGGAAGAGCCATTGTGCCCAACTGACACCTGCCAGGATGATGAGGGGCCACTGCCAGGCAGGCTACGTTCCAGACAGAAAGACCCATTGTGTGCAAAACCAAAGTGAGAGGAGACAGCTCCCTCCTCCTCCCATCCCAGGCCTTTGCCTCCGTCCAGCTCCAGGTTCTGAGGCCATCTGGGTGGGCTCACTCCTCCTTCCTGGTAAGTTCTAGTGATCTGGTGTGGGAGGGTTTTTTAGCCTAACATGTTTGTCACATGTTTGTCCCATGCTTGTGGCATCTCTTAGGGGAACCAGTCCTTCAGAGGAACTCTTGTGGTTGAGTCACGTGAACATCTTTAGCAATCTCCTGTCTATAGCTTGTAGGTTCGGCGAGCATAGCAAGTGCTCAAGAAGTGCTTGCTGTCAGAATGGGTACTGACTGGAGCCTCAGGTTGGTAGGATGAGAGAACAGTTCTCTTCTTAGTCTCTAAGGATTAGTGTTTCTGAAGGCAAACTATTGCTACTGAGTGGTTACATATAAACAATGCAAACAGCTTTTGCTGAACACCCTCCACCCCAGGTGTGTGTGTGCTGGGGCAGGAATTACTGGAAGGAAGAGCACCACCCTTCCAGGAGGAGGCTGGGATGAGAATCTGTGTCGGAGAGAGGCTGAATGTCAAGAGGGGCTCAGGCTTCATTCACTCCAGTTTAGCACACACGCCTGTGTGCCCAACCCTGGGGAAATGCTGAACGAGAGGTAGTTCCTGACCTTTGGAGAGAGACATTCAAAGAGATGTCCTGTGGTAAGTGCAGTGATGAAAGGTGTCCATGGGAAGCCCCAAGAAGAGGCCCTGTGTCCTGGCGGGGGACTAAGAAGGCTTTCTGGAAAAGGCCTGGGTCTTGAGTATCTCTGCAGGCCAGGGAAAGGGCAGGATGGTCTGGACAATGAGAACATATGAAGTGGTATGGGGTGGAGGTGGGACTGCAAGCAGTTTTCTAAATTAATCACCGTCACGCCATGACTCAGGGATGGCCTGGATGTATATCTCAGCTCAGAAACAGGACTCTGAGGGGGGTCCAGAAAGAGGCAGGCCTTGGGCAATTACAGTTCTGGACTGTCAAAAATGGAAGTAAAGCATGAAATAGCCCACTGTGTGCCACGTGGCTGATGCTGAGATTCTGAATTCAGAATTCTGATTCTGAAGGCCAGATCCCAGCAAGGAGGATCAGTTGTGATGGCTGAGCTTTCCTGAAGGAATTCATGGGCTTCAGAGTCAAGTGGGAACAGGTGCAATGGGTGTTGGTGATAAGCCCCTGGTTAGAAGGAGCTGCAGGGAAGCTTCCAGGTGTGCAGGCTAACCCAGAGCGGGGCTGGGGAATGGCTTGTCCACCTGAGGGGTCAAAGGTCAAGTAGTGTAAGTGTTACTATTTCAATATACTCATGTTCCTAGTATGCTTGTGAGCTACTAGAGGGCAGGCTTACAGCTTCTCTCCTTTCCTCAGAGCGCAGAGATGGACAGGGGCCCAACCAAATTACTTCAACAAACAAACAGTCATGGTCTCTGCTCTCAGGAGTCTACAGTCTATTGCTCCTGAACTGAGTTAGGCTAAGTAAAAACCAGCCAGAGTGTGGGACATGGGGTCGGGAAAGGGCCAGAAGAAAAGTTATTCCAAGCAGAGAGGGCAGCAGGGCAGTGCCCACAAATGCAAGCAGATCAATACAGCACGTCCAGGGAAGCAGAAGCAGCCCGGTGTGCGTACCGGCCAGGGGGCGGGGCGCCAGCACGGGTGGGCCTTGTACCCTGGTCTATGGCAGCAAGAGCCACCCAAAGATTTTAGACAGGAGAGTTTTCACATTTTACAAAGCTTACTCAGCTGGGGAGGAGAAATGATTACAGGGGAACAAAAGGAGGCAGGGAGACCAGGGAGGAGGCCATTACATGGTTCAAATGGGAGATCCTGAGGTCCTGAGCAAGGGCTGTGGTATTAGGAAAGGAGGGGAGAGGCCAAGTTTGAGACCCATTTAAGAGGCAGAATGCTAGAACCTGATATGTGACGGGCTGTAAGGGGTGAAGGAGAGGGAGGAGCCAAGGAATTGTCTTAAGTTTTTATTTAGGAGACCAGGTGAATGGTGGTGCCTTTACTGAGGTAGGAGCACAGGAGGTGGGTTAGTAGGAAGAAGGGGGTGGAGTCTAGCCCTGAATGTGCTAAATAGACAGCTGGTTGCTTTTCTGAGAATGGTGGGATGTAGAGGCTCTGAGCTCCCAGGAGGTCGGACCAATGGGCTAGGTGTCCTCCCTCTCCCATGACTAAGAGTAGCTCTGGATTCTGGAAGGAGACCCTCACTTTCAATGCCAACGCTCTGGCTTGTGGTATGTATGCTGGCCTTGCTTTGGCTCCAGTGACCCTAGAAGACCAGAGAGGCCATGGGGCATAAGCTAAGGGGTTGGTGCTTTATCTCCTCCATTTGTAAGGCAGTAACTGTGCGCCAGCCTTGCTAGAAGCCCTGCAGCTGGGGATCACACTGATAAATTCACTGTATTACTTTGCACAAATCAATATCCCAGCACTTACCAGGGGTTGATGTGACCGAAATTGGTTTCAGCCAATTCGTGTGGGTAATAAATGGCCATTTATCAAATCAATTCATTCTGCGGCACTTCTCTGGCTGCCCATCCTCATGGTACCCCTGGGGTGCCAGGCTCCACCCAGCCAGTCCCTAGCATATATCTGATGCTAGCCTAGAGAATCGAGAGAGGCCCGGCCTACCCCTCTGGATCCGCCTCTCTCTCCTGCACCTGCTTCAGTCTAGAGACCTTGAGGCACTGGCTGCGGCTTGCTTACCACAAATTCTGACCCGGAAAGTAACTCATGCTTCACCTAGGTTGGTAGGTGAACATTACCTGATCATTATCAGTGTGATCACCAGCCACAGAGTTCTCAGCTAGGCGGATATACAATTACCACCATACAAATGGAGCAGATATACCAAGCCCACAGCTCAGGCCCTAATACCTGTCTGTCTTTTCTAGGGTCACTGGAAACCCAGCAGGGTCAACCTACCTAACACAGGACAAGGCGTAGGGCCTTCCTGATCCGAGGCAGAGTTTGGGTAACAGAATGGAGCTCTGGGTAGAGGGAAACTCTCAGGGCAGACATTCCGACAGCCCCTCGGAGGTGGGCAGCTGGATCATTTACTCCTGCTCTGGGTCAACGACAAGGAGAGACAACGTGGGTGGTACTTCAGAGGTCGGTATAGGATCAGAGGAAGAGGCCAGCCTGGGGCTGGGACTATGGATCAGTCTTGGCTTGAAGGAAATAACTGTGGGCCTGATCTACAGAACATGCCCAACCCTGGATGGTAAACATCCTGAGGACAGAGACTAGAAAGAGCATGGGCTGTATTGTGAGAGCCTCACCCAGCTCACAGGTGAGGAGACTGGCACTCAAAGAGGCCGAGTGAGTAGCCAGAGTTGCACGGCTGTTAAGTGGAAGACCTGCCCTCAGACCCACGTTGGTCTAATTCTCTCCATCCCAAGTCCTCCTCCCTGCTCCCTCCGACTTCTGGGAGCTTCACATCTTATGGGCTTGAGAGGCCGGGGAGAAGCAGGAGGTGAGAGGAGCAGGCAGCCGGCTGGGAAAGGGCCGTGTAAGAAGCAGAGGGAAAACACTATGATGGCAGCGGCAGTGCTGGCCCTTGTGGACAGGAAACTCCAACAGGAGATGCTTTCTGAGCTCTCCGCCCACATAATGTCTCTCCGCCCACGTAATGTCTCTCCCATGGGCAACTCCTCTCTTCAACCCCCAAGAGCTCCCAGGGTCTCTCCTCCCTCCACCTCAGCCACAGCCTTGGCAAAGAAGTGCACGGCTGCCACCCTCAAGGTGGTGGCTGAGAGTGGATGTCTGTATCCAGACACAAAAGGGCAGCCTAGTGTGGTTTGGGCCTGAGTAGTGGGGCCTGTGTGTTCAAAAAAGCTTTCCTCAGCTCCTGTGTGTGGCTACAGGCAGCCTTCTGACCTCTGGCTGGTGAGGCAGCTCTGGTCGTGGACTCCTTTTATCTGCTGCTGAGGTCAGGCCCCTGATGAGGGGCTCATGACCGCCGTATGAGTCCTACTGGTGTGTGAGGAGGATGGAGATCAGGCCGGGCTCGCTGTGTCGCAGGGGTGGCTGCCTTCATTTTTCAATTACTACTCTAATTGGTGTCCTAGGGCTGAAATGCCGTTCCATGTCCCAGAGGGGTACCACAATACAGCCTGATGTCTTCTTTTATCAGTGAAGCTCTATCAGATGCTGTCTTTCGCAGTATTGGACCGCATCTGGTGGGACCAAATGCTTCGAGAGAAGGGGTAAGCAACATGAATGGGACCGAGACACTGTAGGGCAGAGGTTTTTAAACTTGAGCTGAGCATCAGAATCACCTGCGGGGCCTGTTAAAACACAGATTGCTGGGCCCTACCCCAGAGTTTTTGATTCCATAGAGGTTCGGGGTGAGGCCTGAGATCTGCAATTCCAACAAGGTCCCAGAGGATGTTGATGCTGCTGGTCCAAAGACCATGGTCTGAGAACCACTGCCTTAGGGGATACCTTGTTTAAGCTGGGCATGGGTTACTCTGCCCCTGCCTCATCTGTCTGAGGTCCACATTCAGAGAGTCATGCACCCGAGTCACAGAACAGAGGTGAGCCCACCACCTTGAGCAGAACCTTAGTTTTATATTCTCTCTAGTGGGGTCCGCATGGGTAGGAGGGCAATTAGAGTAGGGGTTACACCAGAGAGCAGTCTGGCTCCTAGTATGGGACACAAGAGCTTCTAGGGTCGAGAAAAAGGTACTTAAGACTTGTTCAGAATGTTTTCCCTAAAATTGAGCCAGTTGTTGACAAACTATACTGAAGAGTGGCAGAGTTCCAGGATGGGAGACAAAAGATAGAAGTTTTAGTTCTGGCTGAGTTGCTACATTACAAGTGATGGACAACCTCCTGTTCTCTGGGTCTTAGTCTGCCCACCTGAAAGGTGGGGGATGGGGACAGTGGACCAGATGAAGTTCAGAGAGCACAGGAAAGCAGCCTGAGCGATTATTATAAGTGCTCTGTATCTCAGCCTCCTCATCTGTAAAACAGGGATTTGGGGCGCCTGGGTGGCTCAGTCGGTTAAGCGTCTGCATTCGGCTCAGGTTATGATCTCAGGGTCCTGGGATCAAGCCCCGTGTTGGGCTCCCTGCCCAGCGGGGAGTCTGCTTCTCCCTCTCCCTCTGCCCCCCACTCATGCTGTCTCTCTCTCTCAAATAAATAAATATCTTAAAAAAAAGGGGGGGATTTAATGGTACTAACCTCACGGGGTTGTTATAAGGACTAAACGACAACATATGTGAAGAGCTTATCACAACGCCTGGCACACAGAAAGTACTCAACACATGTTAAGTTGTAATAGCCACCTCTGCACGGTACGGTGACAGCAGGATGTACACCTCACTGCAGCAGACCACGAGCCAACCCGCCCTCTTTTGGTGCTGCCTGGCATCCTGATACTCACCAGCACCCACTGTGGCGATGGCACTCTCCTGGCCAATGATGTGCTCCTTCAGCCGCTGCTCCAGGGGAAAGCGGCGCCGCTCCTCCGCCTCACGCTTCCGTTGCTTCTCCTGGTACTGTGGGGGGAAAGAGAAGGTGGCTCAGGAGTACCGGGCCCAGAAGGATCGTTTCATTCTACACTATAACCCAGGGGCAAAAAACATAGGTCTGGGGCTCCAGGGGTCCTGATGCACACTCTGGCTCCTGGCCACTGAAGGCTGGCCCAGTCCTTCCCACGTCCCTTTGTCCTAGGCCTCACCTTAGGTGGCCACTGCTCAGGAGTCCTGGCTCACCCTGCTAGTAAAATAAAGTACTGCTAGTAGGTTAACCCTTGACTCTGGAGTCTGACAAAAGACCTGGGTTTGAATCCCAGCTTTATCACTTACAAGACGTGCTTATTATCTGGAGCAAGTTACTTCCTCTCAGTTTTCTCATCTGTAAGTTGGGGATTAAATATGATGATGTTCATAATGAGCTGGCATGCAGTATAAGTGCTTAACAAATAGAGGTTCTTTCTTTCACTTATCCTCTTGAAAATCTTTTTGGTTTTTACTCTCTCTCTCTTTTTTTAATGTAAGTTCTATGCCCAACATGGGGCTTGAGCTCATGACCCTGAGATCGAGAGTCACACACTCCACCGACTAAGCCAGCCAGGTGCCCCGAAAACCTTTTTGGTTTTTAAACCAGAGCTATGAACACCCTCCACTTCAATGATATTGCATTTCAATTAAACACAATTATTCTGCAATTGCCATGTGTCTGGCCCTGTGCATGCCATGATGGAAATGGTAGGGTGGAAAGAAGGAGGAGGACTGGAACCTAGGGGGTTCTAGTAGCTGCTGAGTGCCTGGTGTGTATCTGGCCCTTGGCTTGTTGGTCCGCTTTAGAAAAGGCAGAAGGAAGGAGACCTGAGTGTGATCACACTACAAGGGAAGAGAGGAGAGCCAGTCCTGCCCTCAGGGAGCTCTAAGTTGGACAGGGAGGTGAGGCAGGGCTTGTACACAAATACTTCTCAGGTGGTTATCAACCATTTTCCTCCAAAGCATGCATGCCTATTTCTACCTTGTACCTATCACTAAAAAACAAAAAAACAAACAAAAACTTCCCACTATTGAAAACAAATTTGTTGGGGCACCTGGGTGGCTTAGTCAGTTAAGTGTTCGACTCGACTTCAGTTCAGGTCTAGATCTCAGGGTCGTGAGTTCAAGTCCCACATTGGACTCCATGTGAGTGTGGAGCCTGCTTAAAAACAAAAACAAAACAAAAACCAAATTTGTTCCATGTTTTTGAATCTGTCCTCTAAATCAATTATGAGCTGCCTGAGGGCAGGCACTATCTTTTACTCACTGCAGAAGTACTGGCACTGTGAAGGCAGCTGGTGAATGTTTGCAAAATAAATCTGGTGACAGATAAGAAGAGAGAATTAACAGCTAAACCGGGTGGCATAGAAGTCCAGAGAAGGGAAGGATACGCAAAGCCAGGAACATTGTGGAGAGGCTTCTGGGTGACTGGAGGCTTGAAGAAGCTGTACTACTGGCTTAGGCAGGGGATGTGGGACTATCTGGAGGCCAGGCAGGGAGCATGAGTGTGCAGGTCTGATGATAAAGTGCTCATGGAGCCAGGTGGATGGGGGAAGGAAGCAGGACTTGGAGTGGGACAGAAAGACCTGGATCTTAGGGAGGCTCCTTTCCCTTAGGACCCTGTAACACTGACAGTTTTCTAGAAAGAGAGCTGCCAAGGTAAGGCCCTGTCACAAAAGTTGTGGCTGCAGATTGCTCTTGCAGGCAGAGTGGATGAAAAATACCTGCTGCTTGGGCAGTGTTTTCCTGTTACAGTAGTGACCTTGACAGAAGTTAAAAAAAATAAATAGCAAACAATCCAATTTTGGCTGTTGCTATCAGTCTGTAACTGAAAGCTCCCATCAGTCCTGGGTTTCATATGGAGCAATAATTCGGCGCCAATCCCAGTGGAGCGACGCTTGCCGGTTGGAATCCAGAGTGTCACTGTGCTGCTCCCTCAGGCACCACATACATCACCTGGCTCTGATGACTCCACCATATATCTGCCTCCTCCTCTTCCCTGCCCACCCAGCCCCTCTCAGCACTTGGGTCCATTGGGCTGGAAGGCTCTGATGGGGAGATGCACACATCCTGCCTGGTCCCACACGGCTAGCAGCCTGGCCAGCTTGGAGTCAGGCAGGCCACGAAAGCAGCTTGAAGCAATGGAAGCTGGCTGCCGAGGGTTTGCTGGGTCTGCTTCCTAACTTGCCCTCAGTGATAGGTCTCAGACTCTTCCTGCCTCTGGGCCTTTGCTCACACTGCTCCCTCACCACAAAGTTTCCTCTATTCCCATCTACCTCTAAATGCCCTGGTGATCTCAACTTAAATACCACATTGTCTAAGGAGACTGGTGTAAGGCTTCATGCCTGCCCTTGGCACCTCCAGAGCATTTATTTAACTGCCTGTTTGTCTCTCCTTCTCAACCATGCAGTCCTCAGTGACAAAGGCCAAGTCTTATTCAGGTCCACAGCTCTATGACACAGCACAGGACCTGGCACCCAGGAGTCAATGCATGCTGCCAACTGAATGAAGTTAACTACTGGTTGTGGAACCACTCGCTGAGTGCCAGGCACCATACAAAGGCACTGCACTTTACATACAGTGTCTCCTTTAAGCCTCACAGTTGTCCCTGTGGGAAGTTTGGCTCCTCTTTTGGCTCACAGTGGGGCAAATTGTATGGCAGAGATAAGTGGCTTTGCTCCAGACAGACCTGAATTCAAACCTCACCTCGTCCACCCTCTGGCGAGCTGACCCTGGGGAAGTTAATTCACCTCCCTGAATTTTCATTTCCTCATCTCTAACATGGAGACAGTGAACTCACACCACCTTGCAGGATCCTGGTGGGATGCTGGTGAGGATTAGGTGCGATAATATACACAAAGAATGTGGCAGAGTCTCTGGCCCAGAGCAAATGTATAGGCAGAAGTGGTGGTGTGAGGGACTCAAGTGGACAGCACAGGAGCTGGCCCCTGACAGGCCTTTGGTAAATGTTACTTCTCTCCTCCTTCACTGCATTTTGATAATTATCTAACCCAGTGCTTTTTTGGAGGATGAGGTGGGGGCACTGGAACCCTTTTACCTAATTTAAGCTGTATGGGCTCCACAGATGAAGAATTCTCTGGCTCAAGCAGAATCTAGGAGCCTAGTCCACTTAGATGTCCCCACTGCCCAGAAATGGCTCCTTCCTGAAGAAGCCTAGGTCTGAGGGTACCATCTCAATACCAACTGGGTCCTGGGGACACCTCCACTGCACAAGGCAGCTCATCTCTGCCTGTCGGTTTTCCTTATGTGGTAGAGAATTCTGCCTCTAGGTGCTTTCCATGCACTGATCTATGGGGCCTCTTAGAACATATCTTTTTCCTCTGTCATAGGCAAACATGACTTTTCTTGCCACTCTGTTGGTTTGGGTATAAACACTTTGGTCTCCCTAAGTCTTCTTCAGGGAAATTTTTTATCTCCTATAACTCTTTGGTGTCATGATTTTAGGTGGTTTTAGTATTCCTGTTATTTTCTTGGGCAAGGAGAAAGGGGCCTTAACTTCTACGGGGGTGAGTATGGGGGAAAGGTTGTACTGTGATCTGGCTGGTTTCTTTTTCTTTTTTTAATTAATTTTTTTTAAAAAGACTGTATTTATTTATTTGACAGAGAGAGACACAGCGAGAGAGGAAACACAAGCAGGGAAGAGTGGGAGAGGGAGAAGCAGGCTTCCCGTTGAGCAGGGAGCCCGATGTGGGACTTGATCCCAGGACCCTGGGATCATAATCCGAGCCGAAGGCAGACGCTTAACAACTGAGCCACCCAGGGGCCGAAGGAGACTCTCTGCTGAGCAGGGAGCCTGATTCTGGACTTGATCCCAAGACCCTGGAATCATGACCTGAGCTGAAGGCAGACTCAACTGACTGAGCCACCCAGGTACCTTTTTCTTTTTTTTTTTAATTTAAAGATTTATTTACTTATTCTGGGGGGGGTAGGGTGAGGAGCGCATGAGTGGAGGGAGGAGCAGAGGGAGAGGGTAAGCAGACTCCTCGCTGAGCATGGAGCCTGACCCGGCCCCATCCTGTAACCTCAAGATCATGACCTGAGCTGAAATCAAGAGTCAGATGCCCAACTGAATGAGCTATCCAGGCACCCCTGGCTGGTTTCTTAGGAGCTTAGAGTGTCCTGGGAAAGATCCAACCTGTGGCCTTAATCTAGGCATATCCTGATTCTCCCCCTACCTGGAACCCCAAATATCTATTCAGAAAAACTTCTGAAAAGGATCAGACTTTTTTTTTTTCCTTAAAGATTTTATTTATTCAGGGCGCCTGGGTGGCTCAGTTGGTTGGGCGACTGCCTTCAGCTCAGGTCATGATCCTGAAGTCCCGGGATCGAGTCCCGCATCGGGCTTCCTGCTGCTCGGTGGGGAGTCTGCTTCTCCCTCTGACCCTCTCTCCTCTCATGTGCTCTCTCTCTCTCTCTCATTCTCGCTCTCGCAAATAAAATCTTTAAAAAAAAAAGATTTTATTTATTCATTTGACAGAGACACAGCGAGAGAGGGAACACAAGTAGGGGGAGTGGGAGAGGGAGAAGCAGGCTTCCTGCTGAGCAGGGAGCCCGATGCGGGGCTCGATCCCAGGATCAATCAGGACCCGAGCCGAAGGCAGACGCTCAACGACTGAGCCACCCAGGTGCCCCTGGATCAGACTGTTTGATAAAAATGTACAGGATCCTGGGATTAAACCAGGTTAAAGGTTACTGCTTTATGCTCTTTTCCAAATGCTTAGCACAGTTTGTATTTTAAAAAAATGTGTTGAATGAATGAATGGCTTCTTAAGGCATTAGCTATGAGCCCAGGCTTGTGAAAAGCTAGCTAATGGAAGAACCTAGGAAAGGAAAATACTTGGTCTGTATATATTCTATTTGGGGGAGGAGAGAAAGATGGGAGAAGGCACTTGGTAAGTCTCCTACTACTGTTCCTGGCTTTTTTTTTTTTTTTAAAGATTTTATTTATTTATTTGACAGAAAGAGACACAGTGAGAGAGTGAACACAAGCAGGGGGAGTGGGAGAGGGAGAAGGAGGCTTCCTGCTGAGCAGGGAGCCTGATGCGGGGCTCGAACCCATGACCCTGGGATCATGACCTGAGCTGAAGGCAGACACTTAATGACTGAGCCACCCAGGCGCCCCTGTTCCTGGCTTTTTGAGGCAATGCAGAGGAAGCCTACAGGGACTAAGGACAAGGCCCTGCTTTGACAGGGTTCCAAGAGAGGAGAAGATAGGGCAGGTGACCCGCCCTGTAGAAGCAGAGGGTACTGGGCTGAGAGGCACTAGGAAGAAGCCACCCAGGAAAGCAGGAGTGGGGGAGTGATCATCTTAATAAAAGCCATATGCAATTAGCTTCAGAAGCCCTCACCTGGAGCCGGCAGCAACCAGCTCCCCATGCTGCATCTTGGCTGGATAATCGTGGCCACTGGTTTCCATCATTCTTGATTTAATATGGCACCCCTCCTGGCTGTGAGTGCATTTACAGGAAAGGGCTGGAAGGCTGGGGTGAAGCCTATCTAGGCTCTCTCTCAGAGGTGGGTGGCTGGGATGAGTGGTTCTTTGGGGACGGTTACAGAGAGAAGGGGTATGTTAGGCACCCCTATTACAGGGTATCCCTCAGGGAACAGGTCTGACAATGAACCTGGCAATGTGTTCACTGAAAGGGCAGCTGAGGCAGGGGTGGGAGTGATGAGTAGGCAGAATGAGACCCTGGGTAAGAATGTAGTAGGTATGGAGGAGGGAAGAGAAGAAAGGCCAAGCTACAATTTGCCTCCTCATGGAAGGTCAGGGCCACAGAGCCTACTGGCTGCTTTCAGATACACTCATATACGCCCCATCCTCCTGACCCTGACCTCAACTAGCATCACAGGGTTTCTGCCATGTTCTGAAGCTGGAATGACAGAAAGGACTGGGCAGGAAAGTCACCAAAGGGACCAGCGGGCAACAGATAAGACCGGGGTCAGGGGATGATGGAAAAAAACCCTGAGTGCAGGAGATGATGGTAAGAGGAGCCCAGGAGGTACAATAAAGAAGCCTGGAGAATGAGAGAGGCACCCAGGGGATTTGGAAGTCTCTTGAGCTAGCTCATCAAGTACATATCCCTGTAGAGGAAGTCAGGGGACAGGGCAGGTATCAGTTCTACCACACTTGGTGACTGTTATGTCAGCACCCCGGATTGCATTCTCCTCGCTTGCGGCCCCATCCTCCTTGCTGCCAGAGTGATGTTTTAATATGTAAATCAGATCATGTCATTCTGCAAATAGCTGGGCTGATCCAAGGACTGGTGAGAGAAGGTTAAGAGGGGCAAGGACTGGCTCAAGTGAGAAGATGAGTTGTGTTCTCAGTGCATCCTATCAGGAGGCACGAGCATGTTGATTATCCTACAACTGGTGATGTTAACTTTGATCACTTGGCTAAGGTGGTCTGTGCCAGGTTTCTTTACTACCATTTCCCCCTTTGTAATTCGTAAGTATCCTGAAGGATGAGGATCTGAGCCTATGTAAATAATCCTGTTACTCCTCAAACTCCCACTCACTAGTTTTAGCATCAACTGTGAAGTCTCACCCGATAGGGGTCTAGCTGTTCTAATCCTCATGGCCCTAGGAAGTTCAGAGCATCTCCTCCTCCCCTGTACAGAGGTGAGGTAAATTAAAACAAAGTTCCTCTGGTAGCAAGTAATAGAGACAGAATGCTAACCCTTGCAGTCTGGCTCTAGAGCTTGCACTTGCCACCTTGCAGGTAAGAAAAGACCTGTTCCCTGCTTTGGGGAGTTCAGGGAGATGAGATTTAAAACACAAATCTCCTATTCCTACTCTTAGCACGGGGTTATCTAATGATTTTACTGAAAATAAACACCAGAAGATGTTCTTGCCAGAAATACATAACCTGAATTCAATCATAACGAAACATTAGATGAACCCAAATTGAGGGACATTTTACAAAATAACCTGCTTGAACTCATTAAATGTCAAGGTCATGAAAGACAAGGAAAAACTGAGGAACCATTCTAGGTTAAAGGAGACTACTAAAGAGACATGAAACTAAATCCAACCTGGGATCCAGAATTCTCTTTTCTTGTAAGGATTATCATTGGGACAACTGGTAAAATGTGAATAACATCTGCAGATTAGTTAATATAAAGATTAATGCCCTGCTTCTGAGGACTGTACCAAGGTAAGTAAATGTCTTTGTTTTTTAGGAAACACAACTATTTAGGGGTAAAGGGGCATCATGTGTATAACTTACTTTTAAATAGGTCAGAAAAAATTATGTATCTTTCTCTATATGATTATAGATTATATATAATATTTATATACATCATAAAGCAAACGTGATAAAATTAACAATAGGTAACGTGGACGAAGAGTTTACAGAATTCACTGCACTATTTTTGAAATTATGTAAAAATAAATCAGGATAATGCTTACCCTTGGGGGATGGGTAGTGACTGGAAGAAGTATAAGGTGGGTTTCTGAATATAATGGTCTATTTCTTGATCAGATGTGTTTAGTTTGTGAAAATTCAGTGAGATATATACTTGTGATATATGCACCTTATAAAAGTATATTTCAATACAAAGTTTTTAAAAAGTTAAAAACAAAAGACAGGGCAAAAGCTTGTCCCCCTAAAGCAGATAGCTCTGTGTCTGGCCCACAGTGAATACGTAAACCTGCAACGAAGGTCAGATGGTACTGCTGTCCCTGTAAGGCCAAGCACAGGGCTAGGCATGTAGTATGTTGGCACTTGAAATGAGATGCAGCGGGGAGCAGGCTGGGCAAAATGGGGAAGGGGTATCACTTCACCCTAAGAGAGGAGTAAGAGAACCCTCTTACCCTCTTGTGTACCTCACCCCTTCTCTTCTAGAGGGCTTTCCCCAGCTCTGATGGGCGCACCCAGGCTTACAGCCCAGAATGCAGGCCCAGGGGAGCACTGCATCCCCAGCTACCCCTGAAGCAAATGAAAAAATATAGATATAGGAAATGTGCTTGTGATTCTGTCACGGGGATATGCAAATAAAATATATATGATAGGCTTATCTGCCTAATATTCCTGCCAATTCATTCTCTGGGTGTGATTAAAATGAGCAATAAATTCCTCGTGAGTCTCGGTGGAATGAGGATTCAGGAGTGGAGATGCACGCTGGCACCAGCACATCCCCCTCAGCTGAATATTCATCATGGAATAGCTCCCCATATTTTTGTTTTATCTGCCATCATGTGCACAAAGATATATTTCTACCTCTCTCCCTCATCTCTTAGTTAAAACATGAAAATGGTCTACTCTCCATGTAGTAAAATTCTTCAAACTGAGATCACAAGCTACCTTCTCTATGAAGCCTGCCCTGCTCGTTCTGCCTGGAGGTGGTCCATGCTTTCTTGGAGCCCCCCCAAACTCTCTGCAGACCACTCCTAACGTACAAACCAGTCTGTGGGTATGAGAGCTAAGAGTGCCTGCCTCTCCCCCATCCTCCTCTTCTAGCCAGCCAGCTCAGAGGACAGGGGCTGGGCTTCATCTACTTCTGAATCTTCTCAGGGGGCCCAAGGAAGCTACTGCACAGAGAATGCTGAGAAACTGAGCAAACTGACAGTAAGGAGAAAATCATTTAGGCCACTTAAGGTGACAGAGATTCTTAGATAAGTGATACATTTTAAAAGGCAGAATGAAATTAAAGATTATGCTTATGGATAACTTGAAAATGGGAAAATTATCAAGAAATAATATTAAGCAGAGCACCTGGCTGGCTCAGTCGGAAGAGCATGCAGCTCTTGATATCAGGTTCATGAGTTCAAGCCCCCACATTGGGTGTAGAGATTACTAAAAAAATAAGTAAACTTAAAAAAAAAAAAAGAATATTAAGTGGAAAAAAACCCCCAGATTCCAAATATGGAACTAGGATCATAACTCAAACACCTTCAGGGCCAAGTAGGAAATATAAATGTCTGACAGGCCAGCACATAATATAATAAGGAGTTGAGGGGCCTGTGGCTGGAGAATCCACACTCCCAACCCCCAAGGGGTCACATTTTTTAAATAAATTCTTGGGTGGCAAAATAAAATATGGCTGCCAGTTTGAGACTCCTGTATATACAGTAGGCTATCAATCAGGTTTAAAAAAAGAGGCCAACTATATATAGATAGATAGAAAAGGTCCAGAAAAGGCAGATCTAATATCATAAAAAGAAATCCTCTCATTCATATCCCAATAGTTACTTAAAACAACTTGATTTTCTGGAAGTCATCTGCTTTCTTTTCTTTCCTTTTTTAAAGATTTTATTTATTTATTTGACAGAGAGAGAGATAGTGAGAGCAGGAACACAAGCAGGGGGAGTGGGAGAGGGAGAAGCAGGCTTCCCGCTGAGCAGGGAGCCCGATGCGGGGCTCGATCCCAGGACCCTGGGATCATGACCTGAGCTGAAGGCAGACACTAAATGACTGAGCCACCGAGGCGCCCCAGTCATCTGCTTTCTTTCTTTCAGCTTCAGTTTTTGTTTTGTTTTGTTTTTTTTAAGATTTTATTTATTTATCTGATAGAGAGAGAGAGCACAAGTAGGCAGAGTGGCAGGCAGAGGGAGAGGGAGAAGCAGGCCCCCCGCAGAGCAGGGAGCCAGATGCGGGGCTTGATCCCAGGACCCCAGGATCATGACCTGAGCCGAAGGCAGCCACTTAACCGACTGAGCCACCCAGGCGCCCCTCAGCTTCAGTTTTCCCATCTGTAAAATGGAGGTAGTAAGAGCTGCTTCAAAGATTTGTTATAGGATTAGAAAAAACACAGAGAGCACCTGGCACAGCACCTATTATTCACTTGGGCACTAGCCTTGTACTAACATGGCCAACATTAAGCCCCTCTAAGGCAGCCAAATTTAGTTAAGGGTTCCTCAGCAGCCCTAACCCCTCCACCTATGCTGGCACTAAGAGGCCTGCCCTCTGTCATACCACTGAACACACCATGGGCTCTCTTGGCCAAGTCCAGGGTGTGCTCTCATGGGGACAGCTATTGTGCCTGAGAGGGATGACAGGAGTGCAGTCCCCGAGGTTATCTGAAACATGTGTAGGGACTTCCTTAAGACACCTGAGGAAACTGACCTGACCTCGAGGGCTGCTCCTAGGGGTGGAAAATCTGAACAGAGAGGAAGGAAGTGCTTGTTCTCTAGGAACGTTCACTCTTGCTAGTCCCAGGCACTCCTCAGGATGTGCTGTGAAAGCCCATCTCCCTTCCTACTCTCCCACCTTCTCTGGAAGAAACTACCACAAGATAGTTACTAAGGATCCCAGGGAGACAAACTATATGGTTAATGCTGGTTGCCAGATATTTCCAGTTCTCCCCCTTCTGGGTACATGGTAGGATTACTCGTCTTGGCCTCTTGTGATTGGGTGGGAACAAGGCATTAGTTCTGTCCAGTGAGTTGTGAGCGGAAGTAAAGGGTCTACTTATAGACTGAGCATTTAACTACCGATGCAAGACCCTCCAGAGCATTCTTTTCCCTCTGGCCAGCAACCTGCAACATCCCAGAGGGTGGCTCTAATGCCAGTCTAGTCTCTGAGGACCTATGATGAACAGAGACCATCATGGACAGGCTGCATGAAGCCAAAAATAAATCTTCACTATTTTATACCACTGAAATCCTGGGTTGTTACAACATAATCTGGTTTATTCTGACCAATACATAGATAATTGTATACTGAATGGAACCTTAGAAACCATTTTGTGCAATGCTTTCATTTCACAGAGGTAAACTGAGCTTCAGTGAAGGGAAATACTAGCTCCATGTCACCCAGTCAGTAAGTGGTGGAGTTGGGATCACAACTCATGTCTTGTGTGTCTCAGTCCAGTGACTTAAGGGCTCTTACTCAAGACATAGAATATCTGACACTAGGTGGGACCTGTCATACTGAATCATCTCAAGGCACTTCAGCCAATGTGCCAAAAGAGACTCCATGATGATGGAAAGAGCAGAAGAGTGAGAGTCAGTAACCAAGTCTGCTCTTTCACGAAGATGGCACCAAAACCGAAGAAGGGAAGCCCCTGCCCCTCCCAAAGCCAAAGCAAAGCCAAAGCCAAAGCCAAGGCTTTTAAGGCCAAGAAAGCAGTGCTGAAAGACATCCACAGTAACAAAGAAAAGAAGGTCCGCATGTCACCTATATTCCCATGGCCCAAGACACTGCGTCTCTGAAGGCAGCCCAAATATCCTCCAAAGAGCGCCCCCAGGAGAAACAAACTTGACCACTATGCCATCATCAAGTTCACCCTGACTACTGAGTCAGTCATGAAGAAAATAGAAGACAACAACACACTTGTGTTCATTGTGGATGTCAAGGCCACCAAACACCAGATCAAACAGGCTGTGAAGAAGCTCTAGGACATTGATGTGGCCAAGGTTAATACCCTGATCAGGCCTGATGGAGAGAAGAAGGCCTATGTTTGATTGGCTCCTGACTATGATGCTTTGGATGTTGCCAACAAAACTGGAATTATCTAAACTGAGTCCAGCTGGCTAAATCTAAATTTTTTACCATAAAAAGAAAACAAACAGGGGAGGGGGGTGGGGGGATGGGTTAGCCTGGTGATGGGTATTAAAGAGGGCATGTTCTGTGTGGGGCACTGGGTGTTATGCACAAACAATGAATTATGGAACACTACATCAAAAAGTAATGATGTAATGTATGGTGATTAACATAACAATAAAAAAATTTAAAGAAAAAACAAATAAAAAAAGAAAATGAGTCTTTCATTTCTACTCCTACCACTGAACCTACTACATGACCTTGTATTCAAGTCTGTTAGTTTCTGTTTTGACACTAAAGCACTTTGGGGCCAAAGGCAGCCATGTCACATCCCTGGGCCCCAGTTTCCTCAGCAGTAAGATGAGTCCACTGTTTAGGCTTCAGAGATTTGAAACGTGTGCCCTGCAGAAGGACCCCCACAGAAGCTGCCTGGGAGAGAAGGGCTAGGCAAGGTGGCTGTGGCGCTGGCCCACCTCTTAGCTTTAGTTTCCTCCGACTTGTGCTCGCTTTGGCAGCACATATACTAAAAATAGTTTCCTCTGACTTATTTGTTTAGGCTTTGGTAGGATTTCCGACCACTGGACTTGATGATTTCTGAGGTCCTTGGCAGCTCTGAGATTTGTGATACTAGTTCTTGGGTTCTGCCCAGTAGTTCCTGAGGGATAGCGTGGTGGCTGGGAAGAGCAGAAGGCAGCCTGCATTTAGGGAGTTCAAAAGTTTGGTTGAGAAGATCAATTTATAATGGAGATATTTTTGGCTTAGACTGTACCAGGCTCTCTGGAGTATGTGTGGAAGGGAGTGGTGAGGGAATGATTCTGGAAGGAGTGATGATGGGAAAGGATTGCCTGTGAGATTAAAGAATATGTGAGGCCTGGGGTAATAGTACTTGGGCTAAAGATTTTGTCTAACTATCCCTGGTCCTATGAAAAGGAGCTAGAAGGCCTATTACCTCAACAACTGAATTTGAAGATTAGTCCTCAGAAGTCAGAAGTGGCTCAGGCCTCTGCCTGGTCATGACAGGGGCAGCTTCCTATTCTTGATGAGATTGGGGGCTAGATTTGTATTTAAACAGACAATAATCATCTAAGGAGAAGTGGCTTTGGTATGGAGCCAGACATAATTTAATGAGTGAAAGATTAAATGCAGCACGGAGTGCCCACAGGCCTTCTCCTTTCTCTGAGACTTACCTTTGCCTCAGAAGTCCTCAGAAGCTTCATCACCTCCCCTTCTCGGGCATAATCCAAGGGTGTGTGTCCCATTTCATTCCTCTGCAGGGGGTTGGCTCCTGGCAAGAAGAGGAGTAGTCAAAGACTCTATGAATGATCGGTGGGGCCTCAGCCTTCCCTCAGAGTTGACTTGGGCCCTGATTTCAGAGGAAGGAATTCCCATGGAAACAGGGAGCAACAAAACCTAAGAGATTGTAGAATAGTGTGAAAAACATGTCAAGGTACTCTGAGAGGACAGTCCTTAGTTCTCTGGCAGAGAGGTTAGGGTATCGGGGTTCCTACACATACATGCACACATGTGCAGAAACATACTACTCATACTACTATACACAAAGATGCGTTATATACACATAGATGTGTTGTACACAAATACACACACACACCCCCAAATACACAGAGCTATCCTACCACCAATGCGTCAGTCATTAAAATGTCCCTATGATTAAGCTCATTTGCATAAAGATGAATATTCATTAATAAAATCATATAAAAGGGTTCCTTTCTAAAGCACAGAATATCCAAAAAAAGGTAAAACAGCCCCCTTTTTTCCTGCTCTCTGCTCCGCACTCTCTCCTTTAATGCTTTTTTACCTTGGTATTTCCTGCCTACCAGAGTTAGCAGAGTCCTCTGAAAGGAAGTGGACATCACCAGGAACCTGGCTATGGTAGCCCCAAGGTTTGATGCTCTTACCAATGCTAACTGTTGGTGAGTGTGTGCATGTGGGCAGGCATTTCTTCCAATCATTAATTCCTGTAATTGGAGGACAAAGAACTTGGGAGTATGATAAAAAGAAGGGGCTTGCCCAGGCCATGCATCTACCTTCTTTCTATGTTCTGGCAGCTGATGAGCCTATATATCAAGTGTCTACTTGGTGTAATGTCTTGGCAGATTTGGAGGAAAGGCTCCCCTGACCTCCATATTGTTAGAATCTCCTTCCCAAAGCCCAGGTCTGAACACCTCACTCCCCTCTTCAAAAACTATACATTCCATTCAGTTTGGCAAACCTTGAATGTGTAGGGCTTGAGACACAGAAGAATTACATCTGGCCTGGCCCCGAAGCACTTCTCTCAGAGCAGGGAGACTGAAACATAAGAAAGCTATGCCTTGAACAGAGCAGATGCTCAAGAACTAGGTACTAAACAGAACATTCCTTGATCTTTCTTGCTAAGGAAGTACTGTCTAAAAGTAAGGAAGGGTTAAGACAGTCCCTGCCATAAGGATGTAGTGGGCTGGCTGGGAACACTAAATATGCACGCAAAGGCACATCAGCATGGGGCCTGGCTCAAGGTGGGTCTGTCTAGCTACTGTTTGCGGATGGACTGTAAAACTCAGCATTTCTCATTCCTAGGCTGTGGAAACATTTGTTCCAGGATATAAAACTATTCCTACTGAAGTTCTCTGCTTCTTAAAGGTTTATAAATTTATCAACAATTGTAAGCATTTATTAAGCATTTACATGTGGCTGTCTGCCTGGGCTGCAGAGGAACAGGTGTGGGAGGGAGGAGGAGGGAGTGGGGCAGAGAGCAAGAAGTATGATCCAGGCCAAGGATACTTATTATCAATGAGAAAAATTAATACTTTTATACATGATCCTATTTTCTAATAGGAATTTGAAATAAAATATTTATATTTTTTTATTGATATAATTCACATAACATAAAATCCAACCTTTTAAAGTGTATAATTCAGTGGTTTTAAATATACTTACAGGGTTGTACAACCATCACCGATTTCAGAACATTTTTTTTTTAAAAAATTTTTTTTAAGATTTTATTTATTTATTCATGAGAGACAGAGAGAGAAAGAGAGAGAGAGAGAGAGAGAGAGAGAGAGAGAGAAGCAGTCTTCCCCACTGAGCAGGGAGCCCGATGCGGGGCTCGATCCCAGGACCCTGGGATCATGACCTGAGCCGAAGGCAGACGCTTAACCATCTGAGCTACCCAGGCGCCCTTCTTTTTTTTTTTTAAGATTTATTTATTTGACAGAGAGAGACACAGCGAGAGAGGGAACACAAGCAGGGGGAGTGGGAGAGGGAGAAGCAGGCTTCCCGCGGAGCAGGGAGCAGGACGCGGGGCTTGATCACAGGACCCGAAGGCAGACGCTTAACGACCGAGCCACCCAGGCGCCCTCTAGATCATTTTCATAACCTCGAAAAGAAACCCCATAACCATTCCCCCTAAACCCAGCAACCGTTAGTCTACTTTCTGTTCCTATAGATTCGCCTATATTTGACATTTATATAAATGGAAACATACAATATACGGCCTTTTCTGTCTGGCTTCTTTCAGTTAGCACGTTCTCAAGGTTCACTGATGTTGTAGTAGGTGTCATTCATGCTGCAACATGAAAGCAGGAATGCAGCATTCCTTTTCATGGATGAATAAAGCTCCATTCTGTGGATAGGCCACATTTTGTTTAGCCATTCATCAGTTGATGGGCATTTGGGTTGTTTCTCCCTTTGGCTATTGTGAACAATGCTGCTATGAACATATGTGTACAAGTCTTTGCGTGGAAGTGTTTTCACGACTCTTGTCCATAAATCTAGGAGTGGTGATAATAGGGGCTGCAGGTATTTACTGAGCACTGACTATGTGCCAGACACTGAGCTCTGAACTTCACGTACACTGTATCACTTAAACCTTGCAACCACTGTTGAGAGGGAGAAATTAAAATCCCCAGGCTACAGACATGAAAACTGGGGCCCAGGAAAGTGAACCAACTAGCCCAAGGTCACAAAGCTAATTATCTGCTTGGGCCAGGAGTCAAACCCATCGCTAGGTTTTCTCAACTCCAATTCTCCACACTCCCACAGGGCAGCCATGACACAGTCCTACCGAAAAATCCTTCCCTGGCTTTTCAGCGCTTACAGGATAAAGTGCCACCTCCCTGGTAAGCAGGGTGTCTGTGCTCTTCCTAACTAGTAGGCAAGTCCTTAGGGGCTCTGTCGGAGTCTCATTCTTTCAATTCTATTGGCGGTGACTGGGTGCTTTGTATCTGCAGGGCTCTTTATGTAGGATGACGGCGGACTGGCAAAACCAAGGAATAGTCTTCTTTTTGTATTTCTTTTTTTTTTTAAAGATTTTATTTATTTATTTGACAGAGAGAGAGACAGCGAGAGAGGGAACACAAGCAGAGGGAGTGGGAGAGGGAGAAGCAGGCTTCCCGCTGAGCAGGGAGCCCGATGCGGGTCTCAATCCCAGGACCCTGGGATCATGACCCGAGCCGAAGGCAGCCGCTTAACCGACTGAGCCACCCAGGCGCCCCTCTTTTTTGTATATCTTGACCACTCTGTAGCAACTGATACTTTGGCCACTCTCCTTTGAGTTCTATAAAACCATTTTTTCAGGTTTTCCTCACACCCCTGTAATCATCTCTTGCGCAGACTTCTCTTCCTGTCTTTAAGATTAGGTGTTACCTAGAGTTTGCATCAAGGCACAATTCCAGCTTTCCAGAAGCTAATGGGGATGAGAGATGACCAAACAACTACAACTTGGGCCGAATGTGTCAGTGTGCTGAAGGAGGGACAGACAGTACTGTGGGGGCCCAGGAAGGAATGAAGTACTAAGGGGCTTGTTCACCTGGTTTGGCCTTACCAGCCCATCCCTGGTCTCTCTGGTGCTCAACAGTGAGGGGCTCCACAAGGCTGAGGGCCAGTGGCAGATGGCATCTCCCCTTCCCCCCAAGTTCCTAGATCATGGCTAGGGCTGAAAGGGACCTACAATTCAGCAGTTTTGGAAAGGCCTCCTTTCTTAGGCAGCCTCAAGGGGAACTCAGTCGCTAGATATGGGCTGGAGTGAAAGGGGGATCTATAAGGGGAGACCTATAGAAGGGAAAGACAAGAGGAGCGAAGAGGAGAAGAGAAATGGAAGAGAAGGGGGGGAGGAGAGGAAGGGAAAGTGAGAGAGAAGACAGTGGGAGACTGCGTCAAACAAGTGCTGTCAGTGATCTATATTTGCTTACAGAATGAAAAATGTGTGCCATAAACATTGGCCACTGAGTAATTTCTAGTAGGAGTCGTGTCACTTCTCATAAAGGATGGGATGGGGACAGGTAGGACATCTCTGCATCTGGGCCAGCCAGCACAGGGATGCCTTTTAAAGGAGTGTTGGGCCTATCTCTAGCTCAGGAGGCTCCCGGTCAGTCCCCACCCCAGCCACTCCTGAGGGGGGAAGCCAGCCGGTTTCCCCAAGGTTCTGCAGCCTCAGGGCAGCACTTCTGCTCCCACTTTAGGAAGGCTGAGTGGGGGCACCATGGAAAATATCCATCTAATATTAGTCCCCCAGCCCCCCACACCTTTGCTCTCATGCTCTGACTTGACTAATTGCTGTAATAATTGATAGAACCTGACTTCTACAACTGATCGATTTCACCTCCACGACCAACGGCCACAAGCCATTATACTCCAATAAATAACCACACTGGGTCTCACCCGCCTGCCCTCTCCGGGGGCATCAGGATAGCCTGTGCCCTGGCCTGACCTCCCCTTGTCTCCCACCCAGGGCCCCTCAGGGCCGAGCAGCTGGTCTAGAGGGTCAGGCCTCTGGGAGCAAGTGAGAGGGCCGAATGGAGGTGGGGAGTGCTAATCGCAGGCCATCCGTCACCTCCCACTGGCTGTCTGGGGCTGGGGCCAACACCTGGAGCACCCCAGGCAGTATAGTGCAGGACCCCTCCTCTCCTCTCCCTGCTCCAGATTAGTGTGTCCCAGCTTATAATATTTGATAAATAGCAGACTGGCTTCCTGGCAGCCCTGCTGCGGCTGTGCCTGCCCGCTACAGCTGTGGAAGGTCACTCATTGGGGAAATATGTTTCTGTCAGTGGTATTGAAAAAAGTTTAGTGGAGTGACAGGCCTCAATTTTTCAAATTTTATTAACTCCATCCTCTTAACCATTTGTCTTGAATTCCTTCAGATTCTCGGGGACCTGTCAATAGGGTTTGGGTCAGGAAAGTAAGGTGTGTGTGTCGGGGGGTGGTATGGGCTGGTCCTGGCTGGTACCAGTGGCTGGCTTGGGTCTCATCATGTAAAGCAGTGGAAATGGTGTTGGTAGGACAAAAGGCTGGCCCACTGGAACCCAAGGAACCCCCTGCTCTTCTCTGGCATAGTGCCTGCCTTTGGTTTGACACAATCATAGATTTTCTGAGTGGAAAAACACCTTAATGGTGAGCTCTTCCAATTCCCAAGAAGAGACGCCCCTCTACTACATCAGAAACAGGTGGTCTCACCCTGGCTCCCCTGAATGTGCCCAGAACCTAGCCCCGAGCTCATGGTTCTCCAAGGGGTTCCTCCCACTAAACCAAGGACAGAACTTGGTTTCATATGAGTTCCACCTCTCCCTTCAACCTCACTCCCACCTTGGTCTTCCGGCAAACACCTGTTCATCCTTAAAGACCTGGTTCAGGGCGCCTGGGTGGCTCAGTTGGTTAAAGCGACTGCCTTCGGCTCAGGTCATGATCCTGGAGTCCCCGGATCGAGTCCCACATCGGGCTCCCTGCTCAGCGGGGAGTCTGCTTCTCCCTCTGACCCTCTTCCCTCTCGTGCTCTCTATCTCTCTCATTCTCTGTCTCTCAAATAAATAAATAAAATCTTAAAATAAAATAAAATAAAATAAAGACCTGGTTCAGGCTTTTCCAATAAACCTTCCTGGTTTCCCTCCATCCCAGGTTTGGAATCACCGTTTGTGCTCCCACAGGCCCTTCTGCTTCTACCTTAGTGATCATTCTGTGTGGAAACAGTCTGACTGCGTCCAAGACTTAGAGCTCTTCGAAGTCAGGGATCATGTCTGATCCACTGCTATATCCTTGCTACCCAGCACAGGGCCTGGCACAGAACAGGTTTCACTAAGATTTACCAAATGAATGGATTTCTCTCCAGGGACTATCTTCTGAGGACACACAAAACATGGCTGCTCTTCTGGCCTCAGAAGAGCCCTCTGACAGCAAGTGTGTGATCATGTCACTGACTCCTGTAGGCCAAAGCTCCTAGTCTCTTTTCTTGTCCCAAGACATCTCTCTGGAAAATTAGGTCAGGTCAGGCCCCAACACCCTCTAGGCTCTGTGGACAGGAAGTAGGGAGGAAGTGGTGGGTCAGACTGGCTCATTTGCCCTTCCTTGGGAGAGGGCTGAAATTAGGGTGGGGGAGGCGGCTTGTTACTCCCTCTACCTTTGTCACTACCCGTTCTGGCCCTCTGCCTACCTCTGTGAATATCAAAGAAGAAAACGCTAGTATAAGAAGGCTTTAAAAAAACACAACAGTAACTACCCTATACAAATGGGTTAGGCTCTATTATCAATAATACTGACATGCTCACACACTCCCCACTGTCCCCCACAGTTCTATCAGCCATACTGGCCTTCTAGTGATCTAGGTCTACCACCACTGAGTTTCCATGACTCACACCCTTCCCCTACATGTAGCTGGCTCCCAGCCCTCTAAAACAGCACTGGGTGGGGGAGCTTGCTCGGGTGGGGGTTACCACTCCCTGGCTGTGTGATCCAGGACACTTTCTTCACTTCTCTGGTGGTAATGATTGCTGCCTTGCCTACCTCTAGGGGTTTTGTTTGGACTGAGTAAAATAAAAAGCTTGAAAACGATTGGGGGGAAAAAAGACTGTATAATGTTCTTTGTAATAACGTTTATATTCACTCTTCCTTCCATTTTTACTGCTAGCTCCTTTACCACCTTCATCCTGATTTTCACTATTTCAACAGTTTGTTTACCCCCCATTTAGAAGTTTTTTGCTGAATATAAGGGAAATTTTTCCAATAATCAGAGATGTCTGTCAGTGTGGAGCGGTCTACTCTTTCTGGTTGTGAGTTCCCCACCAAGGAAGCATTCCTAGAAAGAATGACCATGTCAGAGAAACCACACGCCTTCCCTGTCTCCACACTGTTGTTTGGGCCACTCTTCACGCCTGGAAACCCACTCCTTATCTCCGACTACCCCTTCTTCAAGGTCCATCCCTCTGGGAAGCCTCTACCACCCTCCAGCTCTCAATACTCTCTGTCTGTCCATGGGCTCCTGTTGTCTTTCCAACACCCTCCCGTTCCTGGGGGCCCATCCCTGTTTAGTCCTCACAGCTAGTATGCATGTAGCCCCTCAGTTCAGAGAGAGAAGAGACCTGTCCAGAATGCGGCGAGAGGCTCCCACTACAAGGGAGATACATACTGTGTAGCCGGGGAGATGGGAAGCCACAGCACCAGCCAGAGAAGAGCAGAGGTGTTACAGTACGTGAGCACTAAGGAACCAGGAAGAGCCCCAGTTCCCTGATGTTTTGTCCTGAGCTATTTCCATAAATCACACCAGTGAGCATTCTCAAGATACATACACACACATATCTGTGCGCTTCTAGATCTGCCTCCCTTGTGACCAAAAACCTTTACCCAGCACTCACTACATGCCATATCCTGTGATGACTCCTTCCATGTATTTCATTCTTAACAATTTGAAGAAAGCAGAAGAGGTATTATTTTTCCCATTTTCCAGACGATTTAACGGAGTCTGGCAGAAGAGCAAGATGAAAAGAGATAAGCTAACATTTGTTGGGTATAAGGCCTTTCTTTGTACATAGTGTCTGAATTATTCATCATACAAAGACTCAGAGAAAAGAGGCTTAGAGAGCTGAAGTAATTTGCCCATGGTCACCCAGCAGACAAACAGTAGAGCTGGAATTTAAAGCACAGATTTATTACACTAGTCTTTCTTCTGTATTTGTTTGCAATTTTACATAATCAATTTTTGTTGTTGTTTTTTAAAGAAGCCAGGTCTGGTTTTTCCACCACATAGTGCTACTTTCCAAAGACCTGATGACTCAAAAACAGGCAAATCATCTCTCTTCTTCCCTTCCAGTGTGCTGATATGCTCCAAAACCAAGATATAGGAGGATTTCTAGAGGTAGGTTTGAGATAGACAGTTTTGTAAGGGTACAAAATGGGGTTCCTTTTCCTCTCATTCAGGGCTTCCCCATCTGGGGACCAGGTGAATAGTGACCCACATTAACTGACATCCTAGAAGATCATCTACAAGTCCTAACTCCCCAATGGACACAGTCAGTTGGGGTCCCTTGCCTTCAGAGAGGGGGATATCTAAAGTTCATGGAACAGAGAGCTACTGCCTCATGACTGGATCCAGCCATTCCATTAAAACCCACTGAGTACTGATGCTGGGCCAAGTGCTGGATACACAGTTGAATCAGACTGGTTCTTGCCTTTGGGCAAGACTCCCAGACTGATGGGAGACAGACAGGGACAGAAATAGTGACAATGTAGTATGGTGAGGGCAGACAAGGGGATGAGGATGATGACTCCCCTCCCCCCACTACAAGGGAGATACATACTATGTAGCTGGGAAGATGGGAAGCCACAGCACCAGCCAGAGAAGAGCAGAGGTGTTACAGTGCATGAGCACTAAGGAAAAAAAGACTGGAGAAGCCTGGGGAAGGGAAGGCTGGAGCCCAAGATGGTCATGGAGACTGTGAGTGGGAGACTGAGTGCTAGACTCAGGCCTTCTAGTCCAGGGCTCTTTCCACCTGCCCACAGTCTTGGGCCCTACACCCAAGCTTTTAGTTCCAAGTGACCAGAAGGACCGGGCCACACCAGCTGTCACTATTCTCTTCACTGGTGGCAAACTCCCGGAAACTTTCCCAGACCACTCTAGCCTACATGGACCATTTCCTCCTTTGAACCCCTATAACACTTAATTGATCATCACACACTTTTTATATACATATGTCTCATCTCCAGAATCAGATGTATTACTAAAGGGATGCCCTGTGAATATCCAGAGAAGGAAATGGTGATGATCGCCAGGCAATGAGGATGGGGTCATAGAAACCAAGTCATGCCAGACTAACCTCATTTCCTTTCTTCATCAGGATTATCTGTTTGCTCAATCAGGTGCAGTCAGGGCAAATGTGGACTTCATCAGACATTTGATGGGATATCTCAGGACAACCTGAGGACATGATGGAGAATTGTGGGCTGGGTGCCAGTACAGTGTGGAAGGTTAGTAGTGACTGGTGGACTAACCAGACCCAAGGGGAATGGAGTGACTAATAGATCATAGGTGACCTGGAAGGAAGTTTTGAGTGGCAGCAAATAGGGTTGGTCTTGTTTAATATGTTTATCCTTGACAAAAATATCATAGGATGGTCTGCTCATCAAATCTATGGGTGTCAGATTAGGGTGGGAAGAGCCAGACACACCTGGTGGAAGGCTGACATTAAGAGTTGAAACAAATGAGATGAAAAGTAATGGAGATAAATGGGAAGTCACGGGTTTTAGAAGAGAGACAAAGTAGAGATGGTTCTGGGAAGTGTGATCAAGATAGGAAAGGGTTGGGTGCCTGGCTGGCTCACAAGAGCATGTGACTCCTGATCTCTGGGTTGTGAGTTCAAGCCTTACGCTGAGTGTAGAAATTACTAAAAAAATAAACTTTAAAAAAAATAGGAAAGGGTTGGTAAGCTACATGAGAACAATGGGTTAAGGAACTGGAGGTTCAGGATGGAGAAAAGATAGCTTAGAAGAACATGCCTGCATCTTCAGGTACTGGAAGGGCCAGCAGTGGAACAGGGATTAGAGCCATTCTACATAAGCCCCATGGTAAAGTTAAGAACCTTGGAAGCAGATTCTGGTTGAATATAAGAAATTTCTAACCATCATCCAAAGAGAGATTCTGAGCAGCCTTAGGAACAAATGAGTTCCCCAGCACTGGGAGTGTTCAAGCACTGAGTGGATGACCATTTGGTAGATCTACTACTTACACTTCAGCTTATGGAGGTTTTTTTCCAAGACTAATTGTTAATTTGTGTTTATTCATTCAGAGATACTTTCTGAGAACCTTTTATGTGTCTGGCATCAAGCTAGGTGCTAGGAACACAAAGGTGAATAAGAAGACACTGTCCCAGCTCTTAAAGAGCTCCCAGTCCTGCTAGGAGAAGATGGGTAAGTTTATATCAAGAGTATCTTGTGCCTCGATTACAGGCCTCAGCACAGGGAAGGCTGGCTTCAGCTTAGATTAAACCAGAGAGATCCTGTAGAAATCCAAACACATATTTGATTACTAAAGGCCATAGCTTAATCAAGCCAAATCACTTGCTTAAACCAACTGCTGGCTGTGGGAACAGAAGTGTACACTGAAACACAATTCGTGAATTTCTGTGCATGATATTTTGCTCTTAAGAGTCTGAGATTTGGTCTTTGGCTGGGACTTGTTTATGTACCTACAGATTGTCTTACAAGTGGCTGTGATGTCAGGGTGAAGTGATTTAGCCAGCAGGGCTACCCAACTCTCCATTTCTTACCCACCCTATGGGGACTGCTTCAGCACAGACATAAACATGCTCCTGCCGTTACCTTATTGCACTCGTCACATGGGGAGGCTAGAAGGCTTGATTCAGGGATATGATTGGATTTTAAATCCCAGTCTCACAGGATTTTAATTACTGGTCTGGGGCAGCAGGGATAGGCGCTGGCTGCCTTTGGATGGAGGAGGTCGATACGCCACTCCACAACATATTGAGCCACAATGCCTGCAGACTCTATTGCTCTATTTAATCATCTTTTGCAAAATTTACAGTGGAACAGGAGGGATCAATACAGAATTTATCACATTCTCTTGTAAATATGAGCCAGGAAAGAGTTCCAGGCAGTTTGTTACTGAGTGGGAGGGAACATGTCTGTGTACAGCTGGGTATTAGGAGAGGAGACAAAATCCATACTTCTTGGCATATGCTACAGATGCTCAGCCAGTCCCCCTTAAGTCTGAAAGCAAGTTCAATGGGAAGAACACAGATTCATTCATTCACTCATTCATTCAATCAACCAACCAACACTCCAGAGCACCTATTTTATGCCAGACTCTGTAGAGGCTCTGGGGATACAGACTGGTAATTCTGCTCATGAGATCATAAGCAGAGATATACCACAATGGCTGTGCTACTTACTAGTGAATGGTGGAACTTGGGCAAGTTACTTAACAATGACTTTGTTTATACATATGGAATATGTAGGTAATAAATCAAATTCATAGTTATTTTAATTATTAAAAGAGATAAAAGCCTTAATATAGCGCTTAGTACACAGTAAGGACTCAATAAATAATAGCTATTGTTACTTTTACTACAATTACCATTGTTATTATTTTTTAAAGATTTTATTTATTTATTTGAGAGAGAGAATGAGATAGAGAGAGCATGAGAGGGGGGAGGGTCAGAGGGAGAAGCAGACTCCCTGCTGAGCAGGGAGCCCGATGCGGGACTCAATCCTGGAACTCCAGGATCATGACCTGAGCCAAAGGCAGTCACCCAACCAACTGAGCCACCCAGGTGCCCTACAATTACCATTATTAGGCATTCCTTCCTACGATGCAGCTCACCAATGGTCTATTGCAGAGATGGTGTATTGAACAGGGAGCCAGCCACCCCATCTCTTGAGCAGACAGAAGGGAGCCTGGGATGGCCTTCCACACGCTAGACATCTGACCAGGGCTGCTGGCAGCTGAATGAGTGGAGCAAGGGGGTAGAGGGTGTCTGAGGAGGAGATACATGTTGAAGCTCTGTTTTTTTGAAGCTTCGATTGTAATCCTGGAAACAATAAAATAGCCTCCTAAAATTGCTGTGGGGGGACAGAGTGAGAAGTGATATACTTTATGGGGGTAAGCCAGGGAAAGTTATGCAGAAGACAGGTAAATGAGTTGGCTCTTGAAGACTAAGTAGGAGTCTGATAGGTAGAGAAGCAGGGAAAGGGCATCCTAGGCTGAGAAAAGTGGATGCGCAAAGATTTGGAGGCAGGAAAGACACTATGCTAGGGAAGCAGCCCTTGAGTGGGCCTGTGGTAGCAAAAGTTCCTGTCTCCCCAGACCTACCTGGCTGCAGGGATCCCCTGGTAGGCCTACCAAGCTCTGGTCCCAATTCTGAAGCAAACCATCATCCCCAGCCCCTCTTGGAGATAGGGCGGCAGAAGACTGATGGGGTGCTCTAGGAAGACTTGCATGTGGGTTAAACATCTGGGCTTATCTTAAAGGCATTGGGAATTGCTGAAGGTTTTCAAACAGAGGAGTGCCAGGGTTTGCAGGGTATAGGCTGGTTTGAAGGGGAAGTAGGGAGACCAACAAGAAGACTGTTACAACTGCCCAGGTGAGACTGAAGTCTGAACTAGGGTAGTGAGGACAGAGGAGAGAAGATGGATTTGAGAGAAAATTCTCAGACAGACAGGCTTGATGAAAAATGAGAGTGAAGTCATCAGACTTACTTACAATACTTCCTTGTTTGGTGACCAGTAGTTGATGCTGCCAGTCACCAAATAGGGAATATAGAAGAGTCTGTGGAGGGTTGGGTTTGGATACACTGAATATGAGATGTCTACAGAATATTAAGCATCAGCAGAGCTATTGGAGACATGAAAATGCCTGGCTTGTTGTAAGGCAAATATGTAGGCCAGTCTGGTTAAAAAAGAGATGGTACAACAGCATGGAAGTAAGTGTTCAAACATAATTAATATACAGACTTAGGTGGGGAAAAAGGGCAAAAACAAAAACTCCTGCCAAGGATTTCTGCTCAATGCAACCTAAGGTAGGGGTTTTCTAGATGAGAGATGTTTCTGAATAGCATGCGACATAGGCACTGGAAGTATGGGGATCCTCAGCTCATTTTCATTTTGGGCAAGTTTCCTGGAAGTTGTGGGCTCTCAGGAGGCCAGTCCCACTTCCCTCTCTCCCCACAATCCAGCACAGACTACCCTCAGAGGTGGCAGCAGGCTCTGTGCCCAGAAAGCAGCTGGGAGCAACTGTCAGGGGAGGGAATGACTCTGGATAAAGCAAAGTTCAAAGTGCACATAATAAGAGCCGGGGTCCCTGGGCTTCTGCATTCCCCCCACCCCCTCCCACAAATGACAGCTGAGACCAAGGTAGCCACGCCTGGGGTCTGGGCTGAATTTAGCAGTCATAATTATACTGCTGACGTCTGGGGCAGAGCCACAGTCTCTGCAGAAGGCAGCAGCTTTTGTTCATGCCCTGAAAACACATCATCTTCAAACATGCTAATCGCATGTCTGCTTCTGTCTAACAACATTGAAGGGAGGCTGAGGAGAGGGCACACAATGCCCACACATCTGGCTAATTCAGTTATGAGGCCAATCAATCTTGATGGGTTGTCTATAAAACATCAACCACCCCAAAGGACTGACCTGACCAGATGTTTAAGCTTCTGCTGACCAATCCCAGCCTAATGTCCACAGCAGAGAAGAGGGGTTTTCAAGAGATGGCTTATGCTGCCACTCACATGTTTATTCCCAAAGCTAAGTAAAGCCTTCTGCCTGGATGAGAGCAATCAGTACATTAAAGTGGTGGCTGAGCCAGGCTTACCGAAGTGAAGCTGACTCTTGAACAACACAGGTCTGAACGGTGCAGGTCACTTACACATGGATTTATTTTGATAAATATAGTACAGTACTATAAATATATTTTCTCCTCCTTATGATTTTTTAAATAACATCTTTGCTCTAGCTTACATTATTGCAAGAATACAGTATATAATACCTATAACATACAAAATATGTATTAATCAACCGTTTATGTTATTGGTCAGACTTTTCTGATCAACAGCAGGCTATTAGTCACTGAGTTGTGGGGGAGTCAAAAGTTACATGCAGATTTTTGCCTGCACGGTGCCCCTAACCACTGCATTGTTCAAGGGCCAACGGTATACTCATCAAATATACAGACTTTCACTCTGACCTTCGGGAAGGCAGGAGGCCTTCTTTACAGGCAGCTTCAAGAACACTTGCAAAAAACAGAAACCAATGAAGTATTTTTGCTAATCGCACTTCCCAGTAGGGAGAGAATCAGGAGTGTGGAGGTGGGTATCTTTATGATATTAAATGCTACAGGCTCCAGTCCTGGGTGCAGGAACCATTCATCTGCTGATGTCTGCTTTTCAACCCCCCATCAAGGCTGAAGGAATTACTCATCTCCCTCATAAAATTGTGGCTTTTTTTTTTTTTTAAACCAGAAGCCACTGCCAACAAGGACTCTCTCAGTTTATGTTCCTTCCTTTATGGCCAACCCCAGTCACCAGGCAGCAGTCACCAAAAATAAAAGTGGAAGGGCAGTGGGGAGATTAGGAGGAAGAAGAGGGCAGGGAATAGACTTGCAGTCTACACCAAGAGGACCATTTTTGACTCAGAGCTTCTAGCTGGTGCTAATGACTCCATTTTCCTCAAGAGGACTTTTCTCTAATTCATTCTAAAGACTTCACCAAGTTTGTCTCAGTTGAGGCTGCATGACAAACCAGATGGATGGACTTGGAAAAAGAAACTTTTCAGAAAGTGGTGAGAGAGAATCACACATTTAAAATGAGGTCTTTGTTGTAACAGTCTGTGGCTAGAACAGGAGATGCCACGCAGTAGGAGCTTAATAAATATTTACTGACTGAATAATTATGCTCCAGTTATGATGCAGTTGGGCTACATTGCTTCAATTTCTATTTATTAGGAGAGGCCTCCTATATATAGCCCAGTCCCTGGAAATACTGCTAGACAAAATCACAGAGATCAGGAGAGTCTTCTCTCAGCCTGAATGAGCAGGGATGAAGCAGTGTTGGAAGGCAGAGGTATGGACCTCATTACCACACCCAAGAACTCTTTCTTCTTCCTCATGGCTACAGTAACCAATGCTGCTGACCAATCCTGCCTCCTTTCGATTCTTTTCCACCTTGATTTTCATGATACCTAATACCCATGACTTTATCTTCTATGCAGGTTCCTGTTCATCCTTCTGTCCCAGGTTATGGGTGACACCCAAGGCTGAGTCCTCCAGCTCATGATCCTTTCTCTGTATGCACTCTCCTTTAAGAAACAGTTCCAACTGGCACAGTTTAAACTATCCCAGTGGTTCGCAATCCTGGCTGTGTATCAGAATTATATGGGAAGTGTTAAAAACATATCAATCCAAGGTGGGAGAAAATATTTGCAATATAGATCCCAGATAAAGGGCTGTATCCTTAACATACAAAGAAATTTTAAAAATCAAGAGAAAGAAAAAGACCAAAAGTCCTATAGAAGAATGGGCAAAAGACATGAAAAGACAATTCACAAAAGGAGATATAAAACGACTCTTAAACTTATGAAATGGTGTTCAACTTCACTCATAACAAGAGAATCAAACTAAAACTATGCTAAGATACTATCTCTCACCTACCAGATTGGCAAAAATCTAAAAGCGTGACAATACATGCTGTTGGAGAGGTGAGAAAAACAGGCACTTTCATATAACATTGCTGGTGGGAATGCAAAATGGTACAACTTCTGTGGAGGAGAAATTCACAATATCTAACTAAAAGACATATGTATTTACCCTTTGACCCAGCAATACCACTTCTAGGACTTTACTGTAAAGATACACCTCCAATAATCCCAAATATATATGCAAGAGGTTATTCACTGTAACATGTGTAACTAACAAATACTGGAAACCTCAGTGTCCAAGCATAGGAGATATAGTACAAACACGCAATGGAACACTATGCAGCTATTAAAAAGAATGAGGAAGTTCTCTCTGTGAACTGATATTGAGTGATTTCCAGGAAATATGGTTATTTAAAAAAAGCAAACTGCAGAAGAGCATATATCGTGTGCTACCTTTTGTGTAAAAAAATGGGTAAATTTAAAAATACATAAAATCTGTTTACACAAAGAAACATGGGGTCAGGGCTCACTGAGGGGAGCAGGAAAAGGCAGAAAGAGATACAGGAGAGTTTTACTTCTCTGAGTATATCTTTCTATATAGTTCAAACAACAAAATTACAACAAAAACAGGTAGGGGAGAAAAACCCTAAATCTGAAAGTGAATTGAAAAATTAACCCAACTGTATTTCAAATGAATAACACACACACTTAAGGGGAAAAAAATACCACCCAAATAACTTATGAACCTAGCATTTGACTATATACTCTTAGCCTTGGATGGAGTAGGCATGAAAACTACAAACAAATCCCGACCTGAACTCTGTTTAATAAGTCTGTTTTCCAGAGTGGTATGGGTGAGGCAAGGCTGAAGCCTTCTTAGATGTATTACAGGAGTAAGAAAATGAGCAAATGTATCAGTGCTGTTTGGAGCCAGCATTCTCCCTACAGAAGAAGGGGCATACAAATAAGAAATGTGTGAAGACAAGGAAGAACCCAGTGGGGATGGACTGGAATGGGAGGTAGTGGTATTCAGGATTTAAAAAATATGTACATGCATATGCATATGTGTGTATATATGTATATGCATGTATGTGTATGCACATGTGTATATAACCATATATATTTCCTGGTCCTGTCAACAGAAGGGGTAATAAGCAAACCCGGTACTCAGGTTTCAGTCTCTAATACAATTGCTCACTAAAAAGTCTTAGGGCTCCTGAGAGAAATGGCTGATTCCAGGGCAGCAACAAGGTGGATACAAGACTGAAACATCTTGTTATGCCAGGAAATATGGAAATGCTAAAAAAAACTTTAATAAATATAATTGGGGTATGCCACACTGGACAAATTTGAGACAATTTTAGCACAACGTAACTGAGTGATGAGTTATAGAACAATTAAAGCAACGGTGGCCATGAGCACATTGTCACAACAGACAGGTAAGTGGGGGAGAAAGTACTCTTGTTTACCACAGGATGCCAGGTGCTGAGTCGTCAATGTGGAGAGAGTGCTGGGGTTGGGAAAGATGTAAAATATTCACTTTGCAACCATTGTATAAAGATTGGTTCAGGACAGAATCATCAATGGAAGCTAAGTCCAGAGGGAAATTTTGATGAGGAGCAGGATATCTGTATGGTCTTAAAACTGTCTCCCTACAGACTGCTTATTAATTTCAAAGGAAGAAAATAATAAAGAGGGATGCCTGGCTGGCTCAGTCAGTTTAGCGTCTGCCTTCGGCTCAGGTCATGATCCTGGGGTCCTGAGACTGAGCCCGGCATCAGGCTCCTTGCTCAGGGGGAAGCCTGCTTCTCCCTTTGCCTGCCCCTCCCCCTGCGTGTGCTCCCGTGCAAGAGCGCTCTCTCTCTGACAAACAAAATCTTTAAAAAAAAAAAAAGTAATAAAGATACACTGGAGAAACAGGGCAATACTTGGGTTGGTGATGGGGTGGGAGTAAGAGCTTTTACTGAAAACTCTTTTGAATTTTGTACTGTGTACAAGTATTAACTATTCAAAAGCAGGAAGAAACAAAACATAAGCTACCTCTGAGAGTGTGGTAGGCAGAATAATGGCCCCCCAGTGATGTCCACATTCTAATCCCTGGAATCTGTGATGGTGCTAAATGACTTGGCAAAGAGGAGTTAAGGCTGTAGATAGAATTAAGGTTGCTAATCTGCTGACTCTGAGAAGGGAGGATACCCTGGGTTATCCAGGTGGGCCCAATGTAATCACAAGGGTCGTTAAAAGTGAAAGAGGGAGGCAGAAGACTCAATGTCAGAGTGAAAAAGGAGAAAAAACAACTGACCACTGCCAGCTATAAGACAAAGGGAATAGGAGACAAGGAATGTGGGTAGCCTCTCAAAGCTGGAAAGGGCAAGAAAACAGATTCTCTCTGTCTCCAAAAAGCAATGTACTGCTGACACCTTTAGTTCATCGAGACCCACTCTAGACTCATCTCATCTTAAAATTCAAGAATTTTAAGATAATAAACTTGAGTTGTTTTAAGCCACTAAGTTTTTGCTAATTTGTTTACAGCAGCAATAGAAAGGATACATAAGAAAAGTTACAGTGGTTGCTTCTAAGGAAGAGGACTAGGGATTTGGAAGGGAGACTTCTTTTCCACTATATATACTCTGGTACTGATTGAAATTTTTATCTTGTACATTTTTTTAAGTAAAAATCACCGTTGGGGCACCTGGGTGGCTCAGTCGGTTGAGGGTCTGACTCTTGGTTTCAGCTCAGCTCACGATCTCAGGGTGTAAGATTGAGTCCCGAGTCTGTCAGGTTCCATGTGCAGCGGGAAGTCTGCTTCCCCTCTCCTTCTCCCTCTGCCCTTCTCCCCCCTCAAGCGTGTGTGCTCACCCTCTCTAAAATAAATTTTTAAGAATAAAATCTTTAAAGTAAAAATTACTGTAGTCACTAAACAAATGACAGTCACTTCAGGAGCTCACTATTGATTTCACAGTAGAGTACAAGTCCTCTGGCTCATCCCCAAGGCCCTCCACACTCCCTACCCATAATCCAGCATGTGGCCAGTTTCTTCCAGGTCTTTAACGTGCAAACCTTATTTCTGTTACTGACTCACCTGAAAAGCTTTCTTCCTTCCCTCTGCTTGTTTGAACTCTACCTGTCCTTTGGGAACTGCCTCCAGTCCCCCTCCTCCACGAAGCTTCTACAATGCCAACACTGATCTTCCCCTTCCCATTCATTACACACATTTATTCTGCCCTTTGTGTAAGTTTATTTCAAAGTCCTGCACTGTACTGCACTGTTCTCAGTGTGCTTTGTGTATGAGCCTTTGCACCAAACTGGTACTCTATAGGGTGCAGCCTGAAGGAAGGGCCTGTATCTTTTTAATTCCTATAATGCTCAGTGCCCATTATAAATACATGTATTCAACAAATATTCACTGAGTACCCATCATGTGCTAAGGCTACTGCAGGGTGCTGGAAGTATAAGCACTGCAGATCCAGACCCTACCTTCAGGAAACACATTATATAACAAAGGAGAGATCTATTGATCAAATAGCTATATGACTACATGTTGTGGTAAGTGTAAGAAAGAAATTATACAGGACACTTTAAGAGCATGTATCAGAGGAACCTAGAAAAGGGATACTGGTGGTCAGCTGCAGGAAAATAATTAATAGTTGCTGAATTAAGTATGAATACTTAGATTTGCAATTGGATAAATCAGAGGGCAATTAATTCATTTAGAATCACAAAATATGAAAACAGAAGGAAGCTTTGAGATTGCAACCCAATGATCTAGTTTTACAGATGGGCCAAATGAGGCTCAGTGAAGGGGAGGGACTCCCCAAGGTTGCACAGCAAGGTTGAGTTAGTGCCAGGTCATCTGACCCCCACTTAGCACTTCCAACCACACACCGTTCATTACTTCAAAGGGAGTTTCTGAAGGATTCCTGAAGTGGCAAGCTCCTCCTTCTGCCACATTTAAAATAATTCATTTCCAAAATGATGTTCAGGAAGAAGTCTGTGGTATAAACCTAAAGAGAGCATCTCTGCTGTGCTCTTTCTGGGACACTGCCAGGCCTCTATGTAGGGGAAGAGAGAGCATGAATGCCAGAAGCACAACTCCCTTTGGGGAGGGAAACTTGGTCCTGGGCAAACCCCCAGTCTGACTCTAGAATGGGAACTTTGCTGCTATTCTGCAGGCCTTGACCTTCAGACTGGCATCCCTTTTTAAAGCTGCAGTACTGCCCATTGTCTGTGCATTCTGTCCACGAGCACATTCACTGAAGGAGCAAGAAGGGGCCAGCAAAGGGCAGATGGCCTTGCCTTGGGAAATCTGAATTCTACTTAGTTCTATTTCTAGGCCCAGTGCAGGTGGAGGAGTACACTGGACAGAGAACAGACCTGGACCAGCTGATGCTGACCTCTCCTTCACCCAGGGGAGACTTGGCCTCCAGCTGCCACTGTTGGCGGTGATGAGCTCATGCCGGATACCAGCCAGGCTCATCTGAGGACTGCTTGGAGCCGATTAGAGCCTTGATGAAATGTGGGTGCCTGGATAGCAGGCGGCTCTGGAGAGCTTAGGCTCTGGTGGCCAGGCGCTCATCTGTAACTCAACCATGCAGTGACTCCTTACATCCAGAGGATCTGGGATACAGAAATATCTTTCCCTGGGCATTAGCAAGGACAGTTCCTCATTCTGCACTGGGCAAGGGGCTGACTAGGCCAAGGGCAGAGAAAGGACTCAGCGTCACTGAGGGCCCCCGTTAGCTGTTACTTACCATATGGACTGCAATTATATGACCACAGAACCCCTCCATTCCCCACAATGCCCCTGACTGGAGTGCTGGATCTCTTTGGATGATTAGCACCCAGGACTCTCCATAGGACTTTCTCAAGTTAAGTGATGAACTGACATCTACACTTCAGGTCTCAAAACATTTGCTCAGGGAAGACTTCTCTTGCTTCAGACCAGATTAGGTCCCCATTACGCTCTCATAGGACCCTCTATTCTTCCTCAATAACACTTATCTCAGTGACAATTAGCTAATAATTTTGTAATTATTTGCCTAATGTCTCTATTTTGCCAGAGTTTAAGCTTCACAAGGATGGGGAGGTGCCATAAATGTTGTCAAAGTAATAAAAGTCAACAAAAAGACCAGTTTTACAACAAAAAGAGAAAGTTTTACAGATAAGTTCTGAAAAGTATTCTTTAAAAGCAAACTTTTATATACAACAGAGGAGGGCTTCTTCACCACCACCTTAGCTATGGGGCCAACTGGGTCCTCCTGGCTTTCTGGCCTGCAACCACTCACCCACACAAGCCAATAGTTCCTGGTTTTTTTTTTTTTTTTTTTTAATTAGAGAGAGAGAAGGAGAGAGTGAAAACGAGTGGGGGGAGGAGCAGAAGGAGAGGGAGAAGCAAACTCCCCACTGAGCAGGGAGCCTGATGTGGGGCTTGATCCCCGGACCCTGAGATCATGACCTGAGCCTAAGGCAGATGCTTAACCAACTGAGCCCCCTGCGCACCCCCAATGGCTCCTGATTTTGAGTGGCACGGAGGATTTTCTTTCTTTCTCTTTCACTTATAACACCTTTACTGAGATATCCTTTATATACCATAAAGCTCACCCACTTATATATTTAATGCTTATTTTAGTATATTTATAGAGTTGTACAACCATTATCATAATCTGATTTTAGAATATTTTTACCACCCCACAAAGAAACCTTGTACCCATTAGCAGTCACTACCCCTCCTCCCACAGACAACTATTGGCATGGAGGGTTTTTAGCTCTGTATCCAAACAATATGAGGAAACCTTCAGTGTCCAATTATCTGACATGATCTCTTCATCATACAGATGAAAAAAAGTGATGCCAGAGATGCCACGAGTCCGACAGGGGTGAGATGGTGGCAAGCTGGGTGCCTGCATCCTTATGGCAGCGCTCTGTTCACTCTGCTACAGTCTGACTGTGTGTCCCAAATGTTCTATTCCAGTGGACTTCAAGCTACTTGAGGGCAGAGGCTATATTCTGCTCATTTGTCTTCCCTTCTTGCCCAGGAGGACCTAAGAGCAGTGATGTCTCAGGTGTGGTCCATATACTGGCACCAGTCCATGAGCCTTGATACCAGTCCTCGATAAGTACAGTGAGAGTATCTGGAAACTGTTACAGCAACTTCGGATAATTTTATATCCGTTGAACCCAATGACAAATTCGGGTCTCTATTTTGTATGCCTTTTTAAAATATAATTTTTCCAGTAATTTATTTTTATTGTTTTTTACAAAAGTATTGGTTATACTTTTGTATAACCAGATTGCAAATTCAAACAACAAAAAGAAACAGATCTTTCATAGATTGTTTGAGAAGTGCTGCCTTAAAGCAACCCATTCTCCACTTTCTTCTGCTTCCCCTTTTCCCTCTCCGTTTCCTTGTATCTCTTGCACTGGCTCTTTTCATGCTCACATCTGAAATATAGGTTCTCTCAGTTGTGTCCTTGGGTCTCTTTAGCTCTACAACTTCCCATGGGCCACTCACAGATGCAGCCAGCTTCCACCACCCTGAAGAGACCAACAGCTCTGAAATTTTCATGCTCAACTTAGAGTCTTTACTCTCTTGAACCTGAGGCCCACTCATCCAGCTGCCTGCTACACACCTCTCCAAGAGTGTCCCACAGGTTCCCTGATTGGTCAATAGCTATTTATTAATCACCTATCATATGCCAGCTGTGAGGTTTTTTTTTCCCCCCTAGGAACGATGAATATAGCAGTAAAATAAAGAGACAGGTCTCTATGATCATAAGGCTTACATTTTAGTGGGGGAGAGAAAGATGATGAACCAAGAAACATGATCATTTTAGGGACTGATAAATAGCAGAAAGAAGGTAAAGTGGGATAATATGAAAGAAAGTGACCGGGGGAGCTATTTTACTAGGTGCTCAGGGAAGGCCTCTCTGAGGAAGGGAAGTTTGAGTTGAGACCTGAATTCCCAAGGGGGAAATGATCCCAATCAGTGGGAGAGGTAAGTACAGAGGCCCTGCCAAGGGAAGGAGTTCAGTGTGCCTGAGGGTTAAGCAAAGGCCAGTGTAACTGGAGAACAGTGAACAAGGGGGAGAGTGGCTAGAGATGAGGTCACAGAGGCAGGCAGGGTCTGGGTTCCGTGGGGCCTTATAGGCTCTGGTAAGGAGTTTAGATTTCATTTCGGTGTCAGTGGCATACCAATGGAAGGTTTTAAGTAGAACAATCACAAGATCTATGTTTTAAAAAGATCCCCCGGCTATTACTTGGAGGATGGATCTGGGGAGACAAGAGTGGAGATGGTAGGACTAGCCAAGAAGCTGCACTGATCATCACCCTGGGACTAGAGCTGCAGCATGGAAATGGGAAAACAGGAATGGGTTCAAGATGTGCTTCAGAGGTACAACTGACAGGACTTAACTGAAGGACCTGACAGGGAATGTAAGGGAAAAAGAGAATTCAAGGATGATGCCAGAACATGGGGCCTGAAAACCACGTAGATGACGGTTTCATTTATTTAGATGCGGAAGACCTGGTAGATGCCAATTTTGGGAGAAAAGCAGATGCATATTTTGGCCAGGCTGACACTGAGACCGAGGGAAAAACAGGAGCTGGGGGAGTGGATTAAGTGAATAGGGATCGTCCCTTTGCAGGACTTTTACCGTGAAGGGATGGAGAGAAATGAGGCAGCAGCTGCAGGGAGATATGAGGGCCCGGGAAATTTTTTAGTTTGCTTTGTTGTTTAAGATGGGTGATACCAGGGCATGTTTTTATGCTGACTGGAATCAGCCAGCAGAGAGGGGAACAAAGGTAATGCAGGAGAGCTAAGGGATAACTGGAGGGGCAAAGTCCTTGAGAAGCGAGAGGGAACAGGAGCCTGAGCCCAAATGCAGGGTTGGTCTTAGGAACTATAGAGGAAGGAGGGCGGCATTCAAGTACAGATGGGGGTAGGCTAGTGGAAGCGGGGGGAAGATGAGATAGGTCCCCTCTGACTACAAGGTATTTTCTGTAGGAAGTGTGAGGTGGGATCATTGGCTTGGGAGCTGGAGGAGAGGACTGAAGGACTGAAGGTCTGAGGAAAAAGAAGGTATAAAAAGAGCTCTAGAATAAGATGATGATTTTACCCAGAAGCAGAGTGGGGTGGATGGCAGTGAGATTTATGGTCGTAAATGCAAAGTGAGTCCCCTTAGCATGGCTGTGTGATGATTTTCTCCAGCAATATTCAGTTGTTCTGATACAGACATGAAGTAAAAAGAAATTGGGTTTAACTAGGGTTAGTGTTTCATCAGATGAGTGTAAAGAAGGGAGAAAGCAGCAAGGGAATCATCCAAACTTCGGGCCATGGAATCTAAAAGTGGGAGAGAAGGAGGAAGTGGTCGTTCCCCTGTACCTCCAATCCTGTATTTCCTATCTCTGCCCAGGCACATGCCATCTACTCAGCCATCCAACCCAGAACCTGGACCTCATCTCGACTCCTCCCTCTCTCTCATGGTCTGATCCCATGGACCCTACTCCTCACTCTTTCTGGGATCAGTCTTCTCCCCCTTCCCACAACAACTGCCTTGGCTTAGGCCTCACCTAGAGAATTACAACAGCTTTCAAATGAAATATTTTCCCTTTTTCCAACCATGCCCCTTCTTATCCATGTTTTTCCATTTTCTTCAACCTTTCTTTCAAGTATAGCATATATACAGAAAAGTACAAAAAATACATAAGGGTATATATAGCTCAAAGAATTCTCATCAAGGTGGATACAGCTGCACAACCAGCATCTAGAAAAAGAAATAGAACATTACACATCCCAGGAGCCCCCTGGTGCCCTCTCCCAGTCACTACCTGCCTGCTTGAGGGTAACCACTAGCCTGACTTCTTACACCACTGGTTAGTATTGTCTATTTTGAACTCTGTATATAAATGCAGTGATACAGTAAGTACTCTTTCATGTCTGGCTTGTGTCCAGAATGTTAGGTTTGTGAGATTCATTCATGTTGAAAGAGACTGTTTGATCATTCATTCATTCAACTGATTATTCCATCGTGTGAACATTCCGTAATTTATCCATTCAATTACTGATAAACATTTTTGAAACTCCTAAACCATTTTTCACGTTAACATAAATCCAATCCTTCCCTCCCCTAAATTGTAATGCTTTCCCACTGGAGGACAGAGTCCAATTTCCTTAGCAGAGCTTGGTAGAGGCCTCCGTTATTGGCTCCTACTTTCCATTCTTGCCTTCTGAGCCTTCCATCCATACCCTATAAATTCAGCTCTTCTGAACTACCTGCAATGTTTTGAATGTATTGAAGTATGCTGCTTCATACTCCATGCCTCTGGAGTATGGTTGTAAATGGCTCTTCCTTGGAGATGCTGTTCCCTCTGTCTTTCTCCCTTATCCACCTGGTAGACTTGGATTCATCCTCTAAGACTTAGTGCAGACACCATCCGCTACACCATGCTTTCCCCGCCCTCCCCAGGGACTGAAAGGTCTTTTCTCTGTGATCCCTCAGCACCTCCTATACATCTCCATTAATATACCCGATAGCAATTCTTTGTTAAAATGTCTGATTTCCTCTCTGAACTATGAGTTCCTTAAGGGCAAAGACCATGTCTGGATCGTCTTTATTTCCCAGGTGCCTAGGGTAGGACCTATGACAGGAGAGGTACTCAGTAAGTGTTTGAAAAATGAATGAAAAGACTTGCCCAGGGGTTGCATAGGATACTGGAGCTGGAAGGGGTCCATGGGATCAGCTACTCTAACTTCTCTATTTTACTGAGGAGAAGAAAGGATTTGCCTACAGGAGAAAGGATTTGCTGGTAGCAGAGCCAGAACATCTGATCTTCAGCCCAGTGCTCATTCCCCTTCTCTGCACTGCCCGCAAGAATCAGAGGGTGAAGTTTCCAGAGGACAGCCTGAGGCAAAGCTGACTCCCTCAGCATCTGGCAGTACAGCCAGATGGACAGTGAAGTGGAACAAGAAATGGAACTCTAAGTCTCCAGCCCCAAAAACAAACTAACAGTCTGTTAAAGGGAAGATGTCAGCACTGGAAAGGCTCTTTGCCTTAGGCGGAGATGGTGGGGAATTTGACTCATCTGATGATGGCTGGTTAACACTGACGACTGAGCTGTGCCCTTGGGAGAGAAGGGCAAGGAAGAGCCATGAAAGCAGGTAGAAGAAAAGAGGCCAAGGGAAGCCCTGGGAAAAGTGCTATTAGGTTTCATAAAGGCCACGTGTTTCTGAGGTGATGCGCACTGAAAAGGCAGTGGTGCTGTAACTGCAAAGACAGCCGCGAAGCGGTGGCTCGTGTGTGAAGCTCTAAGACACCAGATGCAATCTGACACTAAGAACGCGTGCGCCAGGAAACAAGGGCGCCACATCTCCAAATAGAAGATCTAGAGTGGTCTTAGAGATTTATCAGCGCATCCAAACATGTACTAAACTATGTGCAGAGCACCGTGGCAAAGGAGGCAGGGGCAAATCAGACACCGTCCTAGCCCTCAGTCTACCTCAATCTAGAAGGGGTGACTGGACCCAAATCCCAGGGAGCAGGGAAGAGTTCAGAAGGGAAGTGGCATTAAAGATGGGGACTGACTGGTAGAAAAACCTGCATGAGTAAAGGCACCAAGGTGGGAGCTCTGAGGCAACACTACTGTACAGCTGGATATTAGGGTAGCAGTGGGAAAAAAGTTAGGCAAGGGTCAGACTATAACAACATCAAAATTAGGTTAAAAAGTTAGGATGGGTAGGATTTTTTATATATTTTGTATATATATGTGTGTGTGTATGTATGTGTTTATTTTAAAGATTTTATTTTCTTTAAGTAATCTCTACACCCAACATGAGGCTCCAACCCCAAGAGTTGCGTGCTCTACAGACTGAGCCAGCCAGGCACCCCTATTTTGTATTTATTTTTTAACAAGTAAGCACTGAGTGTTTCTGAAGTTAACAACAGTAGGTATTATCTATAAAGTGCCTACTCTGTAGAACCTACACATGCCCTACTCCTGACAAAACCATCGAGAGCAGGTGGCACACTCCCATTTCCAGATGAGGAAAGAGAACCTCAGACCAGCCCGTAGCTCACCCAAGATCACAGGCTCTTTGGTGGCAGGGCTTGCATTCAGATCCTGACTCCACAGTTCGTGCTCTCTCCTTGCAGCATTCCTCAACTGGGTTGCTCCTCTGAATCACCTACAGGAAATTATCTGAGCAACGATTTTCTCAATTCTCCCAAGAATGGTGCATAACGTGTACCATTTTAGATGCCTGGGAGAGGAGTTATTCCTTGTGTACAGTGGATGCCTTAGAGCACCAGGGCTCAATTCCCTGGAGGACTCCTGGTTGAGGAAGGCTACCATGATTGGAACTATGTCTCAGGAAGATGGATCTGGCAGCGGGATCACATCCCTGGGAGGAAACAGCTGCGAAAGCCCCTGCAGAGCCCTAGAAATACTGGGAGAGTCAGCTCCAGGGGCTTGGGGGAGGCAGCTCCTCACCCTCCCCGATAAATCCTCTTCCCAGTCATCCTGTCTCTCCCTCCCTACCTCCCTCCAACCTTTTCTTATACTTGGCAGTCAAGTGCTGAGGCAGAACTTTCCAGCTCATAAGCCAACAACACAGGCAGAAGCAGCACGTTCACAGAATGAAAACCACAAAGACCTCCACTTCTGTGTGGAGCTCAGGAGCAGAAAATTGGTACTCATGAATTCAGAACTCAGAACCCACCCACAGAAGTCTGTCTGGCAAACTCCCATTAACCTTCCTGATAAGGCTTAGGCACGCACACACCCTGCCCCCTACCCCTAGTCGTTCTATAACTGACTCCATCTCCCTACTCACTAGGCAGGGGTATTTCCTCCTTTATGTCCCCAGAGCTCCTGTCCAGTCCCCTGCCAGACACCCACCCAGCTGTCACCGCCTGTTTCCATATCTATCTCCTCTGCCAGTCTGATAGTCTCTCAGGGTCAGGGTCAGGGTCAATTTGCCTGATCCATCTAGGATGCCCTGAAGTCCATGGTCTCAGAAATGACAACTACCTAGCCCACAGTGACAATGCAGAGCTGAGATTTAAACCCAGGTCTGTCAGACTCCCAAGCTCGTGTTCTTTTCATTATGTTACAGGACCTCCTAAAGATGAAGAAATGACCTGTGCTAAGCACCCAGCCCAACACTGCAAGAGTTCAGAGGTGGTGCTATCAGAGTGTACAAGAGCACCAAGAGAAGCTTCCTGAGAGAGGGAGGCCTTGAAGGGCCCGAAGATCTAGATGAGAAGAGAGGGAACATGATGGTGTTTTAGGCAGGGTGGAGAAGTTGTGGCAGAAAGAGAATTACGAAGTCTTTAGGCAGGAGCACAGGTTTTACATGAGGAGGAAATAGGAGGATTATACCTGTCAGGGAGAGTTTGACTTCTTTAGACTAATCATGGCGCACCTACCACGTATTGGGGCTTTTAAAGATATTATCACTCGTCCCCACGTTACCCCTGTGATACTTCCCAGGTATTATCTGACAGACAAGAAAACTGAAGCCTAGAGAGTTAAGGCAACATATCCAAGGCAATACAGCTAGTAGGTGGGGGAGGTGGGATATAAACCCAGGCTGGCCTGACTCTAAGTCTGCAGTGTCCTTTCTTTTACTCCACGCTGCATTTTAAGGGGTCAGAGAACTGCCTGAATTAATAGACTGATGCTGCTGCCTGGACCTCCTCCCAGCTCTCATATGGGGACCCCTGGCCAGAGGCCAAGAGCAGCTGGCTTCTCTAGCTCTAACCCTCTACAATCTGGGGGCCCCAGAGCCCTGTGGACTCAGCAATTTCAAAGACAAGGGTCTGTGTGGACCTCGTGAACACAGGCTGCCCCTGTGCCTAGGCCTGCCTTGGATCTCCCAGAGAGCCTCCCTCTAAGTTGCTGCAGCAAAGCCAGGGGCAAATACAGGCTGAGAAAGCTAGATGGGCAGGAAGGCCTGCCTTCCCTGAAATCCTCGGGAGGAGGTCAGCTGAGGTCAGAAGACTTTGGAAACGTGACTGGCAATAGCCCCTAGGACAGGGAGCAGGATCTTCCCTCTCGGTTGGCTGGTCACACACACAGAAAGACCAAGAGAGGTCAAGGGGGACGGAGGGGGGCTAGAAGTTGGCAGGCCTGCAGGCCCTGAGTGACGGCCACTTGTTCAGGTTGGGAAAGGAGAAATAAGTGGGTTAATGGTTTTGGCCCTTGAGGCTGGGAGGCTAGGGCAGGGGGTGTAAATGGATGCTGGGTAAAAAAGCAGGTGGGCAAACTATAAAGTTGGGGGCTAAGGGCATCTGTTCCAAGTCAACAGGCAGGAACCATGCCCCTGGAACGGCTCAAAGGACCAGCCTTGGCCTGGGGGGTTGAGGGCGGGGATGCTTCATAAAAGGCCTGTGCATCTTCATTTCAAAGGTGTTCAATCTGGAAGGCTGGGTGAGGGTCTCTCTTTTAGACTGAACTCCCTGTCTGTCTGAGGGCTGAGGGGAAGCAGGGAATGTAAACCACTGGACAATGGCTGGGAGTACTGACTGATTTTAAGGCTTGGCAGAAAGAAGCCCCACGGTGAATGCTCCAATTCTTAGTTGCAAATGTCTTGCCTGAGATCTAAGTAGCATCTTGCTTGGAGACGTTTTCTATGTCTCTGCTTCTGAGAGCAGTGAGTTCTTGCTCTGAAAGCATCAATCATTCCCGGCACTGTCACAGCAGTCCTACACTTCAGAGTGTTCATGCCCCAGACCCAGGAATACTCTGCTGCTCTGGGGCAGGTCGCCTAGGCTGGGGGTATGGGCCAGGCATAGGTTTTAAGCCAGAATGGCTGTGGCTGACAGAAGGTGGCAGGATTTAGGGATTACTGGGAAACCCCTCCAGCCCAACCACATGGCAAGGACTAGAACATGATCTGGGAATGTTAGGCTGTGGAAGCAAGGGCTCTGCAACTGAAAGAACTTTCTTCGAATACTGGATTCTGAAAAAGTGATTTGGCTGCAGAGGACAGTTGGCAGAAATTAGAGAACAAAATCACAGTGTATTTAGAAAAAGATGTTTTAACCAGTTAGAGAAGAACTAAAATGGAATGGACTTCTGGGGAAGAAGTAGGGTTCCCTCAGTCCCTGCCAGGGTCCAAGGAAAGGCCAGCCTACCGGCTGTTGAAGGTTCCCGACAGGAGGAGGGGGAGCAGGGAATCAGGGTGACTCAGAGAACTTCTGAGGCCCCTTCCAGCTCCCAGGCTCTATGGAGAATGACCACCGACAAGGAGGACCTTGGTATCCAGGCCCAAGAGAGGGGTCCCTAGGCCCCCAAGAAGTGGCAGCAAGGGCATAAACAGGCAGTTATGTGCCATACTTATTCAGAGGCCTGGGCATGACACACCTAGGTAAGATGCTTCTCTCCCTACCCCAAGGCGAGGCCAGAATGGGGTAAGGGGAAGTGGGAGGGAAAGTGACAGCTTGAGAAGTATCTGGCAGGGTGGCAGGTAACTCTGTACCAGACCTACATAGGATGAGCCGAGCCTGAATTGAAAGATGGAACATACTGCCCCTCCAATTAAACAAATACTCTCCAAAGGGAGGGTATTCAATCAGTGAACAAAGATTTATTGAGTGCTTACTGTATGCCAGGTACCATACTAGGTGCTGGGGACAAATCAGTGGCCTTTAGGGAGTGAGTCAAGTTAGGGAGAAGGCTACTGAACTCACAAAAATAATTCCAGATTGTGACAAGAGCGATTATGGGAAAGAAGAGCATGCCATGATCGAGGTAATGAAAGGGGCCTAATTTAGACTGAGGTGGGGGAATGGGATCAAGGAGAATGTCTTTGAGACCTGCATTTGTAGACACTTGAAGGGCCTCCCTCCTTGTTCTACTAGCCCTGCTCTGGAGGCCACAGGGGAGAAGAGAGGACACTTTTGGGGAGAGGCAGAATCAAGAAAACTCAGAGCATAGGCAGACAGGCAGGATGGTGTGGTGTGTGACACACACATAGGCAAAGAACGCATTCCAGCCGCACGAAGGCAAATCACACATCGCAGAGCCACTCTCACGAGGTGGAGCCACCCTCAACGCATTTCCAGCTTTGGAAGGGTAACAGAGCTCTGGGGAAGCATGGATTTTCCAGAGTGGAGAGGCTGCCAAGTACTCTTTCCCTGCCAACCCCCAGCCCCATTCACCCACGCGCTCACCTCCATCAAGTAGCTCCTTGACAGTGCGGTAGTCATCAGCAAGGACAGCATAGTGCAGGGCTGTGCAGCCCTTGAAGCTGGCACGGTTGTTCAGCCGGTTGTTGAAGTCATCCTCTCGGGTGACCAGGACTGGGGGGACAGCAACACAAACCCTCCCATTAGCAACAAATGCCAGGAGCCACCAATCTCACCTTTCTCTTGGTGTTTTATTTCCCTCCCTCATTCATGTACATGCTTACTACACATATAATGCACCTACTATGTGCTGGGCCATCTGTGCAGGGCAAGAGGGGGTAAAACAAGGCCAGTTCGTTCACAAATGTTTACTGACATCTATTATGTGTTAGGATTCATTTGGAGACGCAGAAATGAATCAGATATGGTTTCTGACTCAATCTGATGAAGGAAGCAGACAAAAACAGACATGTAAAGTGCTATTTGAGATAAATGCTATATTAGAGTTATAACAGGATGATAGAAAGGCAGAGGGGAGCTTAGTTCAGTTTGGGCAATGAAGAGAATATCCCACAAGATGAGAGTCTTGAAGGGTGAAGAGAAGTTATCCAGATGAAGAAAGAAGGCTAGGGGGTTGGCTAGGGGATGGTAGGCAGGTGAGAGAAAGAGGCTGTTCCTAGCAGAACAGTTAACATACCCCTTTATTTTGAAGATGTTTACAATCTAGTGAGTATTTAAAAGTATTTTATAAAGAACTTTCTTAATTTTTAAAAGCCATTAAAAATTTGAAACCACAGAATAGTACAGAGGAGAAAAGGTATCAACAGCTCAGCAACTCAAGAAACTACATTTAATATTTTGGTATCTCTCTCTCTCTATATATGTATATATAAGCATGTTATGTATATGTATCTCCTACATACAAATCCTACAAAGCACATATATATATCTCTCATGCATATCCTTCAAAATTAGAGCATACTATATTGCAATTTTGTAATTCTTTTACCTTTAATAATCTATTGTGAACATTTCTTTTTTTTTTTTGAAGGTAAGAACAACAAGCATTTCATGTGGTCAAAAAGAACCAAAAACCCCCAGTTCACTCTAGTGCTAATATTCATGACTCTCTCCAATTTAATACAGGCACCTGGGTGGCTCAGTCGGTTGAGTGTTTGCCTTCAGCTCAGGTCGTGATCTCAGGGTCCTGGGATCGAGCCCCACATGGGGCTCCCTGCTCAGTGGAGAGCCTGCTTCTCCTTCTCCCTCTGCCTCCCGTTCTGCCTACTTGTGCTCTCTCTCTCTGTCAAATAAATAAATAAAATCTTAAAAAAAAAAAAAAAGAGCCTAAAACTAGTTCCATCACTTTTATAGGACCCTCTGGAATGGGTAACCACATATGTCCCGGTTCACCCTGGATGGGTCTGGTTTATGCCTACTGTCCTGGACAGTCCCAGTTTGGACAATAAATTGGATGGTTACCCCACCTCTGGGGCCCTGCCTTGGAGATGAGACCCAATAGAACAATATTTATCCTGCATAGATAGGGTTTCTTTCTGCCTCATGTACAAATTATTGGAATTATTGTCTTATGTTCCGTCCTGAGCTGTGTTTGTTGAGGGCAGAATTTGGGTCCTACCTACCTGTACCCCCTTTCCCCCCAGCCCATGGCACAGAGTCTGCGAAGGTAGACTCCCCTTACCTCCCACTGGATAAAGGGTATAATTTAGTCAAGAGGTAACCTTGACTAGGTAGTTAAAAGTACCATACTATTTCTTTCTTTCTTTTTTTTAAGATTTTATTTATTCATTTGACAGAGAGAGAGAGAGCACAAGCAGGGGGAGAGGCAGAGGGAGAGGGAGAAGCAGGCTCCCTGCTAAGCAGGGAGTCTGATGCGGGGCTCCATCCCAGGACCCTGGGATCATGACCCCAGCCTAAGGCAGACACTTAACCGACTGAGCCACCCAGGCACCCCACACTATACCAGTTCTAAATCATTCTTTTCCAAGTGGTCATGGAATGGAGTCTATGCATTTCCCCTCCTGAGAAACTGAACCTCCTATTTAAAAGTTCCCCAAACCAGAAGACTGTCACGTCTCTTCCTAATACTAGCTGATGTCACCTACTGACCTTCTACTCTATGCCTGGCATGGTCACTCCACACAATCTATTTAATTCTTCCAACCACCTTATATAGTGTATTATAATTCCCATTGTACAGATGAGGAACAGAGGTCACATAGTGAGTGAGTAGTTGAGTGATGATAAGAACCCAGATCTAATCTGAGTGCTCTTTCTTTACATCATACCATGTTGTCACTCTAATTTTGCAAACGAGGGAATCAGAACCCAGAGCCCAGATATTCTGGTCTCAGCCTTGGTTCCTACTCCCTTTTCTTTCTCTGCTCAAATGAAGGTACAACACACTCTTGGTGGAACTTTTTTTTTTTTACAGATTTTATTTATTTATTTGAGAGAGAGAATGAGAGATAGAAAGCACGAGAAGGAAGAGGGTCAGAGGGAGAAGCAGACTCCCTGCTGAGCAGGGAGCCCGATGCGGGACTCGATCCCGGGACTCCAGGATCATGACCTGAGCCGAAGGCAGTCGCTTAACCAACTGAGCCACCCAGGCGCCCTCTTGGTGGAACTTGCCTTAATAGAGATTGGCCTGAGGTTTGTAGCTAGCCTCTGGATAAGTTAGCTTAGGTGGAAGCGTTTCAAGTGTCTGGCCAGAATGAAGTTGGTAGAGTTTGTAGCTGAAGAACAGACTTTCCTGTAGTTTAGTCAAACAAAGGTAGATCAGCTCTTCTGCACCACAAAGAGGCTCTCCAGACTGACCACCTCCCCCAACCCCTGAGTGTTATCTGACCTTTCCCGGAGCAGGGAGAACAGGAAGAAGGCCTCTGAGTAGCTAACATACGAGTCCCATGTGCATTTGCATTTTTCCCATACGAGGGCTCTTTAGGACCTAACTCAGAGATTACTAACTCTTAGTCACAAACAGTCTTATCAAATCATGGTAAGTGATCTTCTTTCCAGCCCACTGCAGATCAGGAGAAACAAACAAGAAGGCTGGGAAGGAGGCTTCAGGATCCAGCAAATTGATTACAATCAAGTGCTAGCTAGGCAGGAAGGGAAAAGAAGAGCACAATCAAAAGCTGAAAGAGGAAGTCACAGAATACAGCACCTCAAAAGCCCCTAAGGGCACCACTGAACTGCCACACAGGACATTAAGTGCTGGATATAATGATGAACCTGAGGAAAAGTGATAGCTGACTCAAGAAAGCAGGAAGGATATAATCCATTTTATAAAGAAAACACATCATTCATTCAACAAACAACATCTACTGAGCATCACTGCATAGTGATAGCTTCTGGAGACATACATAATGAAAAAGACAGGGTTCCTGACTTTAAGAAGTTAACAGTCTAATGCAAGAATCCAGAACAGACAAATTATAACACTGTTTCGTAAACACAATGACAGAGCTATACGCTGGGTGCTTACCATAAAAAGCAGATGAATTTAAGGAACATGGCTGGGGTTATTTGGTTCAGGGACAAGTGTCAGCAGAGTGCCAGCATCACAGCCCAGCTAATAAGGAATGTCTATGAGGAGGGTTCCTGCTCACCTCTGAGGTCTCATCTCTCAACTATCCCCTTCCTAATGTGCTTTCTTGCCTCTGAGGTTTTGCAAGTACTATTCCACTGCCTGAAACGTTTTCCCCTCTCCCATGCCTTCGGTTGACTAACTCCAATTCATTTTAGGCCTTCTGATTAGAAGTCACTTCCTGCAGTGATTCTTCCTAAGTCTGAGGCAGTTATTGCTCCCAAGGGCTCCCCTAGCACCTTAGGTATCTCCCAATTACAGTATTTACTCTATTCTGTTGCAATCATCTGTTTACTTGACTATGTTCCCTACCAGACCAAATGCTCACTGAGGACAGGAAGTGTGACTGCCTTTACAATTGTATCCTCAGTGTCCAGTATGGTGTCTGGACATAAATATGGGCTTCACAAATACTTGTTGAATTAGCTAATGGATACATAATACATAAATAAAGTCCTAGTATTACCTTGTTTTAGAGTGTGGCTGTTAAATAAGTGAGCTCAGGAGCCAGACCCTGGTGTTTGGATCCCAGTTCTGAATTTACTGACTGTGTAATCTTGGGTAAATTACCTAACCTCTCTGTGCCAAGTTTCTTTATCGGTAAATGGAGATAACAGTAGCCTCTCATGGGGGTGTTGTAAGGATTAAACAAGACACTCTGCGTAAAGGGGCTTGGAACAGTGCCTGGCGTACAGTACTCTCAGTAAATGTCAGCTATTATCCTTTCCATTTTGTCTCATGCTTCCAAAAGTGCATTCTCTCTGTGAAAAGTGGTTCCATTTGGGGAATCCTGCATACACTTTTCCCTTCTGAAAGGCACCGTGCTGAGTAAGAACCAGCTGTTTAATTTGGTATTAGTCAGCAGTTTCCTGTTTGACAGCCTCTTTCTACCTTGTCCTTGTTAAAATCCTGCAGTACTAGTGTTCCCCAGAACACTCTTTGGGACTGAGTAGTGCATTACAATCACCTGCGAAAGAGCATTTTCCTTTCCTTATTTTAGAATAACCCTGTGATGTAGAAGTTGTTGTCATGTTACAGATGAGAAAACTGAAGTTGAGAAGGGTGGTGTAATCAGTTAGTGTGGGAGCTAGGACCTAGTCCAGGTCAGCTAGGCCCATTCTGTGCTCTTAGCAGTAACTCCTTTTCTTCACATCACCCAGTTTGAGAAGCCTGTCCCAGAAGATCTTGCTGTAGCCCCCAGATCATTCGAGGTCATACTATTCTCTATCCAAAAAAAGTAGCTAAAGGCGGAAAGGAGGTGTGGGTAGAGGTGCAGCACGCGCCGTCACGTATTTACCCACTCTCACCGAGGAAAAGTCAGTCAGTCAACGGACGCCAAAGCGACTCATCCAAGACCGGCTCACTAGCTGCCCACCAAGGTGGTCTTTTGAGGCCCCGTGTTTACAGCCGATCCTTAGCCAGTGAACTGACCCTTTCCCAATGAAGCCATTTACTAGGCTGTCTCCAGCACAGGGTGAGACGAGCTCAGGCTCCTGCTTCTCCTCTAAGGCCAGCCATTCATGTCTCTTCGCCCCTCTGACCACAGGGAGAATGACACCGCATCACACTGTCATCCTGCTCCCACCGCTGCCTTTTGATGGTGCAAAGTCTATGCCTGGGTGCTGACGCAAGCATGTGCCTGATGTGCTCTCTGCAGGATTCCCTTAAGTCAGCAGTGCCAAGAGTCCGCAGAGGTGAAAGCAGTCCCCAAAGCCCGTCATGCGGCCCTGGCCACTTGCCAGCCCTGCTGAAACTACAAAAAAAAGTGACTGCCTCCCACAATGACAAACAGTGATTTAAGGTAAAGGGGTCTTACAGTCCTGAATCTAAGCTCTGCCACTTACTAAGTTCTTCTAGCTGTAAAATGGGTATGATAAGAAATAATTTGAGAAATACTAAATATTTAAATACTATGAGAATCAAATCTGATAATAGGTTTATTTTTTTTTTTTGACAATAGGTTTTTTTAAACATCACCACAAACATTTACTGATGCCACTCTCTCTCTTGGGTTAAGCACTGGGGACACAGACATGAATCAGACATGGCACTTGTCCTCATTTGCAAAGTCTACTGGGGGAGACTTCGGAAAAAAGGTGTATGAGGCAAGATGGGTGGTCGCTGGGTAACAAAAGCTTGATTACTGCTGCCTTGTGCAGAGGAAAGACAACCCTAGTTACGAGTGCCACTCCCAGGAACTAGTGCCATCTAATGTCCTGGAGGGTCTAGCAGTGCCTTTACCTTTAAAGATGTGAGTGTGTCTCCATGAGAGAGAACCTGTCCGACTACTCTAACAGGTGCAAGAATAACCCCTTCCATTTGTGCTGCATTTTATGGTTTAGAGAGCACTTCAATGCAGTTGTTTCCTCACCCTAGGACATCTTAGGACAGATACCGTTTTCTCTGTTCAACAGATTAGAAGACAGAGGTAAAGATGCTGGGTGGCCTGCCCAACCTGCACTGCTAACTGGTGGTGGGCAGCACCAGATCCAGAGCCTGCCTGGCTCTCCCCTCTGTACTTCTCCATGTCCACCTTCTGTTAGCACCCGCAGGCTCAAGCCTCACATAAATTAGGGTGGGCTGACCTAGCTTGAAGCTCAGGATCTGGGTTGAATTTTTATCAAGAGTCTTGGGGAAGAAGCCTCGGGGCTCTTTTCTTCCTTTCCCTCAAGATCTTCTGTATCTACTACCTCTTTAAATCCTCACTACAACCTGAGACAGCCACCCTCCTGCCAGCATGCACGGGCCACCTCGTCAGCTTCTGCGGGCACTGTCAGCTCTGCCTCTTGTGTTTCTCTTTGGGCCGGGGACGGGGCAAGAGGGAGACTCCCTGTGAGCGGTCACCATGAGACCATCCCCGGGGAGGGCAAGGCCCTTCATTTCCTTCCACAGCCTGGAAACCCCTCTTTCCTCTCCAAATCCTCCCTGTTCTTTCAAGTCCTGTCCAAGCCTCCTCTTCCAGGAAGTCTTTTCCCCCCAGCTCTGCCCTGGATGCCTGTTGCGTTGATTATGTGTACCCATTTACCAGTTAATTCTTTACTGTCCAACAACACCTCTTGCAATACTTTCTTGCATTAAAATTTCCCTCTGACTCCCCAATTAGATCCTAGGCTCCTCATGGATGACAGTAACTAGTTCATAACATTTTCTGTATGTATTTCATACAGCATCACGTCAGTATTTTATGCAGCTTCGGCGATGAACACACGAGAACCTTTATCCACCTGCCTGCCCGTGAACATACTACCACTGAGCAGCTTGGAACAGTAGGTGCTATGAGAGTCACACACGCACACAGTCTGATGGCAGCAAAACGGGGCACACATCATGTGGCTTTGAGAGGAATCACCCAGGAGAACTGTCTTGAGGATGAGGGATATCTTGCTAGGTGGAGAGGGGAAGATGGGCATTCTAGGAAAGAAAGTGGTGTTTGCAAAGGCCAGGGGGTGAAAACTGCACTACCCTTCCCTTCAAGAAACTGAGTCTCTCAGTGAGCCTAGGATGCCATAGGCAGAGAGGAGGTCACCCAGGGAGGCAGAGGCCTGACTCTTAGAGGGGTTTGGATTCTATCCTGAAAGCTATGGGCACAAAATGGTTTTTTGTTAAGGAATTAAGCAACATGGTGAACAGCAAAAACAGGAGATCAGGAGATGAGAGAACAGGATTCAAAAATGACTCACTCACTAACTTGGAATGCATTTCAATCCCTCTGTGCCCCAGACTCACTATTTTTCAAGTTGAAGAGTTTTTTTCTACAGCAATGGTTCTTAAACTTTAGTGGGAACAAAATCACCCAGGTAACTTGTAAAAATTGTTGATTCTTGGGCCCCCATCTCAGCAATGTTCAGTAGGCAGGGCCTGGGAATGTACCAAAGCAGCACCAAGCTAGATGGTCTCTGTGTGTCCTTCCCACTCTAATGTTCTTGTGATGAACACGAAAAAGATGCCAGGCTAGTCACACCCATCCCACCTCCACCTGCCTCGTCCTGCTCCCAGGAAGCTAAGGATGTCTGGGCATCAGAACACTCTTCCTAGGACACTAAGTCTTGGGATGAGACCTCCAATTCTCACTTATACATCCTTCTGCCCCCCAGAATCTCAGTTGGAATTAGGTCCTTCTACACCATACACTCCTATCTCCTCATTCACCCACCAACTATTAATTAAGTACTTTCCACGTGCTGGGCCATGACCTCAAGGGCTTGTAAATGCTGACATAACACTGAAAAAAAAGTCTTTTATAAAATGTCTCTGGCAGGAAAGAGTTCAGAATTTTGAGTTGGAGAGAACCACATTTTAATCCTGATGACTCTGGGAAGTTACTTCATCCCTCTGGGCCTCAAATTCATCATTGGTAAAATGGAAACATTAATATCTATGAACTGGGTTACTGTGAAAATCAAAGATGATGCGGTATAGTCAGGGGCACAGGAAACGGCCAGCCCCTAGGAAACGGCCACCCCCTAGGAAACGGCCACTTTTCCAGTCCTGGAGCTGTAATATATCCATATTCCTCTGTTTGACCTTCAGAGGCTTTTCCTACTTAGTCCTAGTTAATGTCTCCAAATAGACTTTCAACTACTCCCTTCCTGCTGTCAAAACCCTCATAAGAGGACCCTGGTGATCCTACCATGAATCCTCAGGAGGCAGCAGTGTGCATTAGAAAGAACAGAGGTCGGAGTGAGTGAGACTGAGGAGCAAAAGTCACTGTGCAATTTTGATCAAAATACTTAACGTCTCTGAGAATTTGTTTCCTCATCTGCAAAATAGATATCATCACCTACCTTGCAAGACTCAATGGCAAACCCAGTTAAAAAATAGACCAGGGAATCTGAGTAGATGTACAAATGGCCAAAAGGCACATGAAAAGACGGTCAACATCATTAGCCATCAGGGAAACGCAAATCTGAACCACAACAAGAAACAACTTCACATCCACCAGATGGCCAAAGTAAAAAAGATAGGCAGTAACAAGAGCTGGGGAGGATGCAGAAAAGCTGGACCCCTCCTACATGGCTGGTGGGAATGTAAAATGGTACAGCCTCTTTGGAAAACAGTCTAGCAGTTCCTCAAAAGGTTAACAGAGTTATCCTATGACCAAGCAATTCTACTGCTAGGTATAAAGTCAAGAAAACTGGGGTGCCTGGGTGTCTCAGTCGTTAAGCATCTGCCTTCGGCTCAGGTCATGATCCCAGGGTCCCGGGATCGAGCCCCACATCGGGCTCCCTGCTCAGCAGGAAGCCTGCTTCTCCCTCTCCCACTCCCCCTGCTTGTGTTCCTGCTCTCGCTCTCTCTCTGTCAAATAAATAAATAAAATCTTAAATAAAAAAAATAAAGTCAAAACTGAAATCACTATATTCACACAAAAACTTGTACACAAATATTCACAGCAGTATTATTCATAATAGCCAAATGTAGAAACAACCCAAATATCCCTCAACTGATGAATGGAGAAATTAAATTTGGTACATCCATTAACGAACTATTACTCAGCTATGAAAAAGGAATGAAGTACTAATACATGTTACAGCATGAATGAACCTTGAAAACATGCTAAGTGAAAGCAGTCAGTCCAAAGATCATGCATTGTATGACTCCATTTATATGAAATGCCCAGAATATGCAAATCTTAGAAACTAAGTAGAGTAGATCAGTGACTGTCTAAAGTTAGGAGATGGGAGGAAACGGGGAATGGAGTTTCTTTATGGAGTGATAAAAATGTTCTAAAACTGGCTTTCTGCCTGTGGACGCCGCCGAGTAAACATCATTAAAGTCTCCCCTCCCACCACCGTCGTGTCTAAGTCAGAGTTTCCCAAAGAGCCTGAGCAGCTGCGGAAGCTCTTCATTGGAGGTTTGAGCTTTGAAACAACTGATGAGAGTCTGAGGAGCCATTCTGAGCAATGGGGAATGCTTACGGACTGTGCGGTAATGAGAGATCCAAACACCAAGTGGTTCCAGAGGCTTTGGGTTTGTCACATATGCCACTGTGGAGGAGGTGGATGCAGCCATGAATGAAGGCCACACAAGGTGGATGGAAGAGTTGTAGAACCAAAGAGGGCTGTCTCAAGAGAAGATTCTTGAAGACCTGGAGCCCACTTAACTGTGAAAAAGATTTTTGTTGGTGGCATTAAAGAAGACACTCAAGAACATCATCTAAGAGATTATTTTGAACAGTTTGGGAAAACTGAAGTGATTGAGATCATGACTGACCAAGGCAGTGGCAAAAAGAGAGGTTTTGCTTTTGTAACATTTGATGAACATGACTCTGTGGATAAGACTGGTCATTCAAAAATACCATACTGTGAATGGCCACAACTGTGAAGTAAGGAAAGCCCTATCTAAGCAAGAGATGGCTAGTGCTTCATCCAGCCAAAGAGGTCGAAGTGGTTCTGGAAACTTTGCTGGTTGTTGTGGAGGTGGTTTTGGTGGGAATGACAACTTTGGTCATGGAGGGAACTTCAGTGGTTGAGGTGGCTTTGGTGGCAGTCAAGGTGGTGGTGGATATGGTGGCAGTGGGGATGGCTATAACGGATTTGGTAATGATGGAAGCAACTTTGGAGGTGGCAGAAGCTATAATGATTTTGGCAATTACAACAATCAATCCTCAAATTTTGGACCCATGAAAGGGGGAAATTTTGGAGGCAGAAGCTCTGGCCCCTATGGTGGTGGAGGCCAATACTTTGCCAAACCACGAAACCAAGGTGGCTATGGTGGTTCCAGCAGCAGCAGTAGCTACGGCAGTGGCAGATGGTTTTAATTACTGCCAGGAAACAAAGCTTAGCAGGAGAGGAGAGCCAGAGAAGTGACAGGGAAGCTACAGGTTACAACAGATTTGTGAACTCGGCCAAGCACAGTGGTGGCAGGGCCTAGCTGCTACAAAGAAGACATGTTTTAGACAATACTCATGTGCATGGGCGAAAAACTTGAGGACTGTATTTGTGACTAATTGTATAACGGGTTATTTTAGTTTCTGTTCTGTGGAAAGTGTAAAGCATTCCAACAAAGGGTTTTAATGTAGATATTTTTTTTTTGCACCCATGCTGTTGATCGCTAAATGTAATAATCTGATCATGACGCTGAATAAATGTGTCTTTAAAAAAAAAAAGGTTCTAAAACTGACTGTGGTGATGGATGCACAACCCTTGTGAATATACCATAAACCACTGACTTATACACTTTTTTAAAAAGATTTATTTGAGAGAGAGAGAGAGAGAGCGCACGCATGCATGCACCCATGAGTATGAGCAGGGGGGACAGGGGCGGGGCAGAGGGAGAGAGAGAATCTCAAGCAAACTCCTGGCTGAGCATGGAGCCCGATGTAGGGCTTGATCCCAGGATCCTGAGATCACAACCTGAGCCAAAGTCATGAGTCAGACATTCAACCAACTGAGCCAGGCCCAACTTATACACTTTATACTTATACACTTTAAATGACTGAACTACACAGTATGTGAATTAAATCTCAACAAAGCTATTATATTAAAAAAAAATGTATGTAAGGAAGGTGAGCACACTGCTTGGCATGCAGTAGGTACTCAGTAATGGTAATACATTTATTATTGCCCTTTCCTCTTCCTGATGCGACACTCTCACTCTGGCCAGAACTGCCTCTCACACTAGCACTGCAGAATATGTCAGGCTCATTGCAGGGAGCCCATTTCATACTCAGCAGAGAGTCACAGGTAAGTCCTGATGCCTAATATCCCAGACTAAGAGTCTTTCTCCAATACTCAGATTAATAAAGATAGAACTCTTGGAGAAGTAAGAAAATAACAGCCTCCATTTATTGAGCACTTACTATGTGCCAGGTTCTGCGCTAGGACCTTTACAACTGTTTTCCTCCCAAGAACCATACTAGGCTCTTATTATTATTATTATTCCTATTTAATTAATGAAGAAACCATCACTTACAGAGTTATGTAGCTTGTTTCAGGTCACTGATATTCAGTGACCAAGCTGCTCTGTTTAACTCCAAGGCTTGTACTCTTTTCTCTATGTGATTACATGACTTCATTATTCCTTTTCTTTATCTACATGTTACCCATCCTTTATAACTCAAGCAGTCTGATTTTCACTGATCTCCCTTTCCTCTATGTATTCAAGTAATATCTAGTTCACATCAAATTAGTTAACATTCTCTTTTACATAGCCTTATGTGTTCACAGAGTGCCTCATGTGTATATTCTTGAACATGGCAGGTGCTTGATAAATACTTCCTTAGTGAGTGGATGGTAAGCTTGTCTCCCCCAAGAAAGTAATGGGTTTTTGAAGGATAGATGCTGTGTCTTACAGATCTTTTTATCCTTCCTACAGAGATGGCACTCATGGCCATCTAGGCTGGCCTATGGATGGAAGACGAGATCCTACTTGAAAATGGTTCTCACAGACACCACGTTTTCTGCCCATGGACTGGAAAATTTCTCAAGAACAGGACTCTGTTTATCTCTTTATTACCTTCTAGTAGGAGCTCAGAAAAGGTTTGAAGAATTAAAGGGAAGACTAGTCAGCACTTACTCTACTGAAGGCGCATTAAGGGCAGCCTTCCCCTAAGGACTCCAAATTCATCTTCTCTCATCCCCATGAAAGGGAAGGGGGAGAGCAGAAAGGTTGGAGCTTTAAGATGATAGGTTGTTGATCCTGCCTGTGATGCTAGACAGTGTGGCATCCTCTCTGGCCCAGGACCGCCCCCCCGACCCCCGCCTTTTAAAAAAATATTTTATCTTAGGTACTCTCTACACCCCAAGTGGGGCTTGAACTTACAACCCTGAGATCAAGAGTTGCACACTCCACCGACTGAGCCAGCCAGGTGCCCCCAGGACACCTTCATTGACCACAGACCCAGGTGGAGCTTTCCCACAGCCCACGTGTCACCTTTACACTATCAAATTCAAAGAGTGGGACAAACTCTTAAGAATGCATTACTCTGTTGTCTGTAGGCCCATCAACACGCTGTTTGACCCTCCCCTTCTTCCCATCTCTTCGAAGTCTCACAGCAGTAACATGTCACAGCTATTTAGAGTCCTTCTGAGGTGGCCTGTCATTACTCTGAGCTTAACTTCTCCCCACTGCCCCTGCTTTGCCCCCATCCCAACCAAAGCATCCCATCTTTCAGCTCCAGGGATCCTCCAGGTAGGCCTGGCAACAAGAGGAGGAGCCTGCCCTCTCTGCCTTTCAGTCAGTTATGCTACTTGGTTGGCCAAACTCAGTCCCTCTGTGCTCCCCATCTTTATACCTGCTTGCCTCTCCTCTGCCTTTTCTTCAAAATGTTAAAAACTCACAATAAAAAACAAATACAAAATGCTGTAATTAATAGCCAATTCCAAGCCAACCCAGCATCTCTACTAATAAACCTCAACACTTGCAAAAAGAACAATAAATTCTGCCTCTCTCTGGTTTTGAGGTGGTCTCTTTTATATCCAGTCCGTGTGTGTATGTATGTGGGTAAGTGTGTCTACATATATATTTATTTTCCTTTATTTCCCATCCAGGGAGGGGCAGAATAATGAACTGCGTGCGTCAGGGAAGATGAATCTGAGATACTAGGGAGCAGTGCAGTAAAAAGATTAAAGTGTTATTATTGTTGTTTTTTTTTCCCCCATGGTCCATTGTGACAGCTCGACCGTCATCTGTAAAAAATGTCTCAGCGAGAGATAATCATCGGAAACTCAATAAAGCGTCAGGGGGAGCCTCAGCCCCCATCAATCACTGGGTGCCTGGAAAATTTCAGCCCTCTGTCTCCCTTCCTGCTATCCATATAAATGTCTCTAATATATTTTGTGTGGTGTGTGGGACCCATCCCTGATTTGGAACTTTTGATGAAAAAATATTTATACACAAAATATGTAAATCAGTTAAAAATCACAGGACTAGTTCTTTGCCACCCCATCCCACTTTTCCTTATTTTTATAAATGTATCAAATTTATTCTTTTTAATAAAACATGTCAACTAGTCTATCTCCCTCTCCTAGCCAAACATATATATATATACATATATATGTGTGTGTGTGTATAAATATATATATATACGTTTTAGAGGGCTAAAAGGAGGGAAACAATTAGCCTAACTGGCTGATACACTTCACCTTGAAGCTGGCTAACACAAGCGTGATGGATTGACAGTGCACTGTCCATCCTGGGGACTCTAGCAGCTGGCACTGCTGAGAAATGAGATGTAGAACCACTGGCCCTGGAGGTGCGACAAGGCTGTGACAATGACGAGAAAGAGGCAGGGACATTATTAAAAATAATAACTTGCCCCAACAGCTTTTGGCCCGGCAGATTCCCAAGCCTTCCAAGACTCTGGACAAGCAGAGGTTCTGGGCTAAGTGTGAGGCACATACAGGCTGCTATGGTTGTTGGGTTCTGTGTCTGAGCAGGAGACAGTTCTGCTGGCATTTGGCTGCATCTCCCTGCCTCAGTTTCCTTTAGTGCCTATATCACAGGGTTCCTGTGGCACACCATATCAGTCCATGTTACCTGCTGCTACAGTGGTCTTAGCATCGCCATCCTATTACCACCTCCCCTACTTCTCCACCCTGGAAGGGATCTGTTCCTGTGGCGCCCTCTCCTCTAGAACCTTCAGAGCCCCTCTCTGTCTAAAGGACAAAGTCCAAGCATCTTGATCTGGCCCCAGTGCACGAATGCTGAATCTTTTGTTCATTACTCTTCAAGATAAATCTGCTGTGTAGATGCTTCACCTAAACAAGTTCACTTAACAGCCCGACACACATTTTTCTGTTTCCCGGTGTTTGGGATATAACACACCCCTTCACACCCAGCTGCACCCATCCACAGGCCCTCCATAAAATTTTCTTATACTTTGGGGCTCAGATACCATTTTATTTCCTTGACTGCTTCAACTAGAGATTCTCTTCTCTGAGCTCTGGTAGTCCTTGTTATCTGTACCTCTGACTGAACACTTGTCAAATACTGTCTTGGTCAAGTCTTCAATCTTTATTATTATTAATTACTTTTCTTGCTAGTACCTTACACATTTGCAATACACCTTGTATTTTCTCAAGTGCTTTCATAAGTACTTCAATTTGATCTTTATAATAAGCCAATAGTGTAGGAAATATTCTTCCCTACAGATGCAAAAATCAAGTCTCAGAGAAAGAGAGAGAAATGCCCAAAGTCACACAGTCTGGTGATGGCTAAGCCACTCCTCAGACTCTAAATAATGTTTGGCTGTCTACAGACAACAGTTTGCTACCACTGAAAAGCATTTGGAAGGCCATGTCAAAGAGTCTGAATAAAGTTCCACAAGAGTCTGCTGAGGATAATGATGATGATAGAAAGACAGAAATTTACATTAGTGGAATTCCTTCTATATTCTAGGTTTAGCTTAGGGACAAATATGCTATCTCTAACTCTTTTGATAACCTTTATTTTATTTATTTATTTTATTATTCTGTTTGGTTAGCTCCGGGAAACAAACTGATAACCTTTATAAGTATGGAGACAGAGCCTCTGAGAGGTGCAGAGAATTGCTGCAGGTACATAGCTATTATGTGTTCTGTACCACCTCTAATACCGTGGCCTAAGCACATGACCTCGCTAGGAGTGAAGCTTAAAGTGGCAAAATAAGGTCTCTTCCAGGGAGAAGGCCCAGATGAGTTTTTAAAAGCAGTTCAAGCCCATGGCCAGAACTAACATCTGTAGTCTAGATCATGCTACTCAAAGACTGGAGAGCTGTGAGAAATGCAAAATCTTAGTTCCCACTCCAGAGCCACTGAATCAGAATCTCTGGGGGTGGGGCCCAGGAATCCGTGTTTCAATAAGCTCTTTAGGTGATTCCTATGTCCTTGGGAGCATAATTATTTCCATCTAAATTTATGCTCTCCAAGGGCATACATTCTCTCTGCTGTCCCTAGGTAGGGCTGGACATACGGTGGGTGCTGAGCAGTTAACTTATACTGAATAGATGAACCAGGATGAGATGACTCCCTGGCATGTCCTGGGGAAGGGGAGAAGTATTGAGAGCCATTCCATTACCGCCAGTGGGAACTCCTAGCCATCTCCTGAACTCCAGGGCACTTGTCCACTGGTTTGTGATGCACCAGCTTGTACCGTCCTGTCCCCCATCTGAAGACACAGAGATGGGGAGGTCAGCTGGAGCAGGCCAGGACCCGCAGCCCCTGGAGCTGTGGGAAGGGGACTGCCCAGACTGTTGGGGTTGGCCTTGGGGGGTACAGCCTGGAAAGTCAGGCCCTCTAGCCCCAGAAGGGTCCTATGCCAACCCAGCTTCTACACGACTCATCTTTATTCAGCCACCACTTGGAGCTGAGAAGAGAAGCTGATTTATACCCTGTTTTCACCATGTTTCTGTCGTGTTTTATTGTTTTAATTGTACATATGAGAGGCACTCAGAGAGCTCGCTTGCGTTTCTGACAGCCCCAGACACCCAATGTTTATAACAGTTACTTACAAGCAGCCTGCAGCATCCCTGGCTGGGCAACTTGTTTACTGTTACCATTAATTTATTGTCTCCTCCACCTGAGGACTGGGACCCACCACCCATCCGCCAGCCACAAGTGGAACTCTCCTGGGGTGGGCATGGATGGGGATCCAGTCACTGAATGGAATGTGATCAAGATCAGGGAGTGACTTGGTAGAGAAGCAGCAGTGATCTCCACGTTCCCCTCTCCACATGTGTCCCTTCTATGTGCCTTTGCTCAAGCTTTGCCCCTGCTTAGAATAGCTTTTCTTTTCTCACTTTCTTTCTGCCCTCCAAAACTCAGCTCAAATCCCACTTATAAGTACATCACTTGCTCTGATGGTGAGCCTAGGGCTTCTAGACCTTAGAAATCACATGGCTGACAGGGGCCTTGGAAGTCATATTATCCAACGACCCAGGACAAGAATCCCCTGTAGAGAATCCCTGACAGGCAGACATCCAGCCTCTGTCAATGCTCCTTGAGTGAAGAGTTGCTCAGTACCTCCAAGGCAACTTTACACGGACTCAAAATCCACCTCAATAGAGATGTTCTTCCTCAAATATCATCCTTCACATGATGTTTTACTTATCTCTAGTCATCCTAACAACCCTGTATGATGGGTATTGTTATCCCTATGTTACAGAGGAGAAAACGGAAATTCTAGAACCTTAAATCACTTGCTCAAAATCACACAGCTAGTAAGTTACAAAACTTAGACAAACAGAGCTTAGATAACTGCTAGCACTGACATCTGACCTTTCTCCAGGACACCATTATACCTCTCAAGATGCCACTCTTGGGGGCTGAGAAGGATGGACAGAACAGTCAGGCCAACATAGTTTCTATGCCAGGCATTCCTGTGTCACTTGCCCTCTGCCCAGAAACACCAACCCTGACAAGGGTGGGGAATACTGTAATGTGCTCAGCTGAGCAGGCTTCTTGCTAAGGAGCAATGGCCATATGTAAATCAGAAGGGTTTTGCTAGGAATGGGGCAACCGATGATAAAGTATCAGAAAGGAGGTCACAGAAGTTTCTTTCCTTTCTAGACCATGCCTGTTCTGAGCAGGCAGAACAGATAGAGCCTCTTTGAGAGAAAACAAGGCAACTTCTCCGATACCTTTGGTACCTTTGTTTGGATCCTCTTTTTTTAACAGAGAGAGACACAGCGAGAGAGGGAACACAAGCAGGGGAAGTGGGAGAGGGAGAAGCAGGCTTCCCGCTGAGCAGGGAGCCCGATGTGGGGCTCGATCCCGGGACCCTGGGATCATGACCTGAGCCGAGGGCAGACGCTTAATGACTCAGCCACCCAGGCGCCCCTGGATCCTCTCTCTTCCTCACACCTTAGATGCTGTACCCTCCTGAGTGAGGAGCTTGTCCCCTCACCTCTTACCTTCACTCTTTTCCTTGGACAATTTTAGTCACATCCACTGTAGTCACTACCAAGCTAATGCTGGTGACTCCTTTTTTTTTTTTTTTTAAGATTTTATTTATGTATTTGACAGAGAGAGACACAGCGAGAGAGAGAACACAAGCAGGGCGAGTGGGAGAGGGAGAAGCAGGCTTCCCACTGAGCAGGGAGCCCGATGTGGGGCTCCATCCCAGGACCCTGGGATCATGACCTGAGCCGAAGGCAGACGCTTAACCAACTGAGCCACCCAGGTGCCCCAGCTGGTGACTCCTAAATCCCTATCTCCTGCCAGACTTCTCTTTTGAACTCCAGACCCACACATCCAACTGTTAAACCAAATCAGAAATCGGGGATGTCACCATGAAATGCCTCCTTTTCCATCAATTCCCACATTCTGCTAAGAACTCAACCTCTTAGTATTTTTAACATCTACTTTCTCCATTTCCAAAGATCACTTTTAGGAATCCCCAGAAATTATAAGTGCATTTTGGGGGAGAGGAGCATAGCTTCCCATTCAATTCTCAAAGGGGACCATCATCCCCTAAAGGTCAAGAGCCACTGCTAATCTCTCCCCTTCAATTTTATCCCTCACTCCATCTAAGATGCAAATGTAAACTGACACCCCTTGCTTAAAATCCTTCAATGACCTTCAAAAACAGTGTGAGCACCCAAAACTGTCCTACAATGTCCTTATCATGCGGAACCCTGCTTCCCTCTCTAGTCTCACTTCTTGTTATTCTCCTCAGCACTGTGGCAGATGAGTCCACTTGCTGTCACCCACCCACCCCATGTCTCTGCATGTGTTGTTCCTTCTACCCAGAAGATCCATCCCTCTTAGTCTGCCTGGCCATCTCCCACTCATCCTTAAGACCCAATTCAAAGTCACTTACACTATGACACTTCCCAGACAGCAGCCTGCCCTCAGGTAGAGCTTATCACTGCCTATGTCAGTGCTATCTCCATTCTTTGTACATATACCTTTGCATTATCACTCTGTACTGTGGTACCTTGTTCGTAGGTCTATCTTCTCACTTGACTGGGAACACTGTTGAGGGCCTATACCATGTATATTCATTTCTACATTCCCAGCATCTGGCAGAGTGCCTGACACTCAGTAAATGCATGTTGAATTATAAAAAAATAAAACTAATGAGCAATTACAACTGTAGAGCACTTTACAATTCACACATCATATACTTATCTCTTGATGTTCACAATACCGATAAGGTAGAAAAGGGATATATTACTGAGGTTTAGGGAGGTCCTGCCAAGGTCACAAACGACAACTCACCACCTCCTTTCAGTACTGAGCACAGTATAAGGCCCACAGAAATATCTATTAGAAATTCAGTAAATTTGATGGACCTGGCACGGACTCTGCTCCAATAGTGAAGGACCGTCCAATTAAGCCTGTGACTTTTCTTTGAATTTGCCTAGACATACTCTTGGCAAAGGGCTAGCACTCTTGTTCTTTTCCTGACTACTGATCTAGAATGTTGAATATGAGCATCAGTCTGGAGAGAACAAAGATATAAAACTTAAATGCAGAGGGAAGGGACTGGTGTGACAGCAAAGGTTGGCCTACACGGCTTCACAGCTCTGGGATTCTGTGAAATCAAAAATAATGACTGAGCCCTGCTGGGATCCTGAGGGCAGGCGATAAAGCACTCAAATAATCCCTTCCCTTCCACCTGGCTCTGCCCCCTCAGCAAACGCTCCTCTTTGCTTTTTGGTGAGAGGGCCTGGACAGAAGACTGAGCTGAGGACAGTAATGCTGTGTCTGAGTGAGAAGACAACCCACACGATGAGTCTCCACATAACAGGCTGCAAATATAGGGCAAGTTTGGTACTCATGAAATTCTCCTCTGAAACGTAAAGTGAACATAATTCCTCCAACTCAGTGGGGAATCCAAGGAGGCATAGGTCATGGCCTGCACACAGAACTGTCAGCTGAGCAGGAGAGGAAAGACATATGGGCAGATGAGAGTTCAAATAACCATATAAAAGGCCAAGATTTAGAGAATATTCAAAAGAGCAGCAGGGGCAGGTTGCAATTATTGCCAAGGACAGGGAAGGCTTCGTGGAGGATCCAGCCACAGAAGTGGAGTTTGACAGAAGGAGCAGGTTTAGAGAGGTAGACAGGCAGGGGGAAGGCAACTCCACACTTCCCCTGGGCAGCAATGCTCTGCTGCTCTTGACATTGCTCTTAGGCTGCTGACCTGAGAAACCTCGCCGGGGCAGCAAGCACACCTCTGCTGTGGGCTACCACAGCTATGTCGGTCCGGCAGCCTCCCTGACAGCTCTGAGGACCAAGTGCACTGCTCGCCTCACTGGACCTCCTTTCAGTCAATGTTCTGACCCTCAGGCAGTCGGCATGGCTGTCCGTCCTCCTGGCATCACTGCCAACCCAAGAGCAGTACTGCTCAGCTGCCCTATTGCCAGACACAGGGCTGGTTATCACAGCCTCTGGGAGACACAGGATAACGGACAGGCAGGGGGGCCAGTATGAACAAGCAAAAGCTCAAAAGTAAAAGAAATATTCATTGCTGCTTGTAGCCAAAGCAACCTATCCTCTTCTATACCTCAATTTGAAGAACCACTCACTAGAAGTAGCAAAGACTGACTTGCCTGAGTACCCTCTGACAGACATGTGACTGAACCTGGATACAGGTGCACACCACCTCTTTCTTCTGAAGTCCAAACAACCCACATTAACATCCTCAGGAGGCACGGATGACCACCCCATTTTATCAAGGCACTATTTGTCCTGGGGCATAATGGTAAATTGAGGGCCAGTCCCAGAGATAGGATTGCATTTTGCATATAGAAGGGGAAAAAAAGCAGTATTCAGAGTAGTACTGAGGGACTTCTGAGGCAGAGGAACCCAGTGAGGCTGCTTTCTAGTTCTGGGACAGGGATGGGATAGGTTAAGTCTGCAGGAAGTAGAAGAGGAACAAAGCCACATTCCATGCAGTTGCCTTAATTATTTTATGAAACCTGCTCCATTATTCACTCACCTGAGGCTCTGTGGGCTGAGGTGCTGTCAGGAGAACACCAGGTGAAAGGTATCCCCCACTCCCTGCTCTGGTCATGAAGTCAGGCCTCTATCTTATTCCCAAAGACTTCTGAAGGGACATAAATGATAGAGCCAGAAGGGACTGTGAAGGGTGTCTGTTCCAAGCCTTCTGGGTTATCCATGCATTCCCAGAGGATGAGGGACTTGCAGGCTCTCACTCTGAGTTGCTGGTAGAGCTGACACAGAGCAAGGCTGTCTAGAAGCCAAAGGTAGGAGAGCGCTCACAACAACAGGGTGGTCTGTGCTTACCTTCCAAAGAATGGATTCCCTGCTCCTTGGCAGTCTTATAAACACTGCTGAAATCATCCCCAAGGTTTGGGTCAGCACCAGCAGCAAGCAGGATCTGCACCACACTGGAAGAAATCAGAAAGACAGAAGTGTCAAAAGCTGGAAAGGCCTAGGAAGTAGAGACTCAGATTCTGAAGCATGCTTGGGGATTGGAGCTGCTTCTGCTCATGTGAGTGGTACAGGGGAAAGAACGGAAACTCCGCCAGTATAAAAGACAAGGAAAGCTCTGAAACTGACTAGCCGAGTGGCTCTGGTCAAGTTATTTAATACCCTTCTATCTAAGGCTAGGTTTCCACAACTACAAAATACAAAGTATTTATTCAACAATCACTTATCAAATGCTTACTGTGTTGTAGTCACTGGTGTAGGTGCTAGGGTCTGTACCCTCATGGAGTTTATGATCTTCTGGGAATATCAAGAATTCAGCATGAAATTATAGCAATGTGTGGTAAAGGCTATGATGGAGGAAGTACCAGGGCGCCTCGGTGGCTCAGTTGGTTAAGCATCTGCCTTCAGCTCAGGTCATGATCCCAGGGCCCTGGGATCGAGCCCCGCGAGCCCTGCATCGGGCTCTCTGCTCAGCGGAGAGCCTGCTTCTCCCTTTCCTTCTGCCTGACGCTCCCCCTGCTTATGTGCACACGCTCTGTCAAGTAAGTAAATAAATCTTAAAAAAAAAAAAAGAATAGTAGTACCATGTACAGTGGAAAACCAAGGGGATCAGGAAAGTCCTCCCAGGAAAACAGTATGGAGATTCTTCAAAAAGTTGAAAATAGAGCTACCATATGATCCAGCAATTGCACTACTGGGTATTTACCCCAAAGATACAAATGTAGGGATCCGAAAGAGTACGTGCACCCCAATGTTTATAGCAGCAATGTCCACAATAGCGAAACTGTGAAAAGAGCCAAGATGTCCATCGACAGATGAATGGATAAA
>NW_027397097.1:2283821-2348433 GCF_003265705.2 Callorhinus ursinus
GTGTGTGTGTGTGTGTGTGTGTGTGTGTGTGTGTGCGCGCGCACGCACACACACACACAGGAATATTATGCAGCCATCAAAAAGAATGAAATCTTGCCATTTGCAACGACGTGGATAGAACTGGAGGATATTATGCTGAGCTAAATAAGTCAATCAGAGAAAGACATGTATCATATGACCTCACTGATATGAGGAATTCTTAATCTCAGGAAACAAACTGAGGGTTGCTGGAGTGGTGAGGGGTGGGAGGGATGGGGTGGCTGGGTGATAGACATTGGGGAGGGTATGTGCTATGGTGAGCGCTGTGAAGTGTGCAAGACTGTTGAATCACAGATCTGTACTTCTGAAGCAAATAATACATTATGTTAAAAAAAAAGAAGATAGCAGGAGGGGAAGAATGAAGGGGGGGAAATGGGAGGGGGAGACGAACCATGAGAGATGATGGACTCTGAAAAACAAACTGAGGGTTCTAGAGGGGAGGGGGGCAGGGGGATGGGTTAGCCTGGTGATGGGTATTAAAGAGGGCACGTTCGCGTGGAGCACTGGGTGTTATGCACAAACAATGAATCATGGAACACTACATCCAAAACTAATGATGTAATGTATGGTGATTAACATAATAAAAAAAAATTTACAGAGGAAAGGCCTCCCAGAGGATGTGGTATTTAAGGAACTGAAGACTTGGAAGGCTGCATAGCCAGACCTGGAAGGTGACGTGGGAGGCCTCAATGTGGTCACAAATCCTGGAGGCAAAAGAGCACAGGGCTTTACCCGTAGACAGCAGCACTGGAGCAGAGAGTGTTAGCGGAAGAGAGCTGTGGGAGGGAGGGAAGCCACTGAAGGGCTTAAGGGGAAGTGACTTGACAACATACGCTTTTCCTCCCCACTTAAAAATATACCGCCTTAGAAAAATGCACACCATACTGAAATATTAAATTAAAAAATGAGTCTTCCCTTACATCCATCCCTTCAATCTAAATGCCAAGAGTAACCACTATGTATAGTTTGGTGTATTTCCTTCCTAACCTCTGCTATTTGAAGAATCCCTCCGGAGGCTGTGTGAGAATGGATCGGAGGGAGTAGGACCAGAGGCAGGAGCCTCTACAGACTTGTTATAAGGTGAAATTAGGTAAATTTATAAAGCACCGAACCTAGTGTGCTTGACCCAGGAAGTGCTCCATATAGAAGTCCACTTCCCTTCTGTTACAGCATATTCCTGCTAATGCTTTCTTTTTTCCTTAAGGGGAAAAAACCAAAAAACAAAAAAGACCCTGCTCACTGTAAAAAATTCAGAAACTATAAATAGTTAAAAAGAAGAAAATGTTTTTAGAATATATAACACCTTTCCATTTTTTTCAATGTATGTATATTTTTATTTACAAAAATAAGATCATACATAAATTCTCTCTAAACACATACAAACATACACTTTTTTTTATAAAGATTTTATTTATGAGAGAGAGAGAGAGAGAGAGAGAGAGCACACGAATGCAAATATGCAAGTGGGGACAGGGGCAAAGGGTGAGGGAGAGGGAAAGTGAGGGAATCTCAAGCAGACTCCATGCTAAGCGCAAGGCAGAGCTGGATCTTACGACCCTGAGATCATGACCTGAGCCAAAACCAAGATCGGATGCTTCACTGACTGAGCCACCCAGGAGCCCCAACATTTCCATGGTTTTTTTTAAAGATTTTATTTATTTATTTGAGAAAGTGTGAGAGAACAAGAGAGAGTGAGTGAGGTGAGGAGCAGAGGGAGAAGCAGGCTTCCTGCTGAGCAGGGGACCCAAGGTGGGGCTCGATCCCGGGACTCTGGGATCATGACCTGAGCCAAAGGCAGACCCTTAACTGACCGAGCCACCCAGGCGCCCCCCAAAATTTCCATGTTTTAAGTATTTGTCTACCACCTTGTTTTTAATAGCTGCACAGAGTTCTACTATAGTATACTTTATTCAACCAATTCCTACTGTAAAACATTAGATTATTTTTAATATTTCAATAACACATATCTGATTATTTCCTTTGGGTAAATTCCTAGGACATTAAGTTCTAGGTCAAAAGTGTAAGCCTTTTTTTTTTAAGATTTTTTAAGATTTATTTATTTGAAAGAGAGAGAGAACGAGGGGAGGAACAGAGGGAAAGGGAGAAGCTGACTGCTCACTGAGCAGGGAGCTAGGTGCTGAGATCATGATCTGAGCTGAAAGCAGATGCTTAACCGACTGAGCTACCCAGGTGCCCCTAAAGTGTAAGCCTTTTTAAGGGTTTTGATAAATGTTATCAAACTGAATTTTAGGAAGATTGTACCAATTTTTTTTTTTTCCTAGCAAAGGAAGAAGGATGAGAGTAACTTTTGTGCCTTCCTTTCACAAAATAGGGTGTTTATTTTTCTTTATCCTGTGTCAGTCTGGTAAGCAAAAATGAAATCACACTGCCATCTCTACTTGGATTTCTTGGATTACTAATGAGGCCGGACTTAAGAAATAAATGTTTAGTAGTTAGTTGTGTTTCTTTTTTCATGAATCACAACAGTTGACTGTATTTTCATAATGTCCTTTGACCATTTTTCTCTTAGTATGTTAATCTTTTGCTTACTGGCCTTCAGAACTGTTAATGCTTTTGAAGGCGTAATGGTAAGCATTTCAAAAAATTACTCTATCATAACTATTAAAAAGTCAAACTATAGTTTTAGTTTTTCTCTTGGTAGTTTTTCAATATCTGTAATCAGCAGTGTTGATGGTCTTCCCTGTACCAACTGGCTTGAATTTCATTACCTTCAAATAGGCATAGAACCTGGCTCAATTATTTGCTGAATGGATGGATGAATTTTAATAACTCCTATGTACACAGACACACAGTCCTCACAGGTGAGTCAAAGAACCAGAATCCATCTCCCACATAGCTGAGGTTCTCCTACAACTGATCTAACATGGGCAGGTTGAGTCTCAGGTGTCTATTCACCTTATCTAAAAGGATCTTAAGAATTACCTTTCATAGGCAATCTATCCAATATATCAATTACAATCCTAAGGAGAAATGAGAAGGATCTCTAAGCAGCTAAAATCCATGTCTAAAACTCAGATATTGAATTCACAGCAGAGTCTGTCAGGTTCACACTTGGGAGACATATCTGCTCTTAGTTTACACATAGTTGGGATAAAACTGGCATTGGTCTTTCTGTTTCCCAGAAGATGAAAAGCCAAGAGGGTACAAAAAGGCTGTTACAGATAGGCAAACCAACACAGAAGGCAGTGAGAAAAAATATCTGCTAGAGAGGTAGCATGGTATAGAGATTAAGAACATTGGCTTTAAAATCTGGGGCAATCTGAGCATCAACATGAGTAATCACAGTAATGGATCATAACCAATTGAGTAAAAAAGGATTCCATAATTCCATACTGAAAATAAGTAAGTTAATGGGATGAAAGGAAAGCTCTTCCTTACTGTAGAATAACTAATAAATGTAGAAGGAACAATGAAATTAGAACATCATCATTTTGCAATCTCATAATTATCATGGATAAAAAGAGCATCTGGCTCACATGGCTGTGTTAATGCATGTAAAGTGCTTAGAACACCATCTGACATATAATAAGTGCTCAACAAACATTGGTTATTATTTTTACTATGTCCCTGGCCCTGTGGTTGGGCTGTGGGGAAGTCAAGAGAAATGTGAATTGAGACACTTAAATTGGGAAGACAGCACATTTTATAACAAGCACAGAAAGATCTGGTTTCAAATCAAAGCTCTATCATTTACTGTCTGTGATCCTGGACAGGTTACTATACCTCTGATGCCCATTCCCTTACCAGAATAATGGAGATAATAATGCCCCTCTCGCAGGTTATAAGCATGTAAAACTCAGTAGTGCATGGCACATAGAAGGAGTCCACAAATAAGAGCTCTCTTCCCTTTGTCCATATAATCTTAGTAATAATAACATGATTCTGGGCGGAAGTAGGCACCAGATGTATACCTGACCACGAAACTCACGACTCATGCTGGCACAGCCCTGTGTTAAGAAGGCAACACTTCTTTCTATATTCTGCATAAGGTGGCTTGTTTTAAAATCCGAGTGAGAAAGGTTTGTCGATCTAAACTCAAAGGGACATAATTTGGTTAATCCTCAGCTGCTGTGTCCAATCACTATTCAATCACAACCCCTCCCATGGCAGGCTGTCCCTCTAGGCAGCTAGTGTCACTAACTGTGCTACCTGGGCCTCTCCAGGTTCGTGAGTATTGATTCCATCTGTCCAATTTGCAAGCTGCAAGACGTGTCCAAGCAACCAAGTATGCTGCCCTTGGCCCTGGAGGGCAGACAGTGGTCTGGTAGGATGGAGAGAAGACAGTGACTAGGCTCGGCCCTCAGACTGCTAACCCAATCAAAGGGAATGGGCAATTCACTATTCACTTCACAAACTTGGAGGCCAAAGAGGATAAGCAACCAAGCTAGTGACTCATTCTGTAACCTCAGAGAAGATTCCCTTCACTTTTAATACAACTCAAAGGCAGCAGCCCCACTGTGGGAGTATAGCTAGGACAGAAGGAAGTGTGGCTGCTTAGTGACCTAGAGTGGCACCAAACACCTTGCCAGATGGCTAGGAGGCTTTCTGTCCAACAGCCATTACTTACTTACAATGCATCTAATCCAGACCTCCACAGGGATCAGGCCCTTCTTGGAGAAGCCAGCCCAGATCAGGCTAGAGGGCTACACGACTATGCTTAGCTTTGGTGATCAAAGCTAGCTTTGATGACCAAAAGAACTTCCTGGACCTATGGGTTGCAGCACGGCAAAAACACAGTAGGAGGCTAGCCAGGTTAGAGAAAGCTAAGGCAAAGCTGGTAAGAACAGGCTTAGCAGTTGGCCATGCCCAGCAAGTGTCAAGAAATTCAGAGTAAAGGGCACCTGGGTGGCTCAGTTGGTTAAGCGACTGCCTTAGGCTCAGGTCATGATCCTGGAGTCCCTGGATCGAGTCCCGCATCGGGCTCCCTGCTCAGCAGGGAGTCTGCTTCTCCCTCTGACCCTCCCCCCATCTCATGTGCTTTCTCTCTCATTCTCTCTGTCTCTCAAATAAATAAATAAAATCTTTAAAAAAAAAAAAAAAAGAAATTCAGAGTAAAACAGAACCAAGGGCCAGAGACCAGGAAGCACAAATATGAGACAGAGTCAAAAGCCAGGTCAGATGTTAAAGGACTAGAGGCTAAAGAAGAACAGTAGGTCACAAACCAAGTAGGCAGCCAGAAACCAAGGAATATACAGGTATCAGAAGTCAAGGAAAGGCAAAAGCAGCAGAAACCAGGAGCAGCAATGAGACTTTGGAAATGAAGTGATTTCTATCTCCTTGATGCTTTTTCCTGAAGCAGAAACAAATCCTCAGGTTCAGAACTGTATTTGGGAGAAGGTGACTTACATGGAGAGATGGTAAGTTGGCCCGCCCATCTGGCTAACAAGGGGAGTAACAAGGTCAGGAGTAAAAAGAGAATCTGATGGCACAAAGAGAAGCAGACACTGCTATTTGAGGTGATCTATCAAAGGACAACGGCAGCCTACCCTCTGTTCTGATGCTGGCATACTGGTTGTTGTCCTTTAGTAGGTTTGGGTTTAGGTATTACTGCCTTAAATTTGGGTAGCTGGTACCACACAGGCTGTGGTGTATGGGCTAGGCCTTTATGGTTTTAACAGCTGGATTAAAGGGGGAAGAGTCTATCATTCCATGCACTTATGTTTTTCTACAACAGGAAACACTTCTACTCAGAGGATCACAGGTTCTCTCTTGGCAAAGATTTAAGAATACCAGCAATTCTCTGAGCCAGCTCAGGATTTGGTCTCTGGTGGTCTGTGGAAAGAAAACCAATGTCATTATTAGCCTCAAAGACTAGAGATAATCTCGACTCTTATTTCCCTAATTTGGAGATTCAGAGGCTGTGTACAGCCCAAGAGGATGTAAAGACAAACCAAGAGGTTTGTCTTTAAATGACCTGGCTCTAGCAGCTGTACCTGCCTTCCTGTATGCCCATCAGAACCTGTTCTGTTCTTATCTCCGCCCAAGTGAGCTAACTCACCAAAAAGACTGGGCCTTGTGAATACTGAAGGTTAAGGTTGTGAGGGTGAGCTTGGATCTTAGGCTGCGAACTGTTTTATTCTCTGCCTTGTTTATACTACCTGCTAGTACAAATATCTATTTTCTCAAGGGTATAGAGTGTGGCTAAGTAGGAGGAAGACAATAGTCTAATAAGAGCTAACATTTGTGTATATTTCCCCCATGCCACACGCTGTTTCAAACACTTCATATATACTAACACATTTAATCTTTACAACAACCCAGTGAGGCAGGTTATACATTAAGAAAACTGAGGCATTGAGGAATTAAGTAACTTGCCTAAGGTATCATTCAGCTGTAAGGAGTTGAGGTGGGATTCAAACCGGGGCAGTGTGGCTACAAAGTCCCTCTGCTATATTGCTCCTCACTTCCCTATATTGACTCCCAGGCAGCTAACAAATCGTGGGAGCACTTTGCCTCAAGTCAGGTTTTAGCAGCAAAGCTAGGATCAGAAAGCCCAACAGAGGAAGAAACAAACAACACAGATTACTATTAGGTATAAGAAGAGATCCTCAAGCTCATCTATTAGAGAAAAACAAATTAAAACAATGAGATATCACTTTAAAGTCCACAAGTTGGCAAAAGTTAGAAAGCTGAAAAATGCCACGTGTTAGAGAGGACATGGGGTTCTGGGACTGTTCACACACTGTCGGGACAGACTGGTGCAGCCATTCTAGAAGGCGATCTTGTAATAGTTTATCAAATTAAAGTACCTTACTCGATGACCCAGAACTTCTGAATGTGTATCTCCCAGAGCAATTCTTACACAGATCCCTAAAGGGCAACATGGAAGACGTTCATCCCAGCATTCTGTGACAGTGGGGAGTTGCAGGCAATCAAGTGTCCACCATTGGGGAATGAGTAAGTTAAATGTGGTAGAGACACACTATGAAATATGATACAGCAGTTAGAAGCAACTATTAATCATTAACTGAACTTGACCATTTGTTCCAAAAGTTTATTCCTTCAGGAAGTCTTTCAACTGCAGAACTAATTCCTATGATGATCTAGTAGATCTTTGGGGCTGAAGGATTAAGGACCCAGCGAAAACAATGAATTCTCTGAAGTACACCAAGGCCATCAAATGTGCCATTCCTTCTGCTGGGAGTGTGCCCCGTTGCTTCAACTGGTTAGTGTCCATCACCTTCAGGGCTCTTCAGGGACTAGGTCACCAACTCAACTGAGTCTTCTCTGACCCCCAGCCTGGGTCCATGCCTTCCTATTTGTCTACCCAGAATGCAGTACTTACCCCCATGGGTAGGTGACCCTCATAATGTTGTACCATGATTACCTGCTTACTTTTATTTGCCTTTCCTGCTACACTATGAGGCAAGGGCCATGTCTTGACTTTCATTCCCAGCTCCTTGCCCAGTGCCTGGGTCAAAGTGGTCAGCAGATGCTTTCTGAATGAGTGCATGAATAAATGAAGGATGAATAAATAAAATCATTATTTTATTTGGTGGGAAATGGAGGAGAATGGTAGATGCCACTGTCTCAGCCCTGTCCAGATATCTCCCACCTGATATCTATTTGCACTTGAGGGTGCAAACTAGGTCACAGGAGGTTTAACTGTGGAAAACCTTCACCTTCCTCTCCTGAGCACCAGACCTTTCCTGCCTTCCACCAGGCAGTTCCCAGACAAAGCTGAGGAAATGAATAGGAGGGTGGTTCCAAAGTGGCAGCTCCTGAGACTCATGGAACTCCCTTTGGAGCCACAGCCCCCATGAGGCGCATTTTAATTTGCTGATCAGGTTGTAATTCGATTAGAGGTGGGAGCACATGTAGGAAGGTTGGCTCACACTGACCTTGATGAGCTCCTGCTTTCAGGACAGTGGGGCGTCACAATACATGGGAGGACAGTTACATCGATCGATGTTAAGGCTTTCTGGTCTCCGTGGCCGGAGGGGCTTGGGGTTGCTACATTGTTTAGGAAAAAGCGAGGAAACCTGTGGTGTGGGCTGAGGCCTATGCTGGGCCAGGCGCGTGTCAAAGACGGCTGGCGAGCAGCTGGAGTTGGTGAAGCAAGAAGGGCAGTGATCCCAGCTCCAGGTCGTCCCCACACAATGTTGAGTTTCAGGAGAAGCTCCTCCAACTCCTCCTCCCCTCTACCCCCCACATCCAAAGCATAGGGTCACTGTGATGAGTGTCACGGGTCCCAAGGAGAAGACAAAGAACTGACCTATTCTCAACCCAGTGCACACCTCAATGAAGGGAGGAAGCAAAGAGGTCACAGTTCAGGAGGTTTGCTGGAAAGTCAAATGAGCTGTGGCTCATTCAGTCTACTCGCCGGTCTATGCACTGGTCAGGAAAGCAGGGTGGCCTGACCAAAGGCAGCAGCATGTGTTAAATCTAAAGGTCCTGTGGCATGGGGGCAGGAGCCGGGAGTGGAGAGGGTAGGGAGAGCAGTTTTCTTTTTAAAGCCAGCTTTCTTAGGAAATAAACTAAGATTCGGTAAGAGGCAAAGTTCCTGTGTAGAAAATGTGCCACAATTTTCTCAAAAGAGGATAATATTTTGTTTACTTCCCTCAAAAGGTAAAGATCAGTAATCACAATATAGCAGCCACAGTGCGTTAAGCACTTTACATTCACTGTTCCAGATCCATATAACCACTCGCAATGAGGTATTAGTCTCATTTTATAAATGAATAAATTACAATGTATCATGGATCACTACATCAAAAACTAATGATGTATTGTACGGTGACTAACATAACATAATAAAATAAATTAAAAAGAATAAAGCTCCAGTAATCAAAAAACCATAGTATGGTGTGAGAAAACATAAATATATCAAAATGAAAGAATAAAGATTCAAAATATGAAAAAAATGAATAAATTGAGGCTCAGCTGCCCAAGTATACACATTAATTAAGCACAGGAACTAAGATTCAAACCCAGGTCTGCGTGGCCATAATTACTGAGCCTCTACTATGTACCAGGGATAGTGACATTTTCAGATGGTAAAGTAAAGCAGGTCATAGCAGCTAGCTGGGATAAGAGGGAGTCTCCTTCAGATGGACAAGGGTCAAAATCAATGGTGGGGCCAGACAACGTGAGATCATTTGGGGCAAGGCCCAAAGAAGACATCGCACATTAAGGAGAGGGCCATGGAACCAAGATCACCCATCATAGAGTTTCCCAGGCAATCTCAACTTCACATCCTCAGCTTAGTTCTAAATCTAATTCCCTATCTTCCATGTCTTTCGATCTGTGCTCTAGAATACGTGGTTGCTGAACCTATGGGCCAAAGTGGTCAAACCCTGGTTGTTAGGGATTTCACCACAGTATGGGCCTGGACTAGGTTCTCTCTAGGCAAATGATCTATAAGAGCGTGCTGGGGCTGCTATATCTCCTAGACTTAATAACAACAAGAAAACAAAAAATATTAGTAACACCAGCAGATACCTATTAAGTACTTAGCTACACACTAGGCATTGCACTGAACAGTTTTATGTGCATTTCAATCTTCACAACCACCCTATGCTGACGTAGGGGCTATTATTATTGCATTTTGCAAACAAGGAAACAGAGCTAGTACCAGGTAGAGGTTTTAAACCTAGGCAGTCTCCTTCCAGAGCCCTTGTTCCTCGCCACTGCGTCACATACAACTAAACTATGTGCTCCCCCAAACAGGGACTGTGCCCCGACCATCTGTTCCTCACACAGAAGGCCCAGTACAGACCAGCAAATATCTGTTGAATCAATCCATTTCTGGGGCCTTAACACTGCACTTGCTGATGCAAACACTGAGTTTTTTGTCAGCCCCTAGGCTTTATTTGCTCCTATTGCGAAGTTAGGTCTTCCTCACCCTGGATTTTAGAGTTGGCTTTTGGTTTTAATTGCAGACTTAAACACTCGTCCCTATCAATGTTTATCACCACAGATTTAACCACTGTTCTAGCCCACTGAGTTCTTTTTTCAATATCCCCAATTCTTTCACCCAACATACTACCTCCCTCTTTAAGCCTCATTTAATCTGCCAATTGGGTTGGCATTTATCCATATAATGACTGAATAGGACAGGGCCCTGTGGCTCACCACTAGAGTTTGCTCTCCAGTCTCCAATCATATATACACAACATATGAAACAGGTCATTCACCATCTGACTGAACTATTCTCCACATCATACTTTATTCATGTGGGTATCATGAGAGACAAATACCTTGCTGAAACCCAGACACACCTACTATATTACTGTATACTCCTGATCCACTAGCCTGCAACCCTATTTAAATAAGCAGCTCACCTCTTTCTGCCATCTTGGAGCCTATGGAGGCCTCCTGGGAACAGGACTCCTAAAATGACAAATACGTCTGGAAGGCTGTGGTCCAAGGCCATTTTTGCTGGCTATAAGTGAGGTCTCCTGAACCAGAGGGAGCACAAAGCTCTTCTAAAAATTTATGCTCAAGATGAAGCATCTAGGTAAGAGATGTGCTCAGGTGTACAAAGCAAAGAACAACACAGTGACTCCTGGTGAGAAACTGAACAAAACCAGAGTAATCTAGGGAAAAGTAACTCGTGTTCATGGAACCAGTGGCATGGTTCATGCCAAATTCTGAAGCAACCTTCCTGCCACAGAATCCATGTGATGCTGTACCCCTCAAGGATTTAAACTTACTGAAAAGTAAATAAATAAAGGTGTAAATAAAGGTGTAGATTTGTTCTCTTATAAAAATAAATATATAGGGCGCCTGGGTGGCTCAGTCGTTAAAGCGTCTGCCTTCGGCTCAGGTCATGGTCCCAGGGTCCTGGGACCGACCTCCACATAGGGCTCCCTGCTCAGCGGGAAGGCTGCTTCTCCCTCTCCCACTCCCCCCTGCTTGTGTTCCCTCTCTCACTGTGTCTCCCTCTGTCAAATAAAATAAATAAAATCTTTAAAAACAAATAAATAAATATATAATAAATAAGCAAGCAAGCAAGCAGCCCATGGCACAATGTGGGTCTGCTGTCTTTAAAAAGAGGTGTGGGAGTAAACCATGTCACAGTCCCTAGCAGTGGAATGTCCTTCCGCAAGCAGCTGAACTGCATGAGCACTGGATGCTCCCTTGATCCCAACTGAAGCTCTCCATGAAAGCACCGAACACAGAACCCAAAATGGGATATAGTGTTGGAGAAGGGGGACTACCCTGAGATTGTTATGTTAGGCAAATGAGTTGGCACTGCTTTCCAGGGAGCACTGTCTTGGGTTGCCTGAGGTCAAGGCATGCATCTGCCAAACTAGAATCGGTGCATGCTGGAATTGGAATATCATTACTACGAAACAGGATTATCTTGAGCAACGATTCCAAATGGGATTAGAAATGACTGTTACTCAGACATAATCAGCCACAGCAGCAGTGGGAGAAACATCAAGCCCGGCACACTTTTCTGGGGGCATGATGCTGGCATTCTGGGCACCTGGCCAGCACCCTCATCCACCCTTCCTTGCTGGGAAATACTGGGCACTGTCCAGCATTGGGCAGGTGGCCACCTGGGACAAGAGCCAGTCCCACATCAAAGTGCCCTGCTCTGGGGTCTCATGTTCCAGGCCCAGTTTCTTAGATGAAAAGGAATGGAAAAAGAATCTCCAAAGCCCTTCTGCTTCTGAGCCACCTAAAGGTGTTGGTGAGAGACAAGTTAATACCCCACATTCAAAGACAGGCTCACCTGCAGACTGTTAACTAATTTCCTCCTGGAGTGACCCACATTCAGCAGTAATAATAATAATTAAGCACCACCACCACTACTACTATGCTACTAACTAAAATAGCCAACCCTTATCAAGTGCTTACTATATGGCAGGCATTGTTCTAAACAACACAATATTTACATATTGTAACCTCAAAACAGCCTTTCGGGGAAGATCTGCTTATTATCCCCATTTTATGGTTGAAGAAACAATCACAGGTAAGTGAAAGAACCTGCCAAGGTACATAAGTGGTAAGAGGAAGAACAGGAGTTGACCCCATGTAATGTGGCTCTAGAGCTACAGATACACCAACACCAGACTACCACGGAGTGAGAGGATCCTGGCCAATGTTGGATAGGGCCTTTCCTTCCATTCTCTGGTCTCTAGACTCCGCCAGCTCCTCCAACCGGATCTGGCACATTCTTACTTTCTCACCTTTGCGAACTTATGTTCACACCGGTCCTCTTGTACTAATGATATTCCAGAAATGCTGTCCCTCTACTCTCCACCCCTACCGATCAAAATCCTGTCCATCCTTCAAGGCCCACCTCGTGTGAAAGGCCTCTTTTCAGAATTTCGCCTCTACAAGGCATGATCTCTGCCTGGCACTAGAGGTGATTTTCTCTGGGACACTGACCACAATCTGTCTCATTCTATAGATTGTTTAAAAAAAGGGGGGGGGGCACTTGTTTATCCCTTTACTGACTGTCAGCTTTTTTTTTTTAATTTCTAAGTAATCTCTGTATCCAACGTGGGGCTCGACCTTACAACCTCAAGAACAAGAGTTATATGCTCTACCGACTGAGCCAGCCAGGTACCCCCTGATAGTCAGCTTTTTTTTTTTTTTTTAAGATTTTATTTATTTGACAGAGAGAGATAGTGAGAGCAGGAACACAAGCGGGGGAGTGGGAGAGGGAGAAGCAAGCTTCCTGCCAAGCAGGGAGTCCAATGTGGGACTCGATCCCAGGATCCTGGGATCATGACCTGAGCTGAACGCAGACGCTTAACGACTGAGCCACCCAGGCACCCGACAGTCAGCTTTTTGAGACAAGGAGAGTGATTTGTCTGTTTTTAGACTTCTCATAAACATCCCGCATATCTTGACACCAGTGGGTCATCAAGAAACCCTGACTGAGCTGACTTGACTTTGGTCCTGGCACCCCTTAGTCCATCCCAAGGCCTTGCTCCCCACCCCTTCCCTCCACAGGCAGTATATCCAGTGGAAAGAATGAGAATTTATGGTTCAAAGACAACTGGCTTCAAATCCTGGCTCCCTCTTTCACTTATTAGACAACCATGGGCATCTCTGAGCTTCATTTTCCCTATCTGTAAAATAGGGATAACGATCCTTCCCTATTAGGATTGTAGTGAGGATTAGAGCCAACATAGGAAGTGCCTGACATGGGCGTGGCATACGGAAGGCACCCAATCACAGCCATACCCATGATCACCACTACAGTCAGAAGACTGGCCAGCACAAAGCCCAGCCTCCTTGGGCCAAAGGAAGCACCCCTCTGCAATAAGCAGCCAGGCCAAGAACAAGCTGGGGACCCTAGGAAGAGGCTATAGGCCTTTATGGCAGGATAGATCTCTATGTGGTCAGGCCCCCTAACGACCTGCACTGAAGCACGGGTGCAGGGGCCCTCCACTTGCTCTGCCTCCGGCCAGCCAGTAAGGGAGGAGAGCCTCCCAGGGAAGCTGCCCCTGATCCAGCTGCAAGAGCAGCATCATTGTAGGAACACCTATGCAGCTGCTGGCCCCACAAAGAAAGGCCTGCACAGCCTCTTCTGCAGGACAGGAATCTGCTTGGGACTGCTGGTTTATTAAAGACAGGGTTTAATGCCCAACCACCCACCTCCTTAGTAAGGTGGAGGGAAAATAAGCAAATGCTAAAAATAAATGACTGCTATGAGAGGAAATTAAATGGTCTTCAGCCAAGGATGGCGGCATTTTAAAATTAACAAAGTCCAGGTACCACATCCAGGAAGGCCTTGGCAAATGCGTGTTAGCCACTCATTAGATCAGCTCCTCAGGGACCCCAGCCAAGCAGGGAAGGCAGTGCCGGGAAGCAGTCCTTCCGATGCTGATGAAATGCACTCCCGGAGAAAAGGCAGAGGAGGGAGGGAGATTCTTGTGGGGAATTTCAAACAGTTTTGCTGGAGCTCTGCCTCATGGCCTCACCTTCTCTGAAGCAGGGGCTTTCAAAGCAACCAGCAAGCCCAAGTGGACTCAAATCTGAATCTCCCCCCACCACCCCACTCTTTCAGGATCTCTGGTTCCTGAAGCACCACATCTGCCACACTATTTAGGCGGTCTCCCTGTATGGCAGTGCAGGGACAAGGAGTCAGAGGATGATGTGGGATGGGAGGCAAGCTCTCAGTCCTGTACCCTGCACTTGTTCCTTACTATTAAGAATTGTAGGATATGCTGTAAATGTATATAAGCTCACTGTGTATCACTTGTAAGTGAATTTATCATTATTCATCAGTAATTATACTTCATGACATCACAAATCATGAGAATTCATAAACCTTTATTCTCTACTAACAATTAGAGTATACAGTACTCTAATGTGAAACACCATCAACAATAAGAAGTCTAAACATTCCAGGTGACCAAGAACTATATGAATTCATTTTAACACTACAAACGTGAATTCTTAGTATGCCAAGGGGTTACAAATAATAATGAAAATTAGACAGGGATGATGTCTTTTTAAAAACTTTAAAAAGTTTTTTTTAAGTCAATTTACTGAAGTATCATTTACTCATAGTAAAATGCATCCTTTTAAGATGTACAATTTGATGAGTTTTCATTGTTTATCACCACCACAATCAGGATTTAGAATATTTCCATCACCCCAAAGTTCCCTTGGGTCCCTCCTCCTACCCCTAAATCCTAGCAGCCACTGACCTGATTTCTGTCCCTACAGTACTGCCTTTTCCAGGCTGTCATATGTTTTTGGAGTTATAGCATAGGTAGTTTTTTGTGTCTGGCTTTAGCTTAGCATAAGGCTTTTAAGATTCGTCTCTGTTGGGGAACCTAGGTGGCTCAGTCAGTTAAGCGTCCAACTCTTGATTTCGGCTCAGGTCATGATCTCAGGGTTGTGAGATCAAGCCCTGTGTTGGGCTCTGCACTGAGTGTGGAGCCTGCTTAAGAGTCTATCTCTCCCTCTCCCCCTCCCCAAGTCACGTGCATGTACTCTCTAAAAAAAAAAAAAGATTCATCCTTGTTGCTGTATGTGTGAACAGTTTTTTTTTTTTTTTTAAGATTTTACTTATTTGACAGAGAAAGAGAGCACAAACGGGGGAGCAGCAGTCAGAGGGAGAGGGAGAAGCAGGCTCCCCTGGGAGCAGGGAGCCTGATGGGGGGCTCAATCCCAGGACCCTGAGCCAAAAGCAGTCGCTTAACCAAGTGAGCTACCCAGGCGCCCCTGAATAGTTTTATTTTTTTTAATTGCTGGGTAGTGGTCCACTGTATGGATGTACCATAATTTGTCCATTCACCAGCTGATGGACATTTGGGTAATTTCCAGTTTTTGGCAATTATGAACAAAGCTACTATGTCTACAAAGCTACAGGTCTTTTTGAAGATGTGTGTTGTTATGTCTCATGGATAAAGTTGGTACAGGAGCTGGTATTGCTGGGTTGCATGGTAAATATATGTTTCACCTTTATGAGAAACTGCCTAAGTGTCTTCCAAAGTGGTCACAGCATAATAATGCATTCCTATCAGCAATGATGGCAATTGTTCTGCATCCCTGTCAGCACTTGGTATTGTCAGCTTTTCTAAATTTTAGCCATTCTAAATGACTAATGCGGAGTATCTTTTCATGTGCTTATTTGCCATCCATCTCTTCTCTGGTTAATGTCTGCTAAAATCTTTTGCCCATTTTTTAAAAATTGGGTTGTCTTTTTATTCTTGATTTATAAGAGTTCTTTATATCTTCTGGATAATATTCCTTTATCAGATGTGTGTTTTGACAGTTTCTTTTTTTGAAAAATTAAAAATTATAAGGATCTAAATCATACCATTTTTCTGCCAAACCACTATCCCCTGCATATACATGCTGATAAAGGAAACAGGATAGACTTAAACCTTCAGTTTACAAATACCTTAGTGCCACTGGATGGAGAGTCAAGCAGTAGCTGATACCTGCTAAAACTCATGAGCTATTTTTACCTCCACTGTAAGCACCCAACCAACACTAGACTTTAAGGAAAGCTACATCTGGAGAAATGGCCGTCTTACAAACAGCTTTTGGCCCCCCAGGCTCTGCACCTCCCAAAAGCCCTGTTCTGGTCCACCAGGCTCCTGGAATGGTCAACAGTCGTCACACTCCATTGCTGGCCATTGTCCACTGGGAAAGGTAGGAGGCTCCCAATCCATCCTTCAGTGAAAGAGCAAACAGTGGGGCCTGTGGCTGCTTGGACATCAAAGTTGAGCAAACAGGCCTGGCAGGCCCTGCCTCTCCGCCTACACATCCTGCAAATGCCATGTGAAGGAGCTTCCCTGAGGGGGTCATGACTTTCAGCTTGTCATAGCACACATCAAAGTTTGCACCACACACGAACTGGGTACATGGGTTCGAATCAAGTCGCCTAAGAGCGGATACTCAGCCATTGTGTCCAGTTTTAATCCTGTGTTTTCCCAAGTAATTAAGCCTTCTTGCTTATGAACTTGTGACTAAGTAAAGCATCACTGAGAGGTTGTAACATCAAAGTGCCTTCCACCGTCTGTCCATGTTTGGTAAAATTGGATTTCTTTCTCTTCTTAAAGAAAAACTAATTGAATTTAGCTGCAGGCTGGGTATATTTGCACGAGCTGGTGAAGGCTCTGCTAAGTCACAGTGATCATCCTGGGACCCTGTGGCTTAGCCTTTAGCTGGGCTGGGTCAAAGTGCAACACAGAATGAGGCACCCAGACTCAAGCTAAACAAGTGCCTATAGCATGAGGCTTATGGAGGCCTCACTATGGAAAAAGGGTCAGCCCCCAGCAACTGCTCCTCAAGTCACTACTTCACCCAAGCTGTTACTAGGTAGGGCTGGCCAAAGGAGCATCCTAGTAGAATGTTGGTAAATCTTTGGCAGAACGGCTACTGAAGACAATGGCCACCATGTTACTCGAGTCCTTGATGTCAGCAGTCCAAGGAAGCTTCTTAAGGCAAAGGCTGTGATGCTTATTATCTGAATCCGTCACAGCTCAGCACATCAGCACCAAACATAGTATAGTTTTAAAAAATGTTTGCTGGATACATAAAATGATAATAGAAAGGGGTGTCAGAACAAAGTTCTTCTTTCCTGAAGAACCAAACTCTCTGTATCCCTTTTTTTTTGCCTTGCTCATCAGGAAACTTCATCTAAAGTAATACTTAATTCCACTAATTACCTGACTTACAGTGAGTATAGCATGGTCCCATTTATGTGAAATCACACACATACACTGCTCAATTTCTAGATAGAGGGAATTCAGTTGACTGCTACTTTCTTCTCTATATTATTTTTACAAAAACAATAAGCCTATTTTCAGAAAAGAAAATCTCTGGTTCAATCCTGATACAATTATCTTTCCTTTTACCAATATGATTTCTGATCCTGATCCAGTTTTAACTCTCCTGTGTACATTTATATTTTTATTTTAATTTGAGTCACTGCAAACCCTTTTTGGAAATAAAAGGAGAGAATAAATTATAAGTTAAGTTCTCATACATACTTTTAAAATTTTGTTCTATAGGACTGTATTTTTTATTAAAAATTAAATAAAATAGTACTATCTTTACTACTCAAAATTAAGTTAAAAAATACATATACAAATAACAGTTCACAAGATGTTAGTCTCCTTAATGATAGAGATTATTGTGCTATATCCCTAAAGACATAGTCATGACAGGCACTCACTAAAGGCAGTTGAGGGTGAAATGACTGGATCCTCTCAGGACCTCTCCTTTGAGCTTGTGGGCTGACAACATCTAATGGAGGTGAAGGTTCTCTGCTTCAGCCTTGAAGCAAGGGGTGCTGTCCCTCTATCCTCCCTTCATCCAAGTCTAATTGAAATGGTGGCATTTCAGTCCTGGCCAATATGATTCCAGAAGGGCTTGGTAACTGATGAAATAAGGATCAGTATACTTCTAATAAGGAGAAACTTATTGGCAGACTGTGCTGGTATGAACATGATCATCTTTTAAGACCACACCCATAGCACCTTACTAATGAGGCCTACTCACCCTGATCAAGGTACTTCAGGCATTCCTTTTTACCAGGTTCTATTTTCCTTTCTCCATAGCACTTCTTACCTTCTAATATAGTATATATCTTATTTATATAAATATATAAATATATTTATCATTTACTACCCAGGGACCACCGCTAGTATAGAAGTAAGCTCTATGAAGGTAGGGATATTTGTCTGTCAGGAACAGTGCCTGGCAGACAGTAGGTGCCAAAAAAAAATTATGATATGAATAAATTAACCTAAAAGGTATGCCACTTTCAATAAAAATCTGTCCCTAGACACTGGAAGGAAGAGAAGGACACAAAATGGATGTTTAAAACACCAATAATTAGTTCCAAGAACCAAAACAAGTAAATACAAGCCAACACTCTCACTTTGCTCAACAAGCATCACTGATTTGCTAATGGCACTGGATAAAGACAGGGCAATCAGTTAAGGCAAGAAGTCATTAGAATTAGAGAAAAGTGTCCCCAAAGCACATCTACCATCTAGCTGCACACTGATTGACAATACTCTTAAGTATAGTGTTATTTCCTCGTCTGTCTCAATGCTGGAAATACTACATCTAGAAGGGCCACACACCCCCTTCCCTTTTCTCCACCACCTGCTTGCTATCTCTTGTGGATGGAGAGAGCTGCCAGCTGGGAAAGAAGACCGGTGGGTGGGGTGGAGGTGGTGGTGGGTGGAGTATCAGTGGTAGAATAAACACGTTTGTGTGTAGACACAGCTAATGTGGGTAACAGAGAATAACAATTGGTCATTTGTAACAGGTAGCATATACACTATCTCACTGGGCTCTCGCAAAAATATAGCGGGAATCTACTCTGCTGCCAGATTCAGTCCCCTCATACCCTCTGCTCTGATAATATCCTGTCCACATGGCTCTGACATCAGTGGTTACATTAGACCACTTACCTGCCTTTCTTTTCTACATTGGACCTTGAGCTCCCAAGGTCTCTGATTCTCCAATGATTAGCACAAAGTCTGGCTCAGAGTAGATATTTACCACATGCTTGTGAAAATAACTGATTTCAGATGAAGAAACAGGGTACCCCCAGAATTCTGAAATTCAACTAAGGGTCAGAACCAGAACTGGATTCCAGGCCTCTCAACTGCAAAGCCTATTTACACCAAGTTTTCTTTTAAGTGCTTGGAGCTTAAGAGGCAAATAAGGAAATGGAGTGCTGAGAACAGGCTCAGGACAGAGGAACAGAGGAGAGAGACCTATCTCAAGTACAGCTAAGTCTCTCAGCCCGTCTGATGCAGTGCCACCTCTATATTAGAAAATCCCTGTTTTGTCGGTTTCCACCACATTTATGATCCTTCCAAAGGAGGCCAGTAGTGGCAGACAAAAGCCTTAATGATCAGCTTGAAGAAAAAATTAAAACTGGTACTTCAAACTATCAATTTCCATGGCTGCTACTAAAGTGCCCAGTCTGCTTTCTATGAAAGCATTTCTTTTTGCTCTTAATCAATTCTTTTGCATAACTACAGTGTAACTACAGCTAGAGACTGGGATGAAGAAGTAGCATCCAGGATCTGGCACACGGAGGCAGCAGTGAGGTAAAGTAAAACACAAATTTTGCAAGCCAGACCAAATTCTAACTCCTGTGTGACCTTAGACAAATCATCTTTTCCATCTGGGCTTCAGTTCTCTCAACTGCAAAATGAGAATTTTGGCAAATTGTGGCAATTGTGAGCATTGGAAATAACTCTCTACCCATAGGGGACTATTTCAACCTTTACAAAATAGCTTCCCTCTGAGGGAATGGCGAAGTGGGCAGGAAAAGAGCAGGGCCTCCAATGATAGGGGAGCAGTGCCACCCCCCTACCCCCCAGTTTCCATCAGAATCTTCATAGAAATAGCCCAGTGGAGCCCTCGCTGAGGACGGTGACTAGCTTCTTCCACATGGACAGACAGTGGATAACAAAAACATGAAGGGAACTCACATGTGTACCTTCAACCACTTAACACAGGCTTGCAAACATTTCATGGCTTCAATAATGCAAATGACTCGCCTAAGGTCACAAAGCAAATGAAAGATGGAGCCAGGATCCAAGGCTATCTCTTCCCTTTCCCCATCTTCTATACTTTCATTATACCAGGTATAGACCTGACCTTCAGCTCAGTCCATCACCCTGCCTCTGGGGAAGACAACAAGGAGACAAGCAGGTTGGGAGAGGGTTCTGGAATGTGGTCTGCAAGGCTCAGGCTAAGGGAGCCCTGTGTAGAAGATCTCTCACCTGTCATTTCGGCTGATGGCTGCCACCATGAGTGCTGTCCAGCCAAGCCTGTGCCTTGCATTAACATCTGCACCTTCCGACAAGAGCCTAGAAAGAAACAGAGGAATATTTTCAGTATATGGCTTATTGCGGAAGTAGGAGTGGAAGAAATGAGACAGTCAACAAACAGGGAGGCTAGGTGAATCTGGAAATAGTCAAAGGCCTTTGAGAACTAAGTACCCACCCCAGCTCCTCTGGCCACTCTCCCCTCACCCTAGGCCTCTCCTATCTCTCTCATTCTTCCCTTGAATGAGTCTGACCCCTGCTGTTACCTTCTGAGGAAAGAATGTGTCTTCCCTACTTTAATACCCTGACACTCCCATTCCCTTAGTCCAGAATGCTCTTTCCCTGATTCTTTGCCTACTCTAATCCTACTAGCATGCTATGGGGTACAATCCTGGCTTGAGAACTCCCTCCTGAGAAGGCTTCCTTGGCTCATCCAGTCCAGAGATCTCTTCTCTGTCCTTAGAATTCCCCTATGTTTCATGGAGGAGCACTGAATGCCCAATGACACTGCCTATCTAGGTAGTTCCCAGTTTACCAAAGGATCACATCCTCAAGTTTCTCTGTATGGTGGCTGTTTGGAAACTGAAAATCTTGAACCCAAGGAAAGATGGGAAGAATGTTAGAAATGCTAGATTAGGTTTCTAGGAAAGTCCACATGAGCCTATTTGACTCTCTATGCCAGTGCCTAGCACACAGTAGGAGTTCAATAGTTGCTGGAGTGCCTAGCACACAGTAGGAGTTCAACAGTCTTGGATCCTGGCTCCAGGGTTTTAAATATATCATTAAAATCCTGAATTCTGGGTCCTGGGAACAAGGGGCCCTACAATGTGGGGCTGGACAGAGAGAAAGGGAGTAAAAAGAACCAACTCTTACTGAGCACCTACTGTAAGCAGGAACTGCCTTCACAACTTGACACATATGCTCTCATTTACTCTTCACACAAGTTTAAGGAACTGATGTTAACCTCTTTTCATGGATGAGGTGACAGGCCCAGTGAGGTGAAATGACTCGCTGAAGGTCACAAAGCCAGCTAAGGGCGATCAGTGACTGAAGTTCAGGTTGATAATGGCTCTATAGCCAGAATTCCTGTCACCTCACAGCCCTTCCTCCAGACCGAACCTAGCTCCATGGAATGTGGAAGACAAGAGACTTAACTGACTTTAGCAAATCACTGTATGTCCTTGGTCCTGTGCTAGATTCTGGGGTGGGGGGTGAGAAGACATGGGGTCTGCCCTAGGGAGCAAATGATTTAGTTGTGGAGGGGGGGAACTAAGGATAGTAGGAAATCAAAGCCTGGAGTATGTGGTTTCCCACCAGAAGTGCTGCAGGAGGCCAGGAGAGCGTGAGACCAAAAGTCAAGAACGATTCGCCAACAAGGCAGGATCTGCCTATGAGGAATGGGTGGAGGGTGTTTGGGGGAACTGGGAGGCTGCTGACTCTTTAGCGGGTTCCAAATGAAAGGCACCAGCAGAGAGTCTGGAGGCGGGGTTGTGCCACAATGTGCAGTAACTGCTTGTCTGGATCAAGTCAAATAAAAGCTCTGTGCGGCTGAAGTAAGCAGGGGCACAAGGCTTGGGAGGAGGAGCCACAGCATGTCGCACTCATCTGGCCTGCGCTGACACAGGGAGGAGATAGGCACTGTCGGAGCCCAGGGCCAGCAAGCACACAAGCATGCATTGGAGGAGCTCTGTGAATGGGGGAGCGCAGGCTGCAGATGCACACCCAGGGAACCTAACCCAGACTCAGCGACTGGGAAGTCCTCCCTGAGGAGGTGATGCCAGAGAGTTGCCAGATAAATGGGGTTGAGGGAGGGGAAGGAGTATGTCAGGCAGAGGTAAAGCCTCTCATCCAGAGAAGGCAGCATGACTGGGCCCAAAATGTGAGGGAGGATTGTCAAGAGAGGAGGCTGGGAAACCTTCATCTCCCACCTCTAATTTGGAGGATTTCTTCTGGTGAAACTCCTGGGCCTCTTTACCACACACAGTTAAACTTCTTTTTGGAGAAACAATTTTCCATGGCCAAGAATATTAAGAGCCCTATGAGACAAAAATCTCTTTTTGCACAAAAACTCCTTCCTAATTTACAAAACCTGCCCTGGTTTAGCAGGTGCTGTGCAAAGCGCATGGGTCTGAAAGTTTAGAGCCTGGAGTTCTGATCCTGTGATTCTGATCAGATAGCCTCATTTCTCTGGTCCTCAGTCCAGAAGGCTAGAAAATCAGGACCAGCTGAAGCAAAACAAAGAGGTTTCTGAAGGAAAAGACATGAAGTGTGCCTTGAAGAACAGGAACAATTTAGAGGCAAGGGAGGAAGTGCACACCAGTCAAAAGGAAAGGAACAAGACAGAAGCAGGGAAGCAATGGGAAGGTAGATTCATCCAGGTGACAGTTCACAGCAAAGAAACAAGCAGCTGCCAAGGTATGCAGGGTCTACAACAGGACCTCTAAAGCCAAGCTACCAAGGCGGTGGGCATAAACCTTTTTGAGCCATAGGCTTCAAGCTGATGACTCTCTCCAGAAAAGTGCATAGGAACACACATACTCAAAAAAGAAATTTTTCTTTCCTTACATACAATGTCCAGGAGTTCATAGCTCTTATGAAATCAGTAACAGATTTTAGGTTAAAAACCCAATCTAAAGGGTTGACAAATGTCTGGCATGCAGGGTACTGTCCTACACTCTTGCATCTAAGTCAGAAATCGTGAATCTCTCCTGGCAGCTCTCTCCTGTGGAGCCTTTGAAAAAGCCTCAGAATCCTCCTCAACACTCGTTCCAATAGGCCACCATTAATCAACTAAAGCTGGCAACAGAGAAGAAACCTCTTTGGCATTCCTTAGGCTCTCACCACAGGCAGAGGGGTTGTCACCGAAGGTTTCCGGGCAAAGGAAATTACAAAATTAACCTGAGAGCTTAAGCAAGTTGAGTCTGAAAGGGGAGAGAGTAGAAAGTGGGAACAAGAAGACAGTTTGGGGGCTGCTATAATATGAAACCAAAGGAGATGAGTCAGGGCAGGGAAATGAGAAAGCAGGACACAGCCAGGAAAAACTCAGTGCAGTCAGAATCCCTCCTGTCTCCAGTGGGTCAGTGACCCATGTTTCCCTGCCTGGGTCCTGAGAATTCTGGAAGCAGGTCTGCTCTGGAGGCAGGGCCGAAGAAAGAGGATGGAGATGCCTCCTCCTCATGTCCCTTGAGGGCCAAGTGTAGCGTAATGAAAAGGATGAATAAAGGACTTTGGAATAAATTAGACCTGGATTCAAATTCTAGTCCAGCTAGATAATCCTGGGCAAATCAATTCTCTTGAGTCTCAGTTTTCTCACCTATCAAATAAGGACACTAACCTCTACTTTGCTGGGATCCCAGCCCAGTACCTGGCGTATAACAGGTGTTCAATTCAGGGTGACTCTGGCCTGCCACCTTACCCTACTTCCACCCCTTTGATGGACCAATGTGTTCTAGTCTGAAGCTGGCAGTAGCAGGTTGGCCAATACCCAGGGATTCTAAGACAGGGTCACACAGGATGACCTGGATAGTTCATCCAGCCTGGCTCCAGGCACTCCTCTATTCATCTATTCAACAAACATGTGATGTGTACACACCTACTTTGTGCCCAGCTGCATGCCGGCTCCTGAGGAGGATACAAGACAGAGGTTCTTGCTTTCCAGAACTGAGCCAAGCAGGGTTTTCTCTTTATATACATACACACATATGTATTTCTGTTTATTACTTCTTTTCACAAATAACTGCATTTTAAGATAAACTCATACTGCTAAGTATACAATAATTCCATTTTTAGGAATTGCTATATAATTCTCCATGGTACATCCACCACATTTTTCCCTCTCTGCTCTCCCAGAGATTACCCACTCAGGCAGCCTCCATGTCCCAGCCACCAAAAGCGATGCTCAAAGAACATCGTCTTGCATGTGCCCTTTTGGATGGGTGTGAGTATTTCTCTGGGGCATGTACATGCAGTGGGATCCCTGGGTTTTGGGTTTCCGTTACTTGGTTCGATGCCACTGTGCCAGGGTCCTCTCCAGGAAAGCTGCTCCATCTACCCTCCTGCCAGCAGGACAGGGGCGCTCCTGGCCAACACTCGGCAGTTGCCAGCTTCCTATTGACTGCAAGCCCGATAGGTCTAAAGGGGTCTCATGTTATTGTCTTAGCTTGCGTCTCTGATTAGCAACAATTTTGAGCTACTCATTACATTCCATACAATGCAGGATTTTCTTTTTTTTTTAAAGATTTTATTTATTTATTTGACAGAGAGAGAGATAGCGAGAGCAGGAACACAAGCAGGGGGAGTGGGAGAGGGAGAAGCAGGCTTCCTGCCGAGCAGGAAGCCTGATGTGGGACTCGATCCCAGGACCCTGGGATCATGACCTGAGCTGAAGGCAGACGCTTAACGACTGAGCCACCCAGGCGCCCCAGGATTTTCTTTTAAGAGGAGGACTGCTGGGAAAAAGGGCTTCTCCAAACTTGCTATCCTGTCAACGACCAGAGCCGAGAGAGCACTGAGCAGTCAGGCAGCCGGGGCTCTAGTCAGGGCTGCCACTTCCTGCTCTAACATGCTAGGGAAGGTATCTCATCCTAAGCTTCAGCCTCCTCCTGGGTCCATGCAGGTTTCAGGAGGGGGCACAGAAACCTGAAGGAAAGGGTGCCACCAACCTGAAGGGTCACTTCTAGGAGGCAAATCTTAGTATTCTTCGGTGACACTCCAGCTTTTGAGCCCTGCCTAGCATCCTGACTGAGCATCATTCTTTGCAGCCTCCTGGGGCTCAGGTGTAATAAAAAAGCAATGACCCTGGAGTCCAAGGGCTGGAGTTCAGATTCTCGCTTTGTCGCTTACTAGCTGTGACATGGGGGATATTAATATCTATCGTGCAAGGTGGTTTTAAGGATTAAAAGTGATACCACATGGTAGCACTCCATAAGGAGTGGTGGCACTTGTTAAATCAAGGAAGGACCAGAACCAACATTAAAAAGCACCACAAGCGAACCCAACTACAAACAACTTTTCCTCCTTCAGAGCTGGGTGGGGCCCCTCCCCCACCTCCCTTCTGTGCAGAGCAGCCCTCAAAGTTAGCATTTCACACACACAGGTCTCCTCCATTTCATTTTGTTGCTTTGCAAGTGAATGCCCAGTGGGCAGTCATTTCAAAGTCTGGGCCAGCTGGGCGTGCGGGGTGGCTGCCTGCTGAGAGTGGCTGAAAGGGCCTTTGCGGCCTGAGAAAGCCACCCCTGCTCTCCCCTGTGATTTTCACCAACAGACAAAATGCGGCAAGTGAATTAATCTCTTTTAAAAAGAGCAATGCTTGTGACAGAGCATGGTGTCTCCGAAAAGGTTAGGATTCCATCATCCCTGAGATGATGAGTGGAATGCTTAATGCGGGCTGCCACTCAGGGCAGAGCAGCCTGTGTCCGGGGGCTGGGCACCGCAGGCCTTTCTGGGCTCCCTCCAGACTTGTGGAAGGCCCTTCCCTAATGAACCAGGTCTCCCGCTTGGCAGGGCAGTGGTGGGTGACACTAACTGGGGGTGGTCCAGGGCAGCGGACAGGGAGGAGGCCACACCAGCAGTCAGGAGTTGAACCCCGTATCTTGCACAGATCTCAGGCAGTAGTGGGGGGCAGGGGAAGAAGCAGGATGGATTTGGCCCACATGCAGGCTCCAGTACTAACTGGGTGGGTAGGTACGGATGAATGAATGACCTAGCCTCTCTGAACTTTACTTGGTCCCCTCATCTGAGTGACAGCTCCTGCTCTCTGAGCCTGTTCCCACACCTGTTCTTCAAGAATGGAGAGGACCCCAGCAGCCCTACTCTGTAGTCACAAGGGGGTACCACGAAGAAACAATGAGCCAAAATATGTAAAAATATTCGACATGCGGGGCGCCTGGGTGGCTCAGTCTGCCTTCAGCTCAGGTCATGGTCCCAGGGTCCTGGGATCGAGCCCTGCATCAGGCTCCCTGCTCCGAGGGAAGCCTGCTTGCTTCTCCCTCTCCCATTCCCCCTGCTTGTGTTCCCTCTCGCTGTGTCTCTATCAAATAAATAAAAATCTTAAAAAAAAATACTCGACATGCAATAAAGTACTGGACAAACGGAAGGGCTGTGCTATCATCATTTTCTAATTAGTACCTACCCCATTTTAAGGAAGTAACAGTAAACTAGGATATGTGGAAGGTGTACAAAATTTTCTGTGGATTGATAAGTAAACAGTCTCAAATCCCCAGGCAAGGGCAGTGGTAGAATAAGGGTCCCCTAGCCCAAGACCTGAAGATTTCCATAGGAGACTAACACATCAAGGGGAAAAACAAAGCTGTTCTGATCAGGGATCCAGGTGAGTTCCGAAGGCTTCGGACCAAACACGAAACAATTGATGGAAAAGAGGATGAGAGAGTCAAACTCTCCCTTCCTGCTGTGAGTGCTTCTGTATTCTTTTAAATTTTATTGTTGTTTTTTGTAACAATGAACATACTATTGCTTTTTTTTTTTTTAAGCAAAACTTTCTTGGGGCGGGGGGACCTTACCCTTTCTTTCTCCAAGAAGCCTATGCTAATCTATATCAACATTTACCAGTTTCCTCCCCGCCCCCTCCAGTCAGCATGGCCCTCCTGTCTCTTCACTCCCTGTGCTGGCACCAGGGGGCCACACACGGCCTTGAATGAGTACATGTCTACAGCACTTCCCTACACACTCTCATCAGTACCTTGGTCTTGTGTTGGAAGTTACTGGTTTTATACTGGTGGGCCTGTCTTCTTCAAAGAATTTAGGCTCCTATGTATATGTGGGAGAGTGTGGGTGTAGCTTCTCAGGCTCAGGGCTGGGGACACTTAAGATGCAGGCCTGGGGCTGGAGGCCATGGATTCTAGTCGTGGCTTTCTCAGTAACTAGTTGTGTGATCCTAATCTGTCTCTCTGGGCCTCACTTTTCTCTGTGGTAAAATAACGGAACAAAGGATTTCTCAAATCCCTGTCAGTCCTAAAATCTTAGGATTCTAAATATGTATAACGTCAAAATTTGAGAAGTGGATTCCTAACAGACACAGGCACTCGCAAGACTTCCAAAGAAAAGACAACTCCTCGGGCTGCTGTCTATAGGAGGGAGAGAGTCCCAGACAGGGATATGGGGCAGTTTTGAGTTATTCTGGCTAACCAGCTCTTCCACTCAGGGGAGGGAGGTACCACTTGATTTTTCTTCCTCTTTCTTTATGACCAATCAATACAAAGCGGCCACTGAACTTCAATCGTGCATTGTTCCAACTGATTTCCGGATCCCTCACATTAACCAGCTCTCAGCTGCAGCTGGGGAGGGGGCTGAAGGGTGGGGAGCCCTGGCCCACCTGCATCAGAGGCCTGGAAGCAGTGAGCCATGCAGACTCAATCATGATCACTATCTGGGCAACAGGGCTCTGGCTGGAGCCTCGCAGAAGGTCCTGTTTACAGTAATAACAGCACCAGGCCAGGCTGAGCAGAAGCAAGGCGCCTGGGGCTAGAATCCACACACAGCCTCCATCTGCGCCTTATCTACCCAGTCAGCCTGGGCTGAGAGGGGCAGGGCAAGGGAGGAAGAAGGCTGCTCTCAGAACCCAGCTCCGGCCAGCAGCCTTCAGGCAGGCTCCTGGTACTCTAATTCCACAAACACAAGGCCTCTCTGGCATCTTCTGCATTTGCTACTTGAACTAGGCATTCTCCTTCAAGGCCCCTCTTGGGATTCTTCCTCTAGGAAGCTCTCCAGATGCTCTCCCTACTAGGGAGATGGCCCACTCCAACACTGCCACTACTCCAAAGGGAAGCGGGTGAATAGTGAGGGAGGAGAAAGGCATTTATGCAGACTGCAAGCTTCATAACTATTTATTTCCTATCATATAAGGTTTTAAATTTCTAGATAAAGAACAATCTGCAGAGATCAGTCCAGTGCTTCCTTTTACACATACAAACATGGAGGTTCACAAAGCATCAGCCTTCGACTAGACTAATTTGGATTTGAGCCTGCATCTGTCTCTTCCAGGCTGTGTGACCGTGGCAGGTTATGTTAACCTCTCTGAACCTAAGTAACCTTACCTTATCAGCCTGCCAGACCTACCTAACAAGGGTGCTGAGCTCGACCAAAAGAAATAACGTATGCAAAGCACTTACATTTTGAAAATGTTAGTTGTCATTACCACAAGTGTTCTATTTGTTCAAAAGCACACAGTGGAGGAGCTGTATCAGACCCTCACTGAATAGTGCTGGATTAAACAGAATGAAGTCCAATGCTGGGTGACCATTCTTTGTCCCAGCTCTCACAGTTTCTAGCAGGAACCTGACACAGATTAAAGTGCAGAGATTATTTTTTTAAACTTTATTTTGAAATGATTTCAAACAAGCTTACAGAGCAGTTACAAAAATAGCACAAAAAAACCTCAGATCTGTCCTTTGCTCAGATTCTCGTTACATTTTGCCTCTTGTGCTTGACCACTGACCACTCCTTTCGCTATCTTTTCCTGGACCACGTGAGAGTTAGTTTCAGACATTATGCCCCTTTACTCCCAAATACTTCAGCACATATTTCCTAGTACGAGGCTATTCTCTTACATAACCACTAAACAACAATGATCAAATTTGGGACACTTAACATTGATAAAATATTTTTATCTAATATTCAAATTTCATCAACTACCCCAATAATATCCTTTAGAGCAATTTCCCCCGTAAACCAGATATAAGCCAGGATCAATATGAGAATCAGGTATTGCATGTGTCTTCAGTTTCCTTTCACCTAGAATAAATAGTTGCTCAGCCTTTCTTTGATTTTCATAATTCTAACACTTTTGCAGAGTAAGGCTAGTTTGCAGAATGTCCTTCAGTTTAGATAACAACTTTTTGAGGAACCCATTTCCTATTATTCACCCATTCATTCCACAAACTTTTCATGAGACCGTGGTTATTATAGGACTCTGAGCAGGATGAGTTCCAGTGTCCTTGCCTTCAAGGCACTCACTGTTCAACTCCACACCTGGAAAATAACTAAAATATAAGTGAGGACCCGGGAGAAGGTACCATGTGAGTGTAGGTCAGAGCAATGGAACCACAGGGAAAACTTCCTAGAGGCAGAGGCATGAGCTGTGCCAGAAAGGACAGGCAGAAACACCAATTCCACTACTGACCTCCTAGGATCCTCCTGAGGAAACGTCTCTGTTTCCCCAAGAAGTGTGTGCCATGGCTGGGATGCAATAAAACATGAAAAGCAACAATACAAGGCTAGAAAGGGGAGGGGGTGGCCCAGGGCACCCTCATGGGGGTACCACTGCCCAGGGCTATATGCTATGTCCCAGTCAGCTGCTGCCCTGGTAACTTGGTGACAAGAAGGAAAGCCCTGTCTAGGCAGCTGAAGTGTGGGAAAGGGTCATGGGCGCCACCTACTGGCACCACAGCAGGACTCTAGGCTGCTACGGAGGGCAGCTGGGTAGCTGGCTGGGTTGCCAGAAAGCTTGCCACATGAGTATGGCAGTGAGACACAGAAGTGGCTCAAACTTGTCAAACAGGGTTGCACTTGAGCCACCACTGTCAAGGACCAGAAACCCATGAGCTTTTCAGTAAAGACTGGACTGTGAAAAGCCGTTCAAAATACCTGGCCCCCTAGACAGGTGAGGGCAAAGATCAGGTTCATTCCAGTAACAAAACTTAAGTAGCATCTTCTTCAAGCCAGGCTCTATGCTGGGCACTAAGGGTCCAGAGATGAAAGAGACATGGACCTTGCCCACAAGGAACTCCCAGTCTGAACTGGGGTTGGGGAAATGGGACAAACACACAAACAAGCGCTTTAAGTATCATGGCACTCTGAGAGCTCTTTGTACAGGGTCAGTGAGCACACAGCATACTTGGCTCTTGAATGATGGAGTCAAAAGAACGCACACCTCTTGAGCGGCCTACTATGTATCAGGCACCTGACATTTATGATCTCATCTGATCATGTGACTAGTGAAGGACTTGCTTAAGGTGAATGGTCAGTGAGTGGCAGCTAGGGACTGGGACTCATGCCGGGACTCTCTGCTGAACCACACTGCCTTCCAGGGCACATATCCCACTTTTTTTCCCTTCTTTCCCACATGTAGCCTGGGGCCAGCACACTACAGGAGTCTGATGGGACTAATCAACTGACAAAAAATGATAAAGGAAAGCCTTAAGTGGAAAGGAAGGATCTGAGGGATGGAGATACTCTTTGATTAGTTCTGCATTCTAGAACCTTCTCCCCTGGAAGAGACCCTCTTCTCCTAGACTCAAGATGAGATAGGCCCAATCCATCCCTTCTTCCTCCACACTAGCTCCACAACTGTCATACTCACATGGCAATACAATGCTTTAAAATGGTCTTGCCTTTAGGTTAAAACAAGCTTAGCAAACAAATCCAATCAAAGGTTAAAGAAGTACAGCAAGCCCTGGTTCTCAGCAGGCTGGGCTGACTGCAAGCTTAAAAGAATCCAGGAGTACCATGCAGCTGCCAAAAAAGCTAGTGCAAATTCAGACCATATTAATAGAAGCATAAAATCTGTAACAAAGGGGATGACTGCCCTGCTCCTCACAATTGTGGTCATGCCACAATTCAGAAATGGCACCAAAACTTTGGGGCCATTTCATTAGGAAATGACTACGACGGGGAGAAGACTTGAAAGCACAGTTTAGGGAACCAAGGCTTATTTAGCTTGGAGTTCCGTCTCCTAATATTTAAAGGTCTGGAACAGGAAAAGGAAGCTGTGTAGTCCTAGAGGACAGAGCAGGGGCTAAACAGGGCAGCTGCAGAGGAAGCTAACGCATAATGACAGCCCCCTATGTGTCAAGTGCTAGGCCAGTGCTTTTACACATACCGCTTCAGAATTCATCATGAGATAAAATGTTTTTCTAATTCCAAAGTGCCTTTGTTTACATTACTCCAAATGTCCAGAAAGTCTTTCCACTAAGCAACTTGTATCCAGATACTACCTTTCTCCAGGCCCAGATTAAATGCCACCTTGTCTATGAAGCCTTACCTTTCTTACATACTAATTACAATTCTCTTACCAGACTGCAAAAGTTCTTGAAAGGCAAAGGTCATCATGATACATGTTTATGCTCCTCCTCAATGCCAAATGGGGTATAATGCTTATAATGGACCTTAAGAATGCCAAAAAAAAAAAAAAAAGAATGAATAAATGCCAAAGAAAATATACAAATGGCCAGTAAGTATGCGAAAAGATGCTCAATGGATGGACCATTAGCCATCAGGGAAATGCAAATCAAAACTACAACGAGATATCACTTCACATATACTAGGATGGCGGTAATAAAAAAGACAGATAATAATAAGTATTGGCAAAGACTGGAGAATCAGAACCCTCATTCATTGCTGGTAAGAATGTAAAATGGTAGAGCCACTTTGGAAAACAGTCTGGCAGCTCCTCAAAATGTTAAACATAGAGTTACTATATGATCCAGCAGTTCCATTCCTAGGAATCTACCCAACAGATATGAAAACATAGACATTCTCATAAAAACATATATGAATGTTCAGAGAAAAATCATTCTAATATTAGCTAAAAAGTAAAAACATAAACGTTCATCAACTGATGAAAGGATAAATAAAATGTGATATATCTATACATGGAATATTATCCAGCCATAAAAAGGAACGAAGTACTGATACATGCTACAACAAGGATGAATCAAGAAAACATAATGCTGAGTGAAAGAAGTCAGCCACAAAAGACCACACTGTCTGATTCCATTTATATGAACTGTCCAGATAGGCAAATCCACAGAGACAGAAAGTGGATTAGTAGTTTCCAGGGTCTGGCGGGAAGGGAGAACAGGGAACGACTGCTAATGAGACTAGGGTCTTTTTGGGGGTGAGGGAGTGATGAAAATGTTCTGGAATGAGATAGTGATGATCGCATAATTTTATAAATATACCAAAAACCACTGTATGCTTTTTAAAGGGTGAATTTTATGGTATGTGAATTATACCTCAAAAAGAAAAATAAAGAATAAAATAATGAATGCTTGTTCAAGCAGAGTCTGCTTATCCTTCAGGAGGTAGAGAGGGCCTCATATCTAGAGAAGCTCTCCTGAGGACTGGATGCTTCCCAGCAAAAACCTCTTTGGGGGCGTGCGGGGAAGGGGAGGAAAACCTAAACAGGGACTTGAATACTGATGAGGAGGTAAGGCCAGAGACCAAAGTGCCTTGGATCCTTTCTACCAGTGCAGGGGCTGTAACTAAGTGTCACCTGCTCTGGAAAGGATCCTGCCCTGCCTGCTGGACTCTGAACCCCCCTGGGAATTCAGAGGCCTCCCCCAACTGTTTGTGCTTTACATCCTGTCCCTGCTCACTATCCATCTGTAAAAGCTGGTCAAACACACAGACTTCATGGGAGGCCTGGGTGCTATCCCCCTCAAACAAAAGGGCATTGAGATGGAAGCCTCGGCTCAGCCTCAGCGTCAGAGAGGATTCTTAGGCAGCCTTCCTGGGCCTCCCATCCACATAAACGGAGGGCCCAGGAGCCCAGCCAGCCTGCCCAGCTGCTGTACCCTCCTGCTGGGCAGCCTCTGGAGAATAAACATGGTTTCATTCGACCCATCAATCAACCGGCCGGACTCTATCTGTACTGTGTGCCTTCTGAGTGCCCAGCCAGCCTTGTGTGACTAGATATGGTGGAGGCAGGAGGAGGTGCCATCCACCTTGCTGTGACAGCACAGCCTGGGTGAGGAGACACGGGCAGGAGAGGCAAGGAGCTGAAAACCCAACGTGATACTGTACAGCGGAGACTTTAAGGCCATGGGAATGTGATACAAAAGCTCACCGCGGGCTAGAACAAGTAGTGAACTGCAGTGAGAAAAGCACATACTTTGGGTCTCACTTAAATCACAGCTCTACTAACTAGCTGTGAGGTAGTAAGCATGAAATCTAAGCCTCAAATTTTCTGATCTGGAAAATGGCTATAACAATGTTTTGCAATACTGTGACAAGAAAGGAAAACAATACACATACAGTATCTAGTACTCTGCCTCCCGTAGAGTGGATATTTAATAAATGACAGCTACTGTAATAATAGTAAGGGAGAGCATTCTGGAAGAGGAAGGGCTTGAGGTGGGCGATGAAGCACGAATTGGAGCTGGACAGAAGGACAGGGGTGGAGCTGCGAACACTGCAAAGGTTTCCAGGTAGGAGGAGTAAGCTGCACGTCTGGGCCAGTGAGAAGCCACGTCTTGACTGGAATGGGGTTCCTGGGATGGAGGCGCAGGCCAGGCTTGACTGGTGGAGGTGCAGGGCGGGGGTTGTGTCGGTGAAGAGCAGAGGGGAAGACAGAAGGCACACAGAAGTGGTTCTCCCTCTAACTAGAAAACACTTCCTGAACAGGAAAAGGGAGGCTGGAAGAGTGCAAGGCTCTCTGCCTCAGGCCTCCTCATCTGTAAAATGAAGGGGTATGCCACTTCCAAGTGGATGACTTCGGGCAAATTACTCAAGTAATCTGCATTTGTTTCACCATCTGTGAAATGGAGCCACTATTACTTGCACAGTTGTGAGGATTTAGTGATTAAAGCCGCACATAATACCTGCCTCAAAAAAGGTATTCAGTAAACATCAGCCGCTATCAGTAATATTTAACAATATTATTAAAGTCTTATTTTATAATATTTTATATTACACATACCAGTATATATAAAATTATATGCATGAAAAATTATGCCATTAAAAAGTAATAACCTATAAAAAGTAAATAAAATTCTGAATATATTTAAGTTCTAAAAAAAAGGAGTAAAACTAAGCATGATAGCCTGTGTGTTTTTTGTTTTTTTTTTTAATGATTTTATTTATTTGAGAGAGAGAGAGAGAGAGCATGAGAGGGGAGAGGGTTAGAGGGAGAAGCAGACTCCCCGCCAAGCAGGGAGCCCGATGTGGGACTCGATCCTGGGACTCCGGGATCATGACCTGAGCCGAAGGCAGTTGCAACCACTGAGCCACCCAGGTGCCCCCCAGCCTCTGTGTTTTTTTTGCCCCACTTACTATTCATTTACCTTGGGTTCATTAGTCTGGGAGGTCTCTGAATGCTCACACTAAAAGCTTAAGAAACAGGGTGCCTGGGTGGCTCAGTTGGTTAAGCGACTGCCTTCGGCTCAGGTCATGATCCTGGGGTCCCGGGATCGAGTCCTGCATCAGGCTCCCTGCTCAGCAGGGAGTCTGCTTCTCCCTCTGACCCTCCTCCATCTCATGCTCTCTCTCTACCATTCTCTCTCTCTCTCAATAAATAAATAAAAAATCTTTAAAAAAGCTTAAGAAACATGTATACAGGGTAACAACTTAATATTCAGAAAATTCTATCCATTACCTTAATTTATTTTTCTAGTTATGGGGCAGTGTAATTAATAACACTTAGTAACAAAACCTACTATATACAGAGCATTCAGTATGCGCTAGGCATATAGCACTAAGCGTTTCATTTAATTTTCTCACAGCAAAGGTGTGAGGTGAGGTAGGTCAATCATCGTCACTTTGTAGAGGAAGAATCTAAGGCTAGAAGAGGTTAGGCAACTTTCCCAAGGTCACAGAGCTGACAAATGGCACAGCTGGAATTCAACCCTTGTTTTCTCAGACTCACAGCTGGGACTTAAACCTTGCTTTCTCAGACGCCAAAGTCCTTGCCACTGGGATTCCTGCCAACGATAGGAGAGCCTCTGATAGACCCACTGACTGAGTCAGAGGGGAGAACCACTTGTTGCCTTATGAGGAGTTTGGACCTGGGACTCCTCAGAAGGGAGGAGAGGGAAGGAACTAGGATGTAAAAGAACCTAAGTTCAAAAGTGAGATTAAAAAAAAAAGTGAGATTTTCTGAGAAAGCTTTCAAACAGGACAGGGACAGAGCAGGAACTGTGAGGCAAGAAGCTAAAGTGAATATCATAAGCCCAGTGACACATTTAGCTTGACTACTTTCAGTATTCTTGGATTTCTCTCCCTCAGTTTCCAGGAAAATTCCTTGGGAAAAAATCCAACTGGTTCTAGCCATGCTGACAGGATTTGTGTTATGGTCATGACTGAGCTGGGATTTTCAAGCAGCAGCACTCGGGCCACAGCAATAGTGCTGGGTAGAGAGAGCCTGACAGCTGCCCCTGCTGCGGGACCCTGGGGGACTGCAGCTTTGTGACCTACCCTGCCTCAGTGGCTGGATCAGTGCCAAAGAAGGTCCTGGCACATACAAGCTGGTGACACTCAGATTAGTTCCTGATGTTTCTCAGCCATCAGAAAAGTTGTTGATCACCTCACCCAACAACCCCACCACCACCACCAAATCAGTTACCACTGCTGTTAGAATAAACACAAAGCTCCTCACTATGGCCTCTAACATTTATTCTAGGGCGCACGCACATGCGCACACGTGTGTACACACACACACACACATCCTGCCCTTGCCCTTTTTAGTCCTTCACACTTGTCATCATTTCTCCCTCCGCTGGGTCTTTGTAAATAAAAGTTCCTTCTGCCAGGAAAACTCTTCTGCCCTTCTTCACCTAAGTTAACTCTTCACCAGAGCTCAAGCTTCCTCCGGGAAGCTTTCCTTGACCAGAAGAAATCCACTAGAGGCTCTAGGATTCTCTTTACCCTCCCTTGCAGCATCTGTCATGGCTGTAATTTCTTTTCTTCTTTTCTTTCTTTCTTTCTTTCTTTAATTTTGCATTTGCACAATCAACATCTCAACATCCAAGTAGGCTTTAAGCTCTGTGAAGTGATGTCTGTAAGTATTTTTGGCTTATCACTGATCCATCAGGGCCTAGCAAAGTGCCATAACATAGGAGACACTATTTGTTGAATGAATAAAAGACGTAATTCTCCATTTTTATATTATTTTTTCAAAGGGAAGTCAGTTCTCTGTTTATAGGTTTATTTATTTATTTTTAAAGATTTTATTTATTTGACAGAGAAAGACACAGCGAGAGAGGGAACACAAGCAGGGGGAGTGGGAGAGAGAGAAGCAGGCTTCCCTTGGAGCAGGGAGCCCGATGCGGAGCTCAATCCCAGGACCCTGGAATCATGACCTGAGCCGAAGGCAGACGCTTAACGACTGAGCCACCCAGGCGCCCCTGTTTATAGGTTTATTATAACTGTAAATAACTATTACCATTTGCCTACCTCTTTACCATTTACAAAACACTTACGCAATATTCAATAAATACTTGTTAACTATCTTCATGAACAGCAATGAACAACAACAATGGTCTGCTATCTATGAAACTCACAGTTAAGGGACCAAGGCCACACAGCCAAGAATCAGTAGGGCCAACACTAGAGGCTCCATCCCAGGGCTGGGCTCCCTTTCAGGGACATCCCTCCTCCCTACAAGTCACCCCCATAGGCCTTAGCTGTTCTCTGCTCCTGTGCTTGGCCAACCACCTGACTCTGCTGGGCTTCCGTGCAGTCGACTAGCCGCTTCCACAACTCACCTACCTATGAAGTTCAGAAACTAAGCTGCCAATATAGTCTTCCCCAATTACCTTCCATCTCCAAGGAGCAAGAGAGCAGAGACCCAGTCACACACCTCTGCAGAACTGCTTGCCTGGTGTTTCAGCGTGTGATCTGGACCTTTCCAAAGGAACTCGGTTTTCTCTACAGAGCTAAACACTGGGAACTGTATTTCAAAGTTCTCAGTGGGACCCCCATTAACATGATTTGGAAACTAAGACTCAAAAAGGGAAGTTCTATGACTTATTAAGGGTCCCAGAGCCAGTTTGAAGTGGAACCCAGATCTCATTCTAAAAATCTTGTATTCTTTCTGTAGCATTATACTGCCTTCCAACATCCCAGTATTTAAAAAGCCCACGAGTGTTACACCGTAGCATTCAAAAACCAGCGTGATGATCTTAAGGAGCTCTTACAACAAGCATCAAATTAGAAGAGTGATGCCAGTTAGGCCTTGACCTTTGGTCTAGAATAAAACTTATGTTTCAATCTACTGTAAACCACAAAGACATTTAAATATTTACTGGTTAAGAGAGCTGGATGTTTGGTTGCTCTGATGCCATCATTAATATCTTCCCATCCAGCCAAAATGATACAACAATCAATAAACAGACAGCCTCTCTGAGGACCTGAGACAGCCAAATGTATTTACCAGCCAGGGTTTTTGTTAATTAGATAAAATCCCTGGATCAATGTGCAAAACATTTACCTATGCTGTAGCTGAGCACATTCTGGACACCTTAGTCCTGGCATAGGGACAGCAAGTGCCTCAAGCCCCAAGCTCGGGCATCCAGGGACAAGAACCAAACCAAGCAATCAACATAAAGCTAGAATAAATGTGTTTAACTCTCAACAAAATCTAACACTTTTTTCTTTCCTAAACTGTAAACCAAATCAGACTTTTTTCCAAAGGCATCTAGTTAACAAGTCTGAGCTGATATTCCTTGATTTTCTAAAACCATGAAACCAGAAATCAAAACAAGATAACAAAACAATCTCTAGGGGAGTCTGGGGTGTCTCAGTCAGTTTAGTGGCTGCCTTTGGCTCAGGTCATGATCCCAGGGTCCTGGGATGGAGCCCCGCATGGGGTTCCCTGCTCCACGGGGAGCCTGTTTCTCCCTCTCCCTCTGCCTGCCGCTCCCCCTGCTTCTGCGAGCTCTCTCTCTCTCTGTGTCAAATAGATAAATAAATAAATCTTAAAAAAAAAAAACCAATCTCTAAAGTGATCACTGAGATTTTTTTTTTTGAAAGGCAACATGGTATATACAGAGGGAAGAGTCAATGATGCTTTGCCTAGATTCAACTGCCTAGTTGACATCTTTACTTGAGTATCTCACTAGTATGTTAAATTTAGCATGTTTAAAACCTAGTTCATAATCTTTTCCCCAACCCAGTTTTCCTCTAGCATTTTCATCTCAGCGAATAGAATCTACACAGCTGAAATTCATTCTTAACACCTTCTTCTTCCTAATCAGTGATATTCAATTCTGTTCATCCATTCAACATTCACGTATTAGTACATATGACATATCAGGCACTGATACTGCTCTAACCACCACCAAGTCCTGTCTAGCTTACTTCCTCCATCTCTGCTAACATCTTAGTCAAGTCATCATCTGCCATCAACCTCTCTTCTAGGCTATTCCGACTATTCCAGTCGCTTTCAACCAGTCTTCCTGCATCCACCATGGATCTCTATAAATCTGTTCTCCATGGAGCAACTAGAGAGATCTTTTACAATGCAGATCTAGATCATGTCACAAGATCTTTCTCTCATTCATGCTCGTGCTTATGCTCTCTCTCACAAACATACACACACATGCATGAGCACACACGCTTAAAATTCTTTAGTGGCTGCCCCCCAATCTTAGTAAAAATAAAAATCATCACCATGGCCTACAGACCCAGTGTGGTATGGTCCTTGCTTAACTCTCCAGCTTCAGTTCATGTCATTGTGCCCTTGTTCTCTAGAGTATGGTCAGATTGGCCTTCTCTCAATTGCTTGATTTCTTCACATCTGTTCTTGACTTAGGGCCTTCCACCCTACTGTTCCCTCCAACCGAATCTAATTCTGCCTTTCTCTTCATTATTCAGACCTCACTTCAATCTCATGTACTCCAGTGCTTTCCCTTACTGATACATACCCTCTCCTCCACTCCTCCTAGATCCAAGGTTAGATTCCCAAGTGCCTTGTAATCCCTTTTTAAACAAGTTTGAAGATATAATTAACATAACATACAATCCACCCAAAAAAGTGTACAACTCTATCATTTTTAGTATATTCAGAGTTGTACAATCTTCACTACTAACTCCAGACCAGTTTCATCATCCCCAAAAGAAACTCTGGACTCATTAGCAGTCACTCCCTATTCCCTCCCAACACCAACCTCTCCAGTCCTTGGCAATAACTATTTTCTGTCTCTATGGATTTGTCTATTCTGGACACTTTATATAAACTGAATCACATGATATGTGGTCTTTTTTCTGACTTCTTTCAGCTAGAATAATGCTTTCAAGGTTCACTGATGTTGTAGCAAATAGCAACACTTCATTCCTTTGTGCTGATGAATAATACTCTGCTCTGTAGCTATACCATATTTTTATTTATCCATTCAGCCATTTCTGGACTTTGGAGTTGTTTTCCTCTTTGGGGTATTATGAGTAACAATCCTGTGAACATTCATGTTCATGTCTTCTTTTCTCTGGGTTATGTACCTAGGAGTAGACTTGCTGGGTCATAAGGTAATCTATGTTTAACATACTGAGGAAATGCCAACCCTTTTCCAAAGCAGTTCCACCATTTCACATCCACACTGGCAATACGTGAGGGTTCCAATTTCTCCACATGCGACAAACACTTGCTATTATCTTTCTGCTTACAGCCATCCTAATAGATGTGAAGTGGTATCTCATTGTGGTTCCGATTAGCATTTCCCTAATAATTAATGATGTTAAGCATCTTTACGTGTGCATACTGAATATCATGTGCTCATTTGAATATCTTCTTTAGAAAATATCTATTCAGATTCTTTGTCCATTTTTAAATTTGGTTATCTTTTTATTGATGAGTTAAAGATTTCTTTATATATACTGGGTATAAATCTCTTATTAGATACATGATTTGCAAATATGTTCTCCCATTCTGCGGGAGAGTCTTTTTCACTTTCTTGAAGGTGTCCTTTGAACACAAAGTTTTCAGTTTTGATTAAGTCCAATTTATCTATCTTTTTCTGTTTTCTTGTGCTTTTGATGCTATATTTAAGATGGCTTTGCCTAACCCAACTTCACAAAGATTTACTCCTACGTTTTAAGAGCTTCATAATTTTCGCTCTTGCATTTAGGTCTATGATCCATTTTGAGTTAATTTTTGTGTATAGGTGAGGTAAGGCTCCAACTGCATTTTTTTGCATGTGGATATCCAGTTGTCCCAGCACCATTTGTTGAAAAGACAATGAACTTCATTTTGAAGTACAAAATTATGTCTGCATAATTAGTCCCACTCCCAGTTAGACTATAAGTACCAAGAGGACAGGGACTGTGTCAATCTTGTTCACCACTGCATTTCCAGCATTCAGCCCAAAGCCTAGCTCCTAATAAGCACTCACAAACCTTGGTCAAACGAAGTATTATTTGTTATTAATAAATACTCTACAACTCTATGGGTTATAGGTATTATCTCCATGTTACCTAAGCTCATAGAAGTTAGGCAACACGTGCCTTGTTTTGCTGGTTCTCAATTTTGACTCATGTGCCCCATCCTCCCCTAGGAAGGGAGTTAATGAGCTCCTCCAGGGCAGTGACTGCTTCTCCTTCCTCATGGTGTTGCCACCAACACAAATTCAGCTCAGGGCTAGGCACAGAAGACAGGCTGGACAGATGAATGACTGAGGGACAAATGGACAATGCCCTCCACGGCCAGGTCTCTCCCTCTTCTCCTTCTTCTCCCTCTTCTCCAGAACTGGAGAAGAGTTTCCTGACCTCAAACTGTGATCAAGCAACACCAAACAATATATAATCACCCGCCCCACCACACACCCTAGGCTGTTTCTTGCCTCAGTGCTACCACTCATACGCCCCCCTTTGCGTGGAATGCCTTCCCCTTCTATTTCCCAAGCCCTACTGTTATTTAAAGCCATTTCCTCTAGGATGCTTTCTCTGGTCTCCCCGGTTGGTTAGGGGCACCTTCTGGGCTCCTGTCTCACAGCACTGATCACGCTATGTTGCCACAGTCTTCCCCAGTCTCCTGCATTAAGGGCAGGAATCATGCATGGCCAGGGGTCCCCTGTGCCAAGCATAGGACCCAGCATATGACAGGTGCTCAGTAAATTTTGTCAAATGATCAAATGAATCCTGGAAGGGCAGGCAGTGTGAGGTTCAAGATTGATATCACCAGGGTTCCTTCTTTAGAGAACGTTTGGGTTGATGAACAACTGAGTTATGCACTCAGCAAAGAGGCCCAACTCCCTGCTGGGAGAAGGGAAATGGGTAGGGGTGTTGTCTTTCACTCAAGTTTGTTCTGAAGGAAATGTGATCTCCACTGGGAGACTAGGAGGCCTCACTTCTCCCAGTCCTGATAGCTCCTCACATGGCTCAGCCCAAGCCTAGACAGATGTGCGTTCAATCTGCCCTATGCCCTAGGTTTCGGGTGAGTGATTCCTGCATCCAGAAGCCAGGCTTGGGTATGGGCCGAGCCCAGGAGTAGGGCCACCTGCTCATGATGCTGACAGGTGGGACAGGGGCCCCAGGACAGGGCTTCTACTCCTGAGTTGTCAGAGCTGAACACAGTAACAAGGTTTAAGTGCCTTGGGGGAGGAGGAGGAGGGAAATGGTTGCCACACAGGGAGAAAGGAGGAGAGAAGAAAGAGAATAGGAAAAGACTCAGCCTTCCTCTAATATAGCCAATGGAAGTATGGAAATAAGACTCTGGACTGTCTGCTTCAAGTTTGCTGAAAAGTCAGTAAAAAGCAACTTTCCCCAAGTTCTGTTGTGCTGGGGATTAGAGTATGAGATGTGGGGAAACAGACCTGTCCCTGCCCTGGGGAGGCACACAATCCAGTGGTTTAAGGTGAAGTCTAGCTCACAACCTTCTTTTTTTTTTTTAATTTTTTTTTTTTAAAAGATTTTATTTATCCGACAGTGAGAGACACAGTGAGAGAGGGAACACAAGCAGGGGGAGTGGGAGAGGGAGAAGCAGGCTTCCCGCGGAGTGGGGAGCCAGATGCGGGGCTCGATCCCAGGACCCTGGGATCATGACCTGAGCTGAAGGCAGACGCCTAACGACTGAGCCACCCAGGCGCCCCTAGCTCACAACCTTCTTAATATCAAGAACAGAATGTGGTGAGTGGCAGATCCTGCCCTGTCCCCTCTAGCCAGGCAGGCTCATGCCACACACAGTTAGCGAGCACCACATAAAGCAGGTCAACAGTACCTCTACATCAGGGTGACTGTCCAGAGCTGTTGGCTTGATCGTCTCATAAGGTTGTCTATAAGGATTCCTGATTTGGGCAGCAGTGAATCTTGCTGCTTTTCTTATTCATGGACTGAGTGCCTCCTCAGTCCTGACAGTCAGCCCTAGTTCTCTCACCCAGCCTCCAACTTCTCTTCTAGACAAGGATCACTCTCTGGCCACAGGCCAGCATGGCCCTTTTCAGATGACTTTCATACCCTCCCAGACCAGAAGGGAGATGTGGGGCAAAGGAAGGGGAGATCACAGCCAGGTGGGAGGAGTCAAGGAAGGCTTCATAAGGGCTGTAGCACTTGAGCTGAGTCTGAAAGGATTTAAGCAGAGGGTAATGAGCACTGAGTACAGAGGGATGGTCTGTGTAGAGGGCTCATACCCAAGACCTAGGAACTTAAGATTCCACAGTGTCCTTAAAGAGGAGGATGAAGCACTTCCCCTCTGAGCAGAAGAACCTCAGGCTGCTGCTCTTCACTATCCAGAGCTTTCCCAAGGCTCTAGGACTAAGGAAGGTTGGGGGACATGAAGGCAGAGACACAGAAAGCCTCAGAGAGGGCAATGGGGAAAGAACGGTAAAGGACAGTATTATTCACCAGATCTGAGTTTTATTCCAAATACTGATATCGGAGACCATACTGATCACATACTTGGTGACCTAACCATGTATAAACTATGTTTAAGGGGTTTTTAAAAATTGAGAATGAGATTCTATCCTGCTATAGGCAGGTCTGTTGGACGGAGCTAAAAGCAGGATACACAGGAAGAACCTAAGAGCAGCATGAAGCACCTACGCAGAGTCTAAGGCATAGAGAAGCTAAATAAAGACCAGCTGTAGGAATTCAAAAGAACTGTTCTTTTAGCAAGGATGGTCAGGCTCTCCCCACCTCCACCTCTGGACCTAGCTCTATTAGCAGAAAAACTATAATTGATAGGTTACATGTCTGTTTCCTCAAGACCAGAGCCTGGGTCAGCCCCCATCTCCAGTGCCCTCCAGCAGAGGCCTGCCCATTCATTCATAAGCAGGAACTCTTTTGGCTGAGGAGGGGGGTCCTAATTCAGGCCTTTATCACCTTGAATTTGTCTTACTGAAACAGCCTCTCCTCACTTGTTGGTTCTTCACCCTTCTGAATGATCCTAATTGAGTCACTCCCCTCACTCCCCTGCTCAAAAACCTTCCATGGCTCCGCTCTGCTTATAGGATAAGAATGCAAGACTCCTCACCAGGGGCTTTCTAAGCCCTGCACACTGGTTTCTCCCAGACCACCTGCCCTCTTCCCCACTCCTTGCAGTGCTGTTCAAGTACCACCTCAGCAGCACCAACACGACACTGGGCCCAGCAGCCAGCCAGCAGCCCGTCCCCTGTCTTTACTCAGTTTGTCCCTACTCTTTGCTTCAGAGTGGGGGCGGGGGCACAGGGGGACGCAGGAGGTCAGAAGAGTAGGGGTAAGACTGCTGTGCTGAAAGTCAGGCTCTGTGCCTTGCTCATCTCTGACTCCCTTACAAGGGGTGAAGAGAGACTCTGAGTCATCATGACCAAAAGAGATGAGACAACTGGAGGCGGGAGAAAAGCAGCTAGAGACTGGAGACACACATGAAAGGCCCTTACAAATGCTAGCCACACAGGCAAGAAGGAATGTTCTGCATCACACACACCAGAAATTCAATCTCTTCCCGCATTCTTTTGATGAGTGTTTAACTGCTATTAGAAAAACTTTTTTTTTGAGAGAGCTAAAATAATCAACACTCAGGGGCTTAATGGAATAGGGTAAACTCAGCCTCCCCTGGGTGACAGAACAGTGGATTCACGGCATTGCGGCTTTGCAAATACACCACCTAAACTAGGTTGCCAGAGCTAAGCAGCAGCCTGGCAGTCCTCAGCAGGAGGGCTGACCGATCACTGACAGGTGGCTTGAGGGTCAGCAAAGCCCTGGGGGGGGCACAGCCAGTTTTGCCCCCTCACTCCCTTGTACTGCAGCAGAAGGAAGCGCGGCTCAGCTGTTTCTGGGGAAATGAAGATGCCATGCACAGCCGGCAGTTATGAATGGCTCTTATAACAACAAGCTGACATCTGTGCTTGGTTTTTAAGATGCATCATTGCATGTTTATTAAACTATTGCTCCATCATATTTATTTGGCTACGAAACAACTCCCAGCCCATACTTCCAAAAGTGGTTTATTAAAAACTAAGCCTTGAACATTAATACTCAAAAGCACCCCTGAGAATCAATAATAATGCTGCAGATAAAATGAAAGGGAATCAAAGCAGTAAGTCTTAGTGGGGGCTGCAGCTGACTTTCAACACTTTCTTATATGTTCAGGCAGCTGGAGTGAGGAGGAGCACCGAGAGTGTGGCACTGAATACAGGGGTAGCCACCCCAAACAAAGGACTTCCTGTCTAATATGTGGACATGGTAGCAGGGAAGGGGGGTATCCTGGGGCCACCTCGCTTTATACAAAGGGCCAAAAAAGGCCAAGATGAAGCCCAACGCAGGCCACTAGATTCACCAAGAATAAAACCTCTGCCCCTAACCAACAGCCCCATACTGAAGCCCTGGGCTGGCACCGGTCTGAGCATCTATCCTGGACACAGACTGCCCAGCCCCGGCACCAGGCTGAGCCTCAGCCTGAGTCCTGTCCCTGCCCAGAACAAACCTCAGTTCCAACCTGCCAGTGGTCCTAAGGGGCCCAGCTGAGCCAGGCAGGCTGGAAGAATGCACTCAGCCCCTGAGCAGGAGCCCAGCATGTGCACCCCAGCCCTTCAGGAAGATCTTTCTAGCCCCAGAAGACCTGGCAGAAAGGCTTCTTCCAGCTCCCTCCCAAATCCCCAAACCTTTCCATGGGTGCCCACCTGTACCCCATCCAGGCAGCAAACAGTAACACATGGCCAGTTCCACAAACATATACGAACAAATTGGAAGATTCAGTAAAGAACCCACAGGATGTGGAGTGGACTCTAAACCATGCCCTGCTAAGAACAAGACAGTGGAAGGATCCAGAGATGTTTGGGGTCAAGAAAGAAGGAGACACAAGGCTGACTCACTACTTAAAAAATCTAAGGGTTGACCTGGGCCAAGGCAGCCCAGGTGACCGTGACTTACAGGGAAGTTACAGGGTTCACTTCCCAAATGAGTGTGAGGATTTCCTCCAAGGCAGTCATCACTGCAGGAAGGGGTTCACCCAGCTCAGGCCATCTTGTAGGGGAGAGCAAGTCCTGGGGATCGACACTCACCTGCTGACTTCTTGGACATTGTTGGTGCGAGCAGCTTCCATCAGGGCTGCATCTGAAAAGAAAGGGGGCACTGGTCAGATCCCTGGTCAGGACCTACCCTCAGAGCTAACTGCATGGAGGGCCCAGCAAAACAATGGAAATGGAAGAACTTCAGAAACATGGGCTTTGGGGTGCCTGGATGGTGCAGTCAGTTAATCATCTGACTCTTGGTTTTGGCTAGAGTCAAGATTTCAGGGTCCTGGGATCAAGCCCTGCATTGAGCTCCATGCTGAATGTGGAGTCTGCTTGGGTTTCCCTCACCCTCTTCCTCTGCCCCTCCCCACCAAAATAAAAAATAAATAAAAGGAAAGAAACATAGGCTTTAATGAAGGAAATGATACCAAGGCATATAGAGAGAAAGCTAATCATCCCCTGCCTACATGGTAGGCACTGTTACCCTGTCTTCCACATCCATTACAGAGCCCAAACTTGTAACTCTTATCATACAGGTGATCCAGGTAAAGTGCTAGCAACCATGTGCTGCCTATGGCAAATGCGTGATATGTGAATCTCTTCCCTCTTCATTAGCTAGAAAACTCAGACTAATATGTTTCACATGGCTGTCATTGTTACTAGTCATCCCCCTACCTCATCCCACTTTCTCCCCCAACACTGATTTCTCAGCCTAGTTTTGAATCCATGTCAAAAGTCACCAACCCTGCACAGAGGAACAGGCAGGGGTGTGGGCTCCTCAGTTAAGAGCCTCGACCAGGAGCCAGGAGGCCCAACCATCTGCCCCCTACTCCCAGGGCTGTGGCAACCCCTTTCCCTCTCAACTCCAGCTTCCATGACTATAAAGTAGATGCAATAATCCTTGTCCTGGCAAGCCTCACGAGGATTCCAAAAAGATGAAATGATGGTTGAAAAACCTGCCAACTCCTCGGTGCCAAGCTCAGCAAAGGGAGACCCAAAGCAGAGGGTTGCAATCCCTTAGCAAACACCTAGCAGAAAAGCAATGCTAAGCCTGGCCTGGCCTGAGCAGTCTGCAGGCTGTTGGCACCACCTCGTGGCCACAAAGAAAAACTGCGTGACTCAGAAAAACTATTAATAGTAGAGGCAAGATTTTTTTCAAATAGTCATGGAGCCCTATGTGCCCAGCATGGTTCTGAGCTCCATTGTTGAACACTGGAGAGACTCATACCCAGCCCTGCCTCAGGGAGTTCTCAGTCCAGCCAAGAGACTCACCCAGCAAAACATGAGAGGAGGCACTGCAGTAGGGTAGAAAGCAGGATATGGAGACAGACAGACCTGGGCTCCCACCCCAATTCTGCCACTTACGTGCTGTATGACCTGGCCAACTCATCTAACCTCCTGAGCCTCAGTTTCCAGGAATAAGATAGCCACCTTGTCATGCATATGCAAACCAGATCTGTGGTTCAGACATTACTGTCTCCACCCCACCTGCCAGCCTAGAGTCCAGGCAGGGAGAGATCTTTCCTGGTTATCTTCCCCCATGGTTCTCTAAGCACACATCCAGGGATTCTCAGACAGCCCTCAGTTGGAAGGGGAACAAAGCTTCCTCAGAGATTACTGCATCCACTCCTCCCTCATTCTGCAGAAAGAAGTGGCTTCTGCAAGGTCACAGGGGCAATGAGAAGGAGCTGAGAGTCAGGGCCTCCCGGCTCTTACAGGGTACAGTTTCTACCACACCGTATGGAGGGCCTGAGCTTATAACTCCAAATCAGGGTACAGCATAGGCTAGCAAAGTTTGAAGGGCTGGAAGTGATCATGGTTTTGGTCATTACTTACTTTAGAAAGTAGACAAAGTCCAGATTGGCGCCCCCAGGAACCTCTAAGGCAAGACCTTGCACCCCTCCCCCAATTCATTTAAGCATACTAGCCTCAGGACATTCCCTGCTCATTAACTTTCCGTGGCTCTCCACTGCCCGTGGAAGAAATTCCAACCCTCCAAAAACCCTCCTGTCTGACATCCAGGCCCCACTCCATCTGCTCTCACCTCATTCCAAAGACCCCCTGTCCTCCAACCAGGCTGGCTAACCTGCCAGCCCCTGCACACACCATGCTGACCTGTGACCCCCATATCCATGAAGTCTTTGCATGCAATATAGTCCAACTCAAGACACATTTACGGAGTACCTACTACGTTCCAGATGCTATGGTGGACAAACAATGTGAAAGTATTAGGGAAAGGAACTCGTATCAACTTGAAAAAAAGGTAAGCTGTATTCCTCGCTCTCATGGAGCTCACAGTGTCACTCCTTTTCATCTCTTGCCTCATCCTGCAGAGCTCAAGTTCAAATTCCCCATCCTCCAGGGGTCTCCAATCTTCCAGGAATGCTTTCCTGACCCTGCTGGCCCTCCAATCCCCCAACAACACACTGTCGGACCACTCACCAGACCCATAGGCCTAACTGCCTGAACTGTCTCCTTAAATGACTTTGTGCTGCTAGGAGTTCCACACCTCCCAGAACTGGGCTCACAGAGAGTATTCAAAAAATGCTCAAAGATAGAATTATAGCATGCCTAAGCTAGAAGAGCCCTTACGGTCTCTATTTCAACATCCTCATTTTGTAGATGAGGAAACAGGGCCAGTGAGGATGAGAAGCAAGAGTCTAAAGTCACAATGGGAGTTACAGGTAGAACCAGAACAAGATCCCAGAGCTCCTTACACCCAATTCAGGACCCTTCCTTTACAGCTGGCCATATCCTGCTAAATAAACTTAGTTCAAGGTAGTCCCCACACTTACTCCCAAGTCTCAGAGCTTGGGATGCATGAAACCTATGAACACCATGCTTCCAGCCTTACCCCCTGAGGAACTACTGAGAACCTGAGTGGTTGGACTCATGTAGGTCAGAAGTCTGGCTGCCTGCTCCCCCAGTCCCTGCTCAACTCCTTGCACCCAGGTGAGATGCCAAGCTGGGTCAGCCGGCCCCCACGGTTGCTTTTGGGTCTCTAAGGATCCAACTTCCTTGTTTTTCTTCTCCTACCAACTGCATGGTTTGGCAAGATCACCTCACACCTAAGACCAGGGACAACAAAACCCCAGGGACTCATGGGCAGACCCAGACTGCTGAACTCCAAGACTCAAAATAACAGCACTGTTAAGAGTACTGAGAAATCATTCTTTACTGTGTAAGGGGGGATAACGTGAAACCAGAGAGGAGCAAGGGATGAACAGTGGCAACGCTGGTACTGAAATCAAGTTTCTACTTCCTTTCTTAGGCCACCTTTCACAGGGAAAAGTTATCTGAACTATCTAGTAGTTACCGTTAGAACACACGGCGGTTTCCTGGAGACCTCTTAAGAGAAGAATTGGACCAAGCAGAATATTAGGGCATAAAAGGACCATGCTCTAATTTTAGATGTCTCATTCAATGTTTTCATTGTACAGATGGACAAAGTAACGCCCAAAGAAGGGAGTTGACCTATGATAGGAAGTGATACAACTCAGAGGCACTGAGCTCTCCAGTTCACCACCCTGCCCCAGTGACCAGACGATGTCTGAGTCCTTCCAGGACTGAAGCCCTGCTGCTCTAAAACTATAAGCAACTCCCGCCCTCCAAAGATAACGGAATCAGGTCACTCCTCCCGCCTCTATCTTCCTCGAACCCAGACTGCCCCGATAATCACCCTTGTTGGACGGGCTCTTGCTGTAACAGTGAACCACCAGCGCCGTGGCCAGGGCCCACATGCTCAGTCCGGCCCTGCTGGGGACCCCGTTCCAGCTGTCCTGTCTCGGGAGTGTTTCTTCTGGGCTAGGAAGGCGTCCCCATGTTGCGGCTACGAGGCCCTGGGTCTCGGTGCATCCTCCCTGGCGCCCCCAGGTGGCTGCCCCTTCTCGGGGGAGGAAGGCCAACGATGTTCCAGGGCGCCCCCCGACGGCCGCCCTCAGCCACTGCGGCTCCCCGCGGCCCGCGGTGGTCACACTCTGGCTGGAGGCACTTCCGTGACTCCGGAGCGATGGGGACCTAAGCAGCTGGAGAAGGAGCCGCGGCGCCAGCGCTGTTCTCCTCAACACCAGGAACCCCAGCATCGTGACAGCCGCTTCGATAGCCCCTGGGTGCCGGCCCCTGTGCTGGCCGCGTCCAACATGGCTGCCGCGGCGCGTTCGAAGACGCCGCGAACGCGGTGGGATACCGCACTACTTCACGGGAGTGGTAGTCCACAGCCTTAGATTTTACCGCAACTGGAGAACAAATAAACTACATTTCCCAGAAAGCTGTGGAACATACGTCACAATGACAGACGACTTAGAGGAGCCTGATGCATGTTGGGAAATGGAGTTCGAGTGAGGGGGCGTGGTAAGAGGGGAAATGCCTGGGTAAGAACGTGGAGATTAGAATTAAGGTTAGAATCCCAGAGCCTCCTGCCAAGTTTAGTTAAAATATGCGACGCAGTTTCTGACTACTGCAAGTTAAACAGGGGATCTTCAGCAGAAGCCTATTATGAAACGTATGCTTATTTCTTTTAGCCTATTTCTCTTTTTTAGCCTGGGACAGCTTTTCAAAAAAGATGTTTAGGGTAACCAGTACACCTGTAACAGCAATTCTCTTTATTTTCCTACACAGATTTCCTTTCGGTTGAAAAGCTAACTCCTAGTCTTGCTTTCTCACTTGTGTTATTTTCTAATGGTTTTCACATGGGTTGTCCCATCGAATCTCATGACAGCTGCATGCAGGGAAGCTGGGCAAGGAATGTTATTCCTGTCTACAGGAAAGGGAATTTCAGTTCAGAGGTGGAAAAAATTGCTAATCAATCAATAAATAAAGCTCAGATCTTCTACCTCGGAGCCCAATACCTGCACCCCCATTTCTTCCTCTCTTTTCCAGACTGAACCCACAAGCAGGCAACGGAGGAAGCTATTTTATGCCAGTCCCATCTCTTACTTCTGCCCTTCCTTTAGGTCTCTGCTCAAACTTCATATTATCAGAGCCTTCTCTGACGATTTTATTTAAAATAGCAATTCTCTTTCCCACATCCTTCCTATCTTGCCTAATTTTTCTTCACAGTACTTACCATTTGACATACTGAAAATGTATTGTATTTAATGTCTTTCTCCAATAGAACATGAGCCCCACAAAACAGGGACTTTGTTTTTTTCTCTCTTACATTACTAGCACTCAGAACAATGTCTGGAACAAAAAGAGATGCTCAATAAATATTCCTTTGGTAAAAGGATCACTCCTGCCTTATTATTGTGGAGAAATTAATATAAGCTTTGGCGTGCAGGCAGACCTGGATTTCAATTTTAACTCTTGCATTTACTGTATGTGTGACCTTGGACAAACTTCCTTACCTTTTTCATTGTTAATTTCCTCATTGTTATCAAAGATAATATGATCTACCCTCAAGAGGATTGCTTGTATTAAATGAGATAATATGTAGACCACCACCGTCCCTGGCTTACATTAGGTCTTCCAGAAATGGCAGCTAGCATTGTTTTCCCTGCTATAGGGGTGCATTGGATTCCCTACTCTAAACTTCTTTTTAAGTTTTTATTTAAATTCCAGTTAACATACAGTGTAATATTAGTTTCAGATGTACAATATAGTGATTCAGCCACTCTATATATTACTCCGTGCTTATCACGGTAAGTATACTCTTAATACCCTTCACATATTTCACCCATCCCCCCACCCACCTCCCTTCTGGTAACCATCAGTTTGTTTTCTATAGTTAAGAGTCTGTTTCTTGGTTTGCCTTCCTCTCTCTTTTTTTCCCCTTTGTTCATTTGTTTTGTTTCTTAAATTCCACCTACGAGTGAAATCATATGGTATTTGTCTTTCTCTGACTTATTTCGCTCAACATAATACTCTCTAGCTCCATCCATGTTGTTGCAAATGGCAAGATTTCATTCTTAAAAATATGGAACACTTGGGCGCCTGGGTGGCTCAGTCGTTAAGCATCTGCCTTCAGCTCAGGTCGTGATCCCAGCGTCCTGGGATCAAGTCCCACATCGGGCTCCCTGCTCGGCGGGAAGACTGCCTCTCCCTCTCCCACTCCCCCTGCTTGTGTTCCTGCTCTTGCTCTCTGTCAAATAAATAAATAAATAAATCTTAAAAAATAACATGGAACACTTTAGAAATTTGCATGTCATTCTTGCCAGTGGTGATGCTAATCTTCTCTGTATCGTTCCAATTTTAGTATATGTGCTGCCAAAGCGAGCACTCTACTCTAAACTTGAGGGCAGAGATGGAGTTTCTCATTTCCGATCTTTAGTAAGGCACTCAGTAAATAGCTGTTAAATGGACGAATGACTTCTTAAATTACTCAATAGCAAAAGCATTTTGACCTTCCTATTTTAAGAGAGTCCCAGGACATCCTGTTTTATTAGACACTCTACTCAGGATAGCAGCTTCGCCCTCCCTGTATTCTTAGAATACTTGTGTTTCCCAACTTAGGGCTGATCTCAGCCAGAAGGGCGATCTCTGAGGACCCATTACCAGGTGGGTCACAAGATGGCGTCAGTGTGCGTCACTCAAGCCCTCCTACTGCAGGCGCTTTCCAGCACCTTTCAGTTTACTGCACAACTTGCTATCACTGGGTAATTCTCAGAGCACTTACCCATTGATTCCCTTATTTGATTTTCACAAATAACATTGGGGGTGGGGGTGGGGTCGAGGCAGGGTTGAATTAGAAGAAAACATAAAGTAATTAAATAAATAGAGTAGGGAAGTTTCTGGGTGTGACACAAAACTCAGAACCCACGATAGAAAAGACAGATATATTTGACTCTACAAAAAAATGATTCTGATAGTGAAATATACATAGTGAAAAATATACACAGTGAAAAAATGACAATATGGGGAAAAATATATTCACACCACAGTGATGAAGGGCTAAGTAATACAGAAAACTCCTACAAAATATGCAAAAGGTCTACCATACAAGAGACAAATGCACAAGGGCAATGCCTATGCTAGCTTATACTGTGCCTTTGTGCAAAGTAAAGAACGGGTCTCCCTGAGGATGAATTAGAAGAAGAACCTGCACAGTGTGTGTGACTAGGTGAGCAGGGCACTGCCGGATCTCACCCTTCCACTTCCATGAGCTGCATATCCAAACTTAGCAGCCTCAAGCGAAGGACTTGACCAAAGAGCTCACAAGAAAAAAAAAATACAAATTGTATTTAAACATATGAAAATATGCTCAACTACACCCATGATAAGAGACGTACAAATTAAAGCTTTATTGATCCATATCTTATACCATAAACAAAAATCATCTCAAAATGGATTATAGACATAAATGCAAAACCTAAACTCTAAAACTTCTAGAAGAAAACATGAAGAAAATCTTCCTGATGTTCAGTGAGGCAAAGATTTCTAAGATATAATACCAAAACCATAATCCATTTAAAAAAAAAAGGTAAAATTTGACTTTGTCAAAATTAAAAATTTTGCTCCTCAAAAGTCACTGTTAAGAGAATTAACAGAGGGGTGCCTGGGTGGCTCAGTTGGTTAAGTGGCTGACTCTGGATTTCAGCTCAGGTCATGGTCTCAGGGTCCTGGGATCTAGTGTCATCAGTCTCCATGCTCAGCAGGGAGAGAGAGTGAACAGAGAAACCACAAAGGGGAGAAAATATTTGTAAATTATGCATCCACTAAAAGACTTGTACCAGAATATAAAAAGGATTCTCAAAACTCAATACAGTAATAAGAAAATGATCCTATTTTTAAAATGGGAAAAATATTTGAATAGACACTTCACCAAAGTGAAATAAAATAAATACATGAAAAGACCCTCAATACCATTCCCATGATTCATTAGGAAAATGAAAATAAAAAATTACCATTACATATCTATTAAAATGTCTAAAATTAAAAAGACTGACCCTGGGCGCCTGGGTGGTTCAGATGGTTAAGTGTCTGCCTTCAACTCAGGTCATGATCCCAGGGTCCTGGGATCAAGTCCCGCATCCGGCTCCCTGCTCCTCGGGAGCCTGCTTTGCCCCCTGCCTCTCTCTCTCTCTCTGTCTCTCATTAATAAATAAATAAAGGGCGGCTGGGTGGCTCAGTTGGTTAAGCAACTGCCTTCGGCTCGGGTCATGGCCCCGGAGTCCTGGGATCGAGTCCCGCATCGGGCTCCCGGCTCGGCGGGGAGCCTGCTTCTCCCTCTGACCTTCTCCCCTCTCATGCTGTTTCTCTCTCTCTCAAATAAATAAATAAAATCTTTTCTAAATAAATAAATAAATAAAATCTTTTAAAAAATAAAAATAAAAAGACTGACCCTACCAAATATTGGTGAGAATTTAGTGCAGCTGGAACACTCACATGCTGCTAATAGTAATGTAAAATGGTAGAATTTCTTTGGAAAACAGTTTGGCGATTTCCTTAAAAGTTAAATATACATCTACCATATGATCCAGCCATTCTACTTCTAGGTATTTACCCAAGAGAAAGAGAAACCTATGTCCATACAAAGACTTGGTCATGAATATTTTATTCGTGATAGTTAAAAGCTGGAAACAACTGGGACCTGGCTGGCTCAGTTGGAGGAGCGTGCGACTCTTGATCTCAGGGTTGTGAGTTCGAGCCACACATTGGCTGTAGAGATTACTTAAAAAATAAAATCTTTAAAAAAAAAAATCTTTAAAACAACAACAAAACCAGGTGATTATTTAAAAAACATCTGCTACAAGCAAAAAGAAACAACCTAAATGTCTACTGAAACAAGAATACATAAAGAAATTGTAGTGGATCCATACAGTGGAATACTCTTAGCAATAAAAAGGAATCAACTATTGATAGATGCAATGACATGGATAAATCTCAAAATAATTATGTTGAGTGAAAGAAGTGAGATTAAGAAAAAAGACTGCAGGGCACCTGGGTGGCTCCATAGGTTAAGCGGCTGCCTTTGGTTCAGGTCATAATCCTGGGGTCCTGGGATCGGGCCCAAGTCAGGCTCCCTGCTTAGCGGGGAGTCTACTTCTCCCTCTTCCTCTGCAGCTCCCCTTGCTTGTTCTCTATCTCTCACTCTCTCTTTCTCTGTCAAAGAAATAAAATCTTTAAAAAGAGAGAAAGAAAGAAAAAGAAAGAAAGAAAAGAAAAAGAAAGGAAGAAAGAAAAAAGATTGCATGCTATATTATCCCATTTATATAAGATTCTAGAAAATAAAATCTAATTTATAGTAACACAAAGCAGACCGGCAGTGGTTATATGGGGAAGGGTGGGAAGGAAGTTGTGGGGGGAGGGGGATTACAAAAGGATACAAGGAAACCTTTGGGATGATGGCTATGTTCGTTATATTGGTTGTGGTGATGGTTCACAAGGGCACAAATGTCAAAACGGATCAAATTTATACTTTAAACATGTGCAGTTTATTGCATGTCAAATACACTTCAACAAAGTGTTTTTTTGTGTTTTGTTTTTTTATTTGACAGAGAGACAGAAAGCACAGGTAGGCAGAGGGGCAGGGAGAAGCAGGCTTTCTGCTGAGCAGGAAGCCAGATGCAGGGCTCGATCCCAGGATCCTGGGATCATGACCCGAGCCGAAGGCAGTCGCTTAACCGACTGAGCCACCCAGGCGCCCCAACAAAGTGTTCTTAAAAACTGTAAGATAAGGGTACCTGGGTGGCTCAGTCGGTTAAGCGTCAGACTCTTGATTTCGGGTCAGGTCATGATCTCAGGGTGGTGGGATCAAGCCCCACACTCAGAGCACAGAGCCTGCCTAAGGAGTCTCTCTCTCTACCACCCCCACCCCCAGTGCTCTCACTCATACACTCTCTAATAAATAAAATAAAAATTACAAAATAGAATAAAAACTATAACATAAGGGAACCTGACTAGCTCCGTCGGTGGAGCATGCAACTCTTGATCTCAGGGTTATGAGTTCAAGCCCCATGTTGGGTGTAGAGATTACTTAAAAAAAAAACAAAACTATAAGATATGGTTTACCTATCAGATTGGCAAATATATACTTTAAATATATTTTAAGCATATATATTAAGTATATATGTATAGTTAAGTATATTATATATATAATATTTGTGGCAAGTTTGTGAAGAAAAAGACACATTGTTGGTAGGAATATACAACCTCAACAAAGGGCTAGCTAGCTTCCTGACAATATCAAACATTGGAATTTAAAGTGTAGATAGACTTGCCATGTGTAAAATGAGGAATGATTTGGGCTATTTGTAATAGCAAGAGGCAAGAGAAATACCCCAAACATTTCTCTTTGGAAACAGGCTGAATATCCATCAATAGGAGTTTGATTAAATACATTAAGGTACAGCTAAACTATGGAATATTATTTTTTTAATGGAGTAAAGCCTAGCTCTTTTAATATAGAACACTCTGAGGTATTTTAAGTAGAAAAAAAATCAAGGCACTGAACAGTTGTATACAACCTTTGGTGTTATTTAAAAACTAGATATATACATTTATGTGCTTAAATACTTAGGAGATCTCTGGAAGGGTAATAAAAGCAGTTGCCCTTGGGGTGGACGAAATCGAGCTGGAGGATAAGGGAGAGAAGTAGAGAGGGAAGGAGGGGTTACTTTCCATTGTACACACTTCTGAATTTTATACCATGTGCGTATACTGCCTATTCAATTAAATCAACCAACCAATCAAATATTCACTTTAAATTAACTTCCAGTGTCAGGTAGTGGGAGTGCGTTTAGTTTCAGACTGCCACATTATCTCTTATGTGGAAACACTGACATCTTGTGGACTTCTAAGATAGTGCTGCTAAATATTAAAATCAGGAAGCGTTTTCACCATTCCGCTCCTCCCTCCCTTCCTTCCTCCCTCCCTTGCTCAGGCTCAGTCTCTTCCTTCCTTCCTTCCTCCTTCCTTCCTTAATGCTTGTTTCTGCAGCCTTGCTACTAGGGAGGAGCAAAGGAAGGCTTTGGAGATCATAAAGTGATCATTCAGGTCTTAGAAGAACTCTCCACTCTGGTTTTTGCTGATTCTGGTCATGTTGATAAGGTTAATAGAGGAGAATGACTGGGCATCAGAGCCTCTCCCTCCCTCCAGCTCAGCGTGGCCAGGGTGGTGCCTGGGGCGGTGGGGGGAGCCTCAGCACTGAACACCCTGTCTCTGGGTGGCGGCCCTCCCTCCCTCTATGCACGTGCAAATCAGTGTGTATGTGTGTGTGTGTGTTTACTGATGGTTAAGATGAGCAAGACTCTACTTTGGGTGCTTATATGTTCTTGCTTAATTCCGACGACAGTCCTGTGAGGACGATATTATCTCCATTTTACAGTGAAGAAAACCAAAGTGTGGGAGGGGTGATTACACCAGCGTCACCCAGCTTGTAAATGGCAAAATTGGGTCTCGAATGGCCTGAATCCAAAGCCCAGACTCTTTTTTTTTTTTTAAGATTTTTTAATTTATTTATTTGACAGAGAGAGAGAGAGAGCGAGAGAGGGAACACAAGCAGGGGGAGTGGGAGAGGGAGAAGCAGGCTTCCCACTGAGCAGGGAGCCTGATGCGGGGCTTGAACCCAGGACCCTGGGATCATGACCTGAGCTGAAGGCAGACGCTTAACGACTGAGCCACCCAGGCGCCCCAAGGCCCAGACTCTTAATCAATCACTCCAAAAAAACCCCAGCTCACAGGAAATAAGAGACGCACATGTAATAGACACTTCTGAAGTGTACCTGAGGTTCAGAGGAAGAAGAAGAACCCAAAGGATCGTCAACACGGTGCTGAGTCAATAGGACACATTCGGAGCTGAGGCACGAGGGGGTACTCCCTACTCCCACATAACTGAACCAAACGCACAGCACATGAAAGCGAGGAGGAAAATCTCCCAGCAGGAAGGAATTCCCCGATGCTTGCTCTAGGGCCTGCCCCTCCTTGAGAGCTGGTGGAATGCGCACCACCGCTTCTCCCAGCTTGAAGGGGCTCTGATCTCTCTGACAGGCACAGTGCAAACCCCTTCTCATTTATCCGACATTCTTCAATACATAACCAGAAAACTGACAGAAGAACAAAATCTTAAAAAGGCAAAGGAACAGATGAAATTCTAGAGCACATATTTTTGACAGTAAGGAGGGTGAACTTGGCTGCCCCTTGCCCCAATCTCATGTTTGTCTTGTGTGGGTGGTGGAGCAAGCTCCTGTATCTCCTGTCACAAGATGGCTTCTCTGGAAGCAGAAGCAGGAGATGGAGTTTGGGGTACCAGATGATTACCAGGGAATGTGAAAAACAAGACAACAGGCCCAAAACAAAGTTGTTTATGCTAAGCCTACATCACCAAACTGAGATTTAACTTAATCACAGTTTTGGCTCCCCAAAAATGGAATCTTAAATCAGCCCAACAGGAAATCGCCCGAGGAACCTGCCAGATGAATCAGGGGTCTTGGAACTCCATCTCCTATTGAAAGTACCCTTGCAGTAACCAATCTGTTTTCTTGCCTAGTGTAACTTCCTTGTTCCTGCTCCCTTCTGCCTTTAAGTCTCCCATTTTGTACAGTTTCTCAGAGCTCCTTTCTACATGCTAGATTGGATGCTGCCTGATGCATGGATTGTTGAATAATGCCAATAAGATCTTAAAAACTTAGTCTGCTGAATTTTGTTTTTTCACAGGATCTACATCTGTAAAGATAGGGGGGTGGGAAGAGGGAGCAGGGTTAGGCAGAGGAGGAAACTGAACTGCTCCACAGACCTGCCCAAGTCTTGGCCAACCTGGAGTTACTCTGGAATATTGCCTGTCACTCTCCTGTATCCGTCTGGAATGGCTCTGTGGGTCACTGGGAAGGGCTGCTGAGGCAGATCCTGAAAAAGCGAGCCGACAGCTGCATCTGCCTGCTGACTCTGTTCTCTGCATCTGGGCAGCAAGTCCTTCCTTGAAGGGGGACCTGAGCAGTCTATCTCCGTGACTACCAACACGCATAACATTACTCATTCACGTGTTGATCCAGCTGCTGGGCAGACTGCTGGAGAGCAGGACGGGGTAAGAGATGGAGCAGAAGTGAATCCTGTCCTGAGTTTCGTGGAGGAATCGGATACTTATGGAGCAGGGTGGTAGATCCAGAGAGCCAAGAATGCCTAGACAAGGGTCACTGCTCTAGCTGGGGTGACCTCTGCTAGGGCTCCTTCTCAGTTGAGCTTTTTAAGGTGTCCACATCCTGTTCTCCAACCACACCCGTGCCATCTGTGTCCTCCTGTTCCGCTGCAACTGCTCTTCCTGAGAATACCTTCCCATCCATCTCTCTCCCCAGTGGCAGTCTGTGTGTAGTCTTCATATCTGAGTGTTCTGATGGTTGTAGTGTTTCCATAACCTCCTTGAGTCAGAAGGCGCGGAATGGTCTCTCTTGAGCTAGCTGCAAAGAGCCAGAGGTGTAAGAGGGCAGATGGAGAGGGATTTGGGAGCAGGGAAGGGGGAGCCTAGGTAGGAGGGGTCTTGGAGCCCTGGAGAACAAGCTGCATTTGGGAAGCGAGATTTTGAAATACTGCACTGCCTTGTTCTCCAGAGCTCCAAGGCCCCTCTTACCTGCCTTCCCACTCTCCTGCTCCAAATTCTCTCTCCATCTGCCCTCTTACACCTCTGGCTCTTTACAGCTAGTTGCAACTCATGGGACTGTAGCTTGTCTCAGTAATCCTTGTATATTATATCTTTCACAGAGGTTGCAGCCGGCTACCATCTTTAACAGAATGGATTTAATGTGGAATACAAGGGGGTCTCGGCGGTGCAAGGAGTAACTGTATCAGAGCCTATGGTGTCCTGTGTCATATCTCCTTTGCTTACCTCTGATTTTAGCCATTCTTTGTGATTGCAAACTCATCTAGTGCTGACAGCATCCCCCCCTCAGGCAGGAGTCTGTTTGCATTGTCACTTAATGTTTCAGTTTCTGATATTTAGTCTCTGCCAGAACCCAGGGGCAAGTTAAGATTTGCTTTTCAAATGGACAACAACCAGCAGAAAAGGGTATGGTTTTACTTCAATCCCCTAAGGGTCTGCACTGTGATTATCTTATCAGGGTTTTGGCAGAGGCTGGTTCTCCCTTTTGTTAACACTTCCCATACCGTTGGGCCTGCTGGGTCTCAAGACCCAAGCAGCAGGGCAGCTTGAACAACTTATGCCTGCTGCCAAGCCTTTTCTGGCCCCAGGCCCCACTCAAAACTGACAGTCTTGTGGATTACTTGGTAAATGAGTTGGAGCAGCACGCTCCAATGTAGTACATATGTTGCCTCCAAAATCCAAACAGGCTTATCACCAAGCTCTGTGCCTCTTTAGTGAAGGTGGTCAATTCAAGATGAAGCAACCTGCCTCTCATTTATTTATTTTTAAAGATTTTATTTATGGGGCGCCTGGGTGGCTCAGTCGTTAAGCTTCTGCCTTCGGCTCAGGTCATGATCCTGGGGTCCTGGGATCGAGTCCCACATCGGGCTCCCTGCTCGGCGGGAAGCCTGCTTCTCCCTTTTCCACTCTCCCTGCTTGTGTTGCTGCTCTCGCTATCTGTCAAATAAATAAATAAAATCTTTAAAAAATAAATAAAAATAAAGATTTTATTTATTTGTCAGAGAGAGAGAGAGAGAGAGAGCACGCACAGCAGGGGGAGCAGCAGGTAGAGGGAGAAGCAGGCTCCCCGCTGAGCAGGGAGCCCGATGTGGGACTCGATCCCAGGACCCCAGGATCATGACCTGAGCCGAAGGCAGACACTTAACCAACTGAGCCACCCAGGCATCCCCTGCACCTCATTTTAATAGCTATAGTTCAACATGCCTCAGGCAACTGGATCCCTAGAAACTTCATCCACGGGTCAGGTCCCTGAATTTTCATAGAGTTGATCGCCTATCCTCTGGAAGGTCCAATTAGCATAATATCATCAATGTAATGGACGAGCGTGATGATCTGTGGGTTATCAACATGATCGAGGCCTCCTCTGGCTATATTATTCCAGAAAGCCAGAAGTTGACATAGCCATGAGGAAAAAATAGTGAAGTAATACAGCTGTCATGCCACATTGGAGGCAGATTGCTTTGGGGCTGAAAAGAGCTATAGAGATTAGCTCCAATAAAGATACCACATCCAGGTTGCAGCTGTAATTGGATTCACTAGCTGATTATGTTTATAATAATCCATAGTCACTCTCCAGAATCCATCAAACTTTTGCATCTGCCGAAAGGACAAATTAGATGGGATTGTGGTAGGAATAACTACTCTGTATCTTTCAAGCTCTGTTGGTGGCGCTAATCCTTGCAATTTCCTTGGGAATGCAATACTATAATGACGCCAAGGAGGAAGGTGGTTTTGTCTCCTCTATAGGTAGAATATATAGGTCTGGGCAACTACAGGTGGTTAAAGTAGAATTGTCCCTGATCACCATTATTCCCAATGACCCACTTGTAGAATTCATGTTTCCTGTTCCGTTACCTTAGGCCCTGAGAAGTTCCTATTCCTGTTTGTGTGTGTACTGGTGCGTGCTTCTACCAGGTAACTGGAGGCTATGACCATGGTTTGCTCACTCTGGGCTCCTCATGCCAATGGACCAGCAAAGATGTTTCTATAGTGGCAGGGGAGGTCAACCCTGATTCACATGAATAGCAAGGGTTGCCATTTCATAATGGGTAAAGAGCATGTCTGCAATTCAGGGGATTCACTGGGGCAAGTCTGGCTGTTTCTCTGCCCAGTGATTACTCTGGATGGGTAACTGCCACCATCACCTGGCAAGAGCAAGGTGAGGGAGCTGAAGGTCTGGATCATCCCACCAGGCAAGTAATCCAGATCAGCCAAAGTGCTGGTTGAGAGTGAGGGAAACCTGGAATGGTTGTTAGAGCAGGAAGATGATGAATATCAATTATGGCCCTGGGACCAGCTGTAATAAAGGGATTTAACTTGGTCTTATCGTCCCTTTTTAAAGAGATGCAACTGGACGTCAGCTTGAAAAATTGGATTTACACTTCTCTCTTGGGGAAAAAAGTGACAGCATCATTTTTCCTCATACAAGCTCCAGATATAAATGGGTAAGAACAGACCTAAGTGGCATAACAGATGGATGGTACAAGATCCCGTCTATTTAACCCAGATGTGCTCAGCCTGACTTACCCAGTCCTCTCCCCAGGACCTAAGCCACTTGCCATATTTTCCAGCCAGACTGGCCCCAGGGATGGCTTATTTCATTCCAGTGGTCATGGCCCTGACCACTGTTATCTCCCAGCTCTGGTTGCCTCAGGCTCCCCTTGGGGTTCAGGACCAGGGAGGGGTCAGCATGACTTCTGTCACATCCACTGCCATGGGAGCCAGAGCAGCTCCCGCACCTGGTCTGACCCGACCGGACCCTTGGGTGCTCTGGCTTCCCCACTGAATGCCCAGAGTGGTCAAATATGCAACCTGCAGATCGTAAGGAATTACTGTCCCATGGGGAGGATTTTGGCCAATGAGGGAAGGCACCCACAGATAAATGGCTTCCTTTTCCTCCCCCGATAGATTGTTTTTAGTTGCTGTGGTTCCATATGGCTTCTCTGGAAGGCTCCTGTAAGCCATCCCTGTTTAGCATGCCTGGAAAGATGGTGCCAGCTCAGTATAGCACCACCTTTTAAGTGTTCTCTTGACTTCTCTACCTGATTATTCCATTTTCCTCACTCTTGTGTCTTTCCAAGAAAAGCATCAACACATGTTTTGCCTCAAGCCGGCTCTGTGCTCTAGAAAATCTGGGTTAGGAAAGAGGTGTAGTCAGAGAATGGAATACCTAAAACTGAAATTGTGGTGAGACTGAAGTCCTTATAAGGACAAGGTCTAGAATACAACCATGGAAGAGAATGGCTTAGACAGAATGGAAGACAAGTTCACAGAGAAGAGAATATCAAGGAACTTAAGAGTCAAGGATACTGGAATAATCATTAATGTGGATATGGAAATCTCCAAGAATGATGCTGGAGCGTTGGAGAGAGTGACCCAGGGGCTAAAATCTTCTAAGCATGGGGAGGAGGGCAGAGATGCCTGCATACAGAGGAGTTGTGGATAGTCTAGTCGCTTCATATTATGGAAGAGAGGGTATTTGGGATTAGCAGTGAGGAACGAGGAGAACATATAACTCACCTCTAGCCCAGTGATACGAGGGCCGTAGAATAGCAACCACCTCTTGAGAGGATTTCAAAGAAAGCAAGATCTTCAGACCAAAATTACACTGCAGAGCAAGAAGATGAAGAGAACATTCATAAAAGAGGGCAAGGATGCAGAATATTCTGCTGCTGAGTGGCCCTGAGCTCCAAGGGCACAGTGAGGGTTTTTGGGAGATGAGGAGTTATGGCAGATGGGGTCAGAAAAGGCAATGTCACCCAGGGAGAGGACCTGGGAATGAGGATGATTTGGAGGCTGCCTGCACAAGATAAGGGGACTGGTGAGAGCCATCCTGATGAGCCCAAGGCAGAGAGTGGTGGAGCAGCTGGGAAGGAGGGAGGAGGAAGGAGAGCAGCTCCTGTGCAGAGTATGCATCTCTGGGCCTGCTGCAGGAAATGGGCAGCCCCGCAGGCTTGGGAGATGGGGCCTGCTCTGAAAGCACGAGTTGCCCACCCCCCCACCCCCGGCCCCGCCGGACTTCTGTGGGTAGGGAGGCCTCTAGGAGAACAGAGTGTCCTCCCTCCCTGGCTGAGTGGGCCTACTAGCCCCCTGCCGGTCATAGTGATATAAATTCTGGTTGCAAGGGACTGCACATGCTGACGTGGGCCGACCGGTCTGTTTTTTGTCCTTTAGTTCTGCATTCTGGCAAGGGACTGTTTCCCTTTGCTGGCATTTGCTGGATGCCTGCTTATTCCTAAGACACCTTCCTATCCTTTTCATTCCTTCCCCTATTTTACATAATTCTTTTATCTTTATCTTCTTATGAAAAGGAGTCTATTTTTAATTTCTCAACATTTCTCTCATAACCTACCATTCTTTTCCTGTAACGGACTCCTTCTCTTACCTTAACTGACTTCGTGTATTTTGAGCGTGCTCAGCCTTACTCGGCTAGCCCAGACTGTTTCTCACATGCCCAGCAACATACAAACTTCCCTCCTCCTGCTGGCCAACTGTTCACAAGGACTTGGTGACCCGTATACAATAATCTGAACGTACTGATTGTGCATTAGATTTCTTTTAACTAACCTTGCTACGTCTAATGCAGAATTCCTCTATGCTCAACAAGTTCTCACCCAGTATTTTCCCACCTTTTACTTATATTTTTCCATCTTCTACAGCAGTCCCCTCATCTTCTATAAACCTCCCCCCCGCCACCCTCTACAAGCACCCTCCTCCCATGTTTACCCTGTGTCTTTCCAGGATTTCTTTTCTCCTCAAACCTACTCCTATCGTTTATATTCTGGAGTCTGACCAAAATACCAGTGCATGACTCATACAGTTTGGGATGGCCAATATGAAATTTTAAATCAATAAAATTGCAAACTACTGTGCACGTTACTACCACCTTTCCATTCCTTTTGTGAAAGCTTCCTCTTTTAGGATTTTTGTGAATTCACAGTTCTTTTAACAGACTTACTAGCTCTGATTCACTGGGGTGTTTCCCTCTCTGGGGTTCATTCATGTAGGTCACTCTTTGACCACCCACAGCCCTGTTTTTGTTAGTTTTCTTTTTTTTAAGTTTCATTCATTATTTTATTTTTTTTTAGTAATCTCTCCACCTCAACATGGGGCTTGAATTCACAACCCTGAGATCAAGAGTCACATGCTGTTCAGACTGAGCCAGCCAGGTGCCCCTCACAGCTGTTTTTAAGCTGGTCTTTCAGACCTTGTCAGTTCTGCCCAGGTTATCTCTGAATGCATCCTTGTTTTCTTGAATAAATGACAGGATGCTACAGGCTGTTTGAAATGCTTCCTACCTCAAGAGATGGAAACAGTTTGTTTCTTTCCCAGAATCTTAGCCTTTCTTCCAGGAGAAAAGTATCAAGAGTCAAAATTTAGCTAGTGCCCCTCATCATTAGAGAGAGGAAGGCTTCTTGATGCTAGAGTATTCTCAGGCCACTTTCTCGCCATAGGAAGAGTTTTCTTTTCCTATTGGCTTTTTACCCCCCTATTTTGTAAGGAGTTATGAGTATATCATATCATGTCTCCAAGTTACCTTAACCAAAGTTCTTGTTACTTTTCTCTATTTTTTTGAGAGATACAGAGCAAGCCGGGAGAGGGAGGGGGAGAGGGGGAGAGGGAGAATCTCAAGCAGACTCCCACTGAGCGTGGAGCCCAGTGCAGGGCTTGATCTCACGACCCTGAGATCATGACCTGAGCCGAAATCA
>NW_027397097.1:2348533-2450584 GCF_003265705.2 Callorhinus ursinus
GGAGCCCAGTGCAGGGCTTGATCTCATGACCCTGAGATCATGACCTGAGCCGAAATCAAGAGTCAGATGCTTAACCGACTGAGTCATCCAGGTGCCCATGTTGTTAGTTTTCTCTAACATGGGATATTATCAGTCAACTTCCCCCCCGCTTTTTTTCAGCTGATTAATTTTTCCATTTTCCCACCAACACTGACATACAAACTTGTCAAAGCAAACCACAGGATTTAGTTATGGCTCTGTTCCACCATTTTTCTGAGTCTCCACTCCACTCTCTTTTTTTTTTTTTAATTTTATTTATTTATTTGAGAGAGAGAGAATGAGAGATAGAGAGCACGAGAGGGAAGAGGGTCAGAGGGAGAAGCAGACTCCCCACTGAGCGGGGAGCCCGATGCGGGACTCGATCCCGGGACTCCAGGATCATGACCTGAGCCGAAGGCAGTCGCTTAACCAACTGAGCCACCCAGGCGCCCTCCACTCCACTCTCTTAACCCTCAGCTCAAGCATCCCTGGGCTCCAAAGTGTGCATGTCCCTACGACCTGACTCATAAGCATCATCACATCCCATCATCCAATACCCCGTCCTAGAGTAACTTTCCCCTCATGGAGAGGAGCACACTCTTCACAAATGGAGACATAGACCCAAGGCTTCCCAAGGCTCCATTTCAATTTCTCTAGTTTTTGCCTTCTGAGTCTTACAATTTAAATCTATTTTCTTCTCCTGTATACTTTCCTTTTTCTTTGGTGTTTTTGGTCGTTGGTAGTTTTAGAACTGATCTCCATTTCCTCATAGATCCTAGGATACATATCTGTTACATCCCTTTCCGATTCTCCCAAGATGCTTATAACATCATTTTTGGTTCCTGAATTTATTACATTCGTAACTTCAAATGCTAACTTACACCTTTATTTCTTGTTTTATCACCTATAGAACATATCTCTTGACCCCAACTCTTAGAAATAATGCCTTTGTTCTTCATTTACCTTTGCTTCTACCTTCTATCTGTTTCTATCATCTGTACTTTCATTTTTGTATTTTCAAGATTAAAAGTATTTATATTCTTGGAATGCCTGGGTGGCTCAGTCAGTTAATCATCAGCCTTCAGCTCAGGTCATGATCCCAGGGTCCTGGGATCAAGTCCCGCATCGGGCTCCCTGCTCAGTGGGGAACCTGCTTCTCCCTCTGCCTGCCATTCCCCCTGCTTGTGTGCTCTCTCTCTCTCTCTAATAAATAAATAAAATCTTTAAAAAGTATTTATAGTCTCTTCTGTTGCCATAATACATTCTGTTCAGTCAAAAAGTTGAAAATCAATAAGCCAATGTATAAAGTCTGTATGAGGAAAGAATATTTCTGTTTTATGCAAGAAGAAACTTGACCCAGATTCACTTACGTAAAAAGTGAGTTTATGGACTCACATAAGAGAAAAGTCCCCAAATAGGGTTGGCTATGGGTGTGGCTTAAAGCAGGAGCTCATAAAATATCATCAGGACTTAAGTCCTCTCCATCTTTCAGCTCTGCTCTCCTCTGTGTGTCAGTTTCAACCTTTCTCTGCCCTGTGATTTTCATATGGCAACCAGCAACTTCTAAGACTACATCATTCCAGATTTATGACAAGCAGGAAACTGAAAGTCTTTGCCTCAACATTTCTAGCTAACATCCTAAGTTCCCCTGTGATTGGACATCTGAGGGCACATGCTGTCTCTTAACCAATATAGTCACTAGTGAGTGCTTTGTATTATTTGGCTTCAGCCGGGCTTATATGTTCCCTCCCTTGAAGGCAGAGCCCTACCCAGACCAAATGGCTGACTGGAGAAGGACTCTGAGCTAGTTAGGAAACAAATACCATGTAATTCTTTATTTCTTGGTAGTTTTCCTTTCTCTCCTCCAGGCACCAACTTTCCTCAGCCCTAAAGCCTATCCCCGCTTCCCTCGTGAATATCAATCCTTATAAACAGAAGCCCGGGAGGGAGTTTCAGGCCTCCCACCCCCAAATTCTGAGTAAGCTCCGCTGGAACAGCCAGCTCCTGAGAACCTCTTGGAAAGGACCCTGAGGAGAGAATTATAGGATAGATTTATCAGCAAAGGATTTTGAAGCAATTTTTTTTAGAGAGGGAAGAAAATAGTTTTCTAGAAATAAACATGGCTTTCATCATCTCCTTAAGTGTCTCCAAATTCCCAAGCATAGCAAATCTCTTGAATCCATATTTTCTGTAGCTTCACCTTCCTGGAGCCCCTCATTCTCCTGCTCTAGCCTGTTCTAGCTGCAGACTTCTCACCCTCTGGCTCCCTTCATTATTCTCCTGGCTTGAATTGCAAGTCTGCATCTTTGTGGGTTTACTCACTGGTCTCATTTGAGTTTATCCTCAGGAACATCCTCACTGGGGATATGTTGGGAGATCAAAGGTCCTTTTTTCTTGTTTGTCTGAAAATGTTTCTAGTCTACCATTACACTTGACAGAAAATTTGTCAGGATATAAAATTAGAAGACAGAACATTTTCCATCAGAACTCTAAAGGCATTATTCTGTTGTCTTCTAGTACCTAGGATTACAGGTGAGCAGTCCCATGTGAGCCTAATTTTGAAGTCTAATTTGGAAGTCACCTCTTTGTCATCCATCTTTGAAATCTTTTAGAATCTTCTTTTTATTCATGGAGTTTAAAATTTCACAATGATTTAGGAGTGCCTGGGTGGCTCAGTCAATTAAGCGTCTGCCTTCAGCTCAGGTCATGATCCTAGGGTCCTGGGATTGAGCCCCTGCTCAGCGGGGAGCCTCCTTCTTCCTCTGCCTGCCGCTCCCCTTGCTGGGGCACTCTCTCTCTCTCTCTCTGACAGATAAATATAATCTTTAAAAAAAAAGGATAAAATCTTAAAAAAATACATTAAAAATAAATAAATACAATTTCACGATTTATCAAAATGTGAGTCTTTTTTCATTCATGTACTTGGAATTTGGCGGAACCTTTTAGTCTGGCGACTTGTGTCCTTCGGTTCTTGTCCACCCTCTTTTATCCATTTGGAATTTCTTTTTTTTTTTTTTTATTTTTTTAAAGATTTTATTTATTTATTTATTCATGAGAGACAGAGGGAGAGAGAGAGAGAGAAGCAGAGGGAGAAACAGGCTCCCAAGGAGCAGGGAGCCCGATGTGGGACTCGATCCCAGGACCCTGGGACCATGACCTGAGCCGAAGGCAGATGCTTAACCATCTGAGCCACCCAGGCGCCCTCCATTTGGAATTTCTATTATTCTAATGTTGTGAGTCCTTTTTCTCATATTTTTGTCTTTATCTTACAATTCTTCGTTGAATTGCTTATCAATTCTATATTTAATTCCCAAAGCTCATTCTTGCTTCCTGGTTGGTCTTTTTCATAGCTGCTGCTTCTTGTTTTATCTTGGTTACTCTCTTTCATCTTGTAGGTTTTTAAATATCTGGTAATACTATTTTTTTTTTTAAAGATTTCATTTATCTGCCAGAGAGAGAGCTCAAGGACAAGCAGGCTACCCGAGCAGGGAGCCCAACGTGGGACTCCATCCCAGGACCCCGAGATCATGACGTGAGCTGAAGGTAGATGCTTATCCAACTGAGCTACCCAGGCGCCCCAATACTAATTTATTTCTAGGAAAGAGCCACAAAGACCTGACTGGGACTCTGAATACATGCTGGGCTTGTTTATTGGAGAGCTTGACTCTAGGCTGATCCACTTGTCAGCTGGCTGGAGGACAGACACTGGAAATACATGTTCTCAACAGTTGTTTGAGCCGCTGATGCCTGCCTGCTGGGGTTTCTGGGTGGGGATGGGGTGGGAGAGGGTGTAAGAAGCGTACAATGTTCTATCTATAGAACTTCAGTTATATTTCCCAGTCTTCATGCCCAAGTCTTCTTTCTTCCTGTGGTTATTCCTGGTGTTTCAGAGTCTCACAGTTCTCTAGGGTCCTGACTCTACCCAACTCTGTCTCCCACTCCTCTAACACAGTGCAGGCTGCAGCTTCCTGCACCTTGTATCATTAGGAACTCGACTCCATCCGCTTCCTTTCTCTCAGAAATGTGTTGACATTTCTACTGCACTGATATCCCCCCCGCCTTGTTTTCTCTTTGCTGTGCATTTATATGTTTTGTCAGTCATATAATGGATTTTCAGGTGGGAAAGGAGAAACTCGTGTTTTCTCTCTTGAATCAGAGTTAATAGGTGATTGTGTATGAGCACTAAAAGAAAAAAATATAAAAGGACTCCAACATTCAATACCACCTGTCTTCTTAGAAGGAAACTCTGGGCATGCTCCCCTTCAAGACAGAGGACACTCACCATGGACAGGCTGTAATGGCTACTCTGGGCCATGGCTCAGCTCTGTAGGTCTCCATCTTTCCTGTTGTAGGGAAAACCATAGGAAATGGTTGAGATGAAAGAATATTCCTGATGGGGGATGCCTGGGTGGCTCAGTCGGTTAAGCGTTTGCCTTCAGCTCAGGTCATGATCCCAGGGTCCTGGGAACAAGTCCTGCATTGGGTTCCTGGCTCAGCAGGGAGCCTGCTTCTCCCTCTGCCTGCCACTCCCCCTGCTTGTGCTTTCTCTCGCTCTCTGAATCTGTTTTCTTTGACAGATAAATAAATAAAATCTTTAAAAAAAAAAAAGAATCTTCCTGATGGGATGAATGCAACATCAATCACATTAGCCCAAGAGTGTGACGGGGGCCTGATATTTTATAGGATCCTCTCTGTACCACTCCATGCTACCCTCTGTCCCGCCCCCACCACTCCTCAACAGTCCAGTTGAATCTGCCTCTCACTGGGCTTTTTATTCCCCAAAGCTTTCCCAGAAGAAGAGGCGAATGTATCATTCATTACCTTATTTTTCTTAAGATTTAGTTATGATCTAATACTCATTTACCTCTGTGATTTAATTTCACATAGGGACTCAAGTTTAATAAACTATAACATACTTCTGACTATATTATGTTGACCAATACAAAATGATTCTGCATTCCTGATACATTCTGAGCCAAGACATACTTGTTATTTATATTCTGGACATTGCCTCTATGTTAAGGAAGAGGAAAACTATCTGAAGATAAGATTGTCATATATAACACGAAACTGGCTTCATCTTTTAAGATGCAAACCCTCAAATTTGGATGACCACAAACATAACCTTATAAAATATTCTTATCCTAGTGAAGTGGGTATTAGCCACAGAGAGTGCCTCCGATTCACCACCATTACCTGTCACATTGTGGGTGCCTGATAGATGTTTGCTGGGTCAATGAATATTGGGCCAGAACTGTTAAGTACCTTTGGCTTGGGTCAGGATTCATTCTAGAGACCAGAATGGCACTCATTATGCAGGCAGCATCAGCTACTCTAAGCTGTGGGGAGACAGGTGTCAAAGAGGCTGAAGAATAAGCAGAACCTGCAGTTGAATGTTTGGAAAAGGGGAAGGAGCAATCATTAGCGTTTAACTACTTTTAAGTTCTAGCTGAAGCGGATTCTGGTTCTGAATTCATTTAAAAGGTACAGGATGTTTAGAGAACATTATTTTCAACAGTGGAAAACCAGAAACAGAATGAATGTCTAACACTAAAAGAAAACAGTTACTGGATAGAATAATAATGTAGTCTTTTTAAAAATAGACTCTATTTTTTAGAACAGTTTTAGATTTATAGAAGAATCGAGATGAGAGTACAAGGAGTTTCCCAGTTTCCCATATTATTGAGATCTTACATCAGTATGGTATATTTGTTACAAGTAACGAATCGATACTGATACCTTATTATTAACCAAAGTCCACGCTTTATTTAGATTTCCTTAGGTTTTTGCCTGATGTCCTCCTTCCGTTCCAAAAATCCCATCCAGAATACATTATGTTTAGTTGTCTTGTCTCCTTAGGTTTCCTTTGACTGTAACAGTAGTTATAAAGTAGTTTTTAAAAATGATGAATTTACCAAAAAAAAATTGTGAATGAATTTACATAAGGGAATAAAGACCAAAAAGAAACAAGCAAACACAAATACTGTGTTGAGGGATCAAGGTTATGGTTGAAATGTACATATTTATATTATTTTCTTTTTTAAATCACATTCTAATTAATGTTGGTTCATTTATAAATTCTCAACTCTTCACCTCTACCTCTCCTCATCACATTTTTATAGTTTTTGACTCACAGATAAACAGCCTACAGATGACAGATCCAAAACAGCTGATGGGGACGCACGAGCAGGCCCCCTGGAGTCTCCTTTGAGGTTAGACTGGACGCCCTGAACTGTAAGCAGAATGACATTTCTTCTGAAGTCTTCATCTCTTCCTGCCCCCATCATTTTGAGACTGAGATAAAGTAGGTATTTGAACCTCACGTTTAGGGAAGCTTCTCAATTTCTGAGGCTAGCTGTATAATTCTTTAATACATTGAAAGGACAGATTTCTTGCTCTAGTTAGGGAATAAACACCATGTGGCTTTTTTTTTTCTCTATTTTTCTTTTTTCTCTCCCCCGGGCACCAACCTTTTCCCCTTTCTTCAGCAACAAAGCACTACCCCCTGCCATGTAGAACTAACTCATGCACCTCATATGTCCAGGCTCTGCTTACACTCTGCTGGGAGACTCAGCCACCCAGAAGCGTGGAAAAGATTCAGAATAGAGGGGAGAGCAGAGCAGATTTTTTGGAACTTAAACGGTTTTGAAGCCATTTTGCAGAAGTGCGAGGCCTTGGGGGAAAAGAGTGGTCAGAAACTCACCAACTGGGGCACCTGGATGGCTCAGTTGGATGGGCATCTGCCTTCAGCTCAGGTCATGATCCCAGGGACCCAGGATCGGGTCCTATGTTGGGCTCCCTGCTCGGTGGGGAGTCTGTTTCTCCCTCTCTCTCTGCCTGCTACTTCCCCTGCTTGTGCTCTCTCTCTGTGTCAAATAAATAAATAAAATCTTTAAAAAAAAAAAAAAAGAAAAAAGAAACTCACCAACTTCTTTCCTCTTCTTCCTGGGAACACATCTGGAGTACACTGTCCAGTCTCTCACACGGGTGGGCGTGGTCACAGGACTGAGTTGAAGCTGGCAGAATTTGGGCAGAAGTGGTGTATGCCACCTCAAGGCCTCGCCTATAAATATAAGGTCTTCTCAAGTGAGGAATGTTGGTGAAACAGAAACAATCATGTTCACCCAGCCTACCCTGTAGCTGCTCAGCATACACGCCTGTCTTCTCATACATACAATCCCAAAGGCTCCATGAACATAATCCACATAACATCTCAAACTCACTTAGTCACATGCAACTTCTGCGTCCAGCTCAGAGTTTGGGATCTCTGGGTATAACCTGTATCGGGTCTGGATATTGTTTCTCATAATCCAACAACTCTTGAATGAAGTGACGAAGTCTCCCCGCTTCCACCCAGCAGTTTTGAAATTTCAAGTCTGTCACTAGCAACACTTCATTTCTGTATTATCAGGCCTCTCGGGTGACAGAAATCCAAGGTGTTTGGCAAAGTGAGATAATCCTGAAGCCAAAAGAGAATTAACTTGGTCTCTGTGGGATGCGGTATCTATAGCATTTAGATTCAGAATCTGTGGGGCAGTGACAGTCAGCCGAGGTTGGAAGATGGGAGAAGGGACTCTGGAGAGAAATGAATGGAGAGGACTTGTACTTGCAGAGCTTCCGTGGACAGCTTTCAAATCCCGCAACCCCCACCCCCACCGTCTGCCTACACTTCCCTCTTGGGTTCTCTGAAACATGGTTTGCATTTTTATAATAATTAATCCTCCCTTTCTACCTCCCATTTTTTTGGCTTAATTAATTTGAATTGGTTTTCAGAACTTATCATTAAAGAATCCTCACTAACATGAGGAAACAATGTTTAGAAACGACAAATGAAGGAGGCATCTGCTAAAGATCGGCAGCTTTTATCTATTTCTTCACCACGAAAAAGTGGATTCCAAACCCAGACATTGTAAATTCTTTCATGAGTCCCAGTTTTCTTTCTATGAGGGTGTGATAATCACCTTTTAGAAATTCCCCTGTGGATGGGGCGCCTGGGTGGCTCAGTCAGTTAAGTGTCTGTCTTCGGCTCAGATCATGATCCCGGGGTCCTGGGATGGAGCCCCACATCGGGCTCCCCGCTCCGCGGGAAGCCTGCTTCTCCCTCTCCCACTCCCCCTGCTTGCGTTCCCTCTCCCGCTGTGTCTCTCTCTCTGTCAAATAAATAAATAAATAAATAAATAAATAAATAAATAAATAAATAAATAAATAAATAAATAAATAAATAAATAAATAAATTCCCCTGTGATTTATAGGGGAGTAATATCTTTTAATTAATTGACATTTCATTAAGTTTGGAGATCCCTGCTATAAAGAAAATCTTTGCTAACCCCTGAATCAGAGTTTTGGGTTAAAAATCCTCACCCTCATTCATTCATAACCTCCTCGTTCTTGCCTCAAAGGGCTGTGCTTCTGGAATATTACCCTGGAAGCCAATATAGAATGTGTATTGACAGGGTGGCATCTGGACACTAAGAAACAAATTAGGAAGCAACTGCAATAATGAAAGGGAAAATTTTTCCCCCAAATCATGGCAAAGTAAAGTAAAAGAGGGAATGGGTTCGGGAGATGCACAGATGGGATTCAACAACTGAGTAGGTGTGAGATATGAAGGTGAGGTCTGAGTCAATGAGAATCCAAGGCTCCATCTGCAGCATTTCCATTGTATTAATGTATAATTAAAACTGCGTTACGTTACTTTTTACCCTTCGTATTGGCAAAAATTAGAAAGCTAATTAATGCTAAACGGTGTTGGGGATAAAGGGCTATAGGGACTCAGATACACAGCCAGCAGCAGAACAGGCGGGGGCCGTCTTTCTGGACCCCAATCTGGCAGTACCAAGTAAAATTAAGATGTGCCTTATTACCCAATTATTTCCCTCCTGAGCCTATATCCAAGGGATGTTCTCACACATGTTGAAAGGGGAGATGTACAAGGGTGCTCATTGCAAGCGTTTTCTTTCAGTAGTGAGTTGGAGGCAATCTACTTACCTGTCACGGGTGGATTGAATAGGTAAAATACGGAGGATGCACCCAATGGAGCGCTCTGAATCAACCAGAAGCAACAAACTAGATGTACTTCAGCACCACAGCTAGATCTCAGAACCACAGTACTTGATAAAAAAGAAATACTAAGCAGGGGCACCTGGCTGGCTCAGTCAGGAGAGCATACGGCTCTTGATCTCAGGGTTGTGAGTCTGAGCCCCACGTTGGGTTGGGTGTAGAGATTACTTGAAAATAAAATTTAAAAAAATAGTAAGTTATAGTCTTTTACATCAATTAGCCATTTACATGAGTTAAAAATTATGTACCGAACATAATACATTTTATAAGAAACATAACAAATAAAAGGATACACATCACATATATTAGAGTGTTGCCCATTTAGAGAAAAGAATGGAAGGAATGAGAATAAAAGAGAATAAATCAGTCAATGAAAGAAGGGAGAGGCTTCGAGTGGACCAATAAGGACAGAGTGCCATGAACTCAGAAGCATTACGGACTCAACCCTCTGACCTGAGGTGAGAAGAGACTTACCTCCACGAAGGAGGTAAATATCCCACAAATATCACTGAGACTTGAGGAAGCCATCGAGTGGCACTCTTCCTTGGTAGGTATGCTTTGATCAAAAGAAGCACATGTGGAGAAAGGCAGTCAGAGAAGCCTTGCATATCAAGATGTGCTTAACCATGTGAAGGGCCAAGAAGCTCAGGTGATGAGCACAGTAACAGTTACTAGGTCAAGATAGAGGAGAAAGGCAGAAAGCATGGTGGGAACAGGATCCAAATTTCTTGGCTGAATGAAGGGAATGGATAACATGTCCCTGATATACCAAAATGGGCATACTTGTTAGCAAAACTAATTTACACCGAGAAGCACTGGGGGTTAAGGAGAGACAGCAACAAGCAAGATATGAGTAATCAAGTGAGCGAAAAAATGACCATCATATTCATGTTGAAAGTGAAAGTATATATTTCCCTAAGATTATAAAGGGTCAGCTTTCAAAAGGAATCAGGTACCTGGAAGTTCTGAATTGGAGAATCTCTGGGGTCCATGAATAAGATGATGGAGTGTTGAGGAAATGAAGTCCTCTTATGGAAATGAGAATTTAGGAGAAGGGGAGGGAAGAATTGAGGACTGGGGGATGGGGGGTGGTGACAGTTGGGAGGGGGTGTGGGAGTGAAGACCCAAATTCTATACATGGCAAGAAGTATTCCAAGAGAAAAGTAATATTCCTTTAGAAACTCTAAAATTTAACCATATCACGTAATTGTCCCCCAAACTCTGAAGCAGCTCTGCTGGTTACCTGAACCTCAGATGGCCCCTCGTCAAACTGGTGGGACCCAGATCCTCAGGATAGCGGATGCGTATATTCTATTTCTCCACCTCTCTCTCATCTCCTAATTCAAGTTCCCCTGTGTCAACTGCCTCTTTTCTCCTTTAGTCAGATTTTTATTAGAAATAAAAACTGCAGTCAGGATGTTACAATAAATGCTCTCAGTGAGGGGTAATTTATAGAGGAAGGTCATGGTTCTTGGACTTCCCGTGTCTATTTAGGCTCTGATGGAACATTCTGATACACTTCTCATGATTAAGTTTTATTGAGTCAGCATGACGAGTATGGATCTGAAACAGCACTCAGAGACTTCAAGATGATGAGAAAATAATTGAGAACAGGAATCTCTCTCATTCGTCTTTGTAAGTCCCTGAGCCTAGTCGGGCAGTGAGCACATATAAAGTATGAAGGCAGTCACTGAAGTGTCAATGAGTATTGAGCCAGAAGTGCTTAACTAACTCACGCCTAAGTCAGGATGCACCCTGCCTGGATTGGGCTAAAAATGCAAGTGAGGTGAAGTTGGTTATGAAGAGGGGCTGCAAGAGCTCAAAACCAGGAAGGCTTTGCCAGTCTTGGAATATGGACGATGGCCAGTGATTACTAACTTCCCAATCTGTTATAGGTAAATAGAAACAAGATGTTTACAGAAAACTACTTAGGATAGTGAAAAACAAGAAACAAGTTTGAATAGGTACTGGAATGTTCCAGAGAAATTAAAAAGAAAGCACTGACAAGAAAATAGTTTGTGACAGAGTGAAGGGATTTTAGGTGAAATTTCACTTATTTTTATAATGTTGCAAATTGTCATTTTAAACGTTTAAAAGAGAAAAGGAATTCATTGAACTTTTCACCTTGTACCTAGTCAGTGAGCAGATACTAACTTGAGAAAAGCACATGGGAACCCACATTCAGGACTGCTACTCATTTAGGTTTCACCACATGCTCGGAACAGTGGGCAGAATCTCTCAGTTTTTCACCTCATCTCTCCTATATCATTTTGAAGAGAAATAAAATGGGTATTTGGCATATTGAGTTTAAAGATTTTATTTATTTAATTGACAGAGAGAGACAGCGAGAGAGGGAACACAAGCAGGGGGAGGGTCAGAGGGAGAAGCAGGCTTCCCGCGGAGCAGGGAGCCCGATGAGGGGCTCGATCCCAGGACCCTGAGATCATGACCTGAGCTGAAGGCAGTTGCTTAACCAACTGAGCCACCCAGGCGCCCCTGGCATATTGAGTTTAGACAGGGATCTCGTTCCATTGCCTTGGAAGTTAGGTGGAAAATATTTTGTAGGGGGAAGTATCTAGGGACAGTTGGAACACAGGCGATACATCAATTTCAGTTTCCTGTTCTCCTCTGTCTCTTCTCCCACTTGGTTCTGGACCACCTACATTCTCCTTTCCTTTAGTCACAAAACAGGTCAATTAATACAAATAGATGTTTGGGGGAGCTGCTGCCAAGTTCACACACTCAATATCTGATCAAGCTCCACTAGAAAGCTGTAGTCCATGTAAATTCTGGATGCTGTAGAGGAAAGGAGTGATCAAAGTAAATAGGGCTGCCACGGTCCTGTTGTTCAGTTTGTGCACTGCCTAAAGATACCTGGCTGAGTATGTGAGTGAGCACAGTCCCTACTTCACCCCCAAGCTGTGTGCACTTACTTGTAGGAGCCGCTTCAGAAGAAGTGCCATTTTCTTCTTACAGAGTTGTTGTCCACATGCCAAATCTGTGGCCCCCAGGGGCCGTGTCTGCTCAGAGGAGGGCACTCTTGTCTAACTTGTCCACACAGAACGAGTTTTCTTCCATTCATTCAGGGCACATACTCTTAGCAGACATCCTGAGAGTGGGTTAGGGTTACTCAGAGAAATCTTGGGAGGGAAGGATTTCGAGACCATTCCGAAGGAAGAAAGGATGATTTTTTAGAGAAAAACTAGCAGGGCCCGGACTTATCTCGAGCAGGAAGAGATACTGCAGACACTCAGTGTCCTGCCTGCATCCCCTTAGACCACCGTCTCTGCATCTGATGCATTTCTGCCCTTGAAGGCTGTCCCAGAACTGTGGAAAGCTGTCTTGTTCACCCAGACTCAGCATTCTGGAAAGGCTGAGGAATTAACACTCCCTGGACCAGCCGTCAGCCAATGACTGATGAGACTGGGTGTAAAATACCCCAAATCCCCTAGTTCTCTAGTGAGGTAATCCTGAGGTATGCTTTGCACCCTTTTCCATAATTTTCCTGTGGGGTTAAGCTCCGCTTGGCCCCTGTGGCAGCTAGCTTAGTAACTAACATACCCCTTTCTGGCAGCCTCCTCTCCCTGTGTCCCTCCCCCAACTGCCCTGCAGGTGGCGCCTGTACCTCCCAAATAAACTACTTGCACTGGAATCTTCCCGTCAGCTTCTAAGGGCATCTCTGCTGAGGTAGTGACTGTTTGCCTTGCTGGAACAGACACTGGTCTGGGGTTGAGAGGAAAGTGGATACGTGAGCGGAGCGGGAGGCCATTTAAGAACTTAAGAGACCAGACTGAGACTTTACACTTGATTTAGGAAACCATTTGTGTGTTGGGTGAAATAGGAGTATTTTTCTTACAATTTATTATTTTCACATTTGATGTGTTAATTCCTAGATTTCTATAAATCTTGCATTTTCCAGTGAGTTCTGGCTATTAAAATCTTGCCTGAAGTCAAAGACTGCAGCCTTCTTATCTATTAGTTGTGTGTAAAAAGAAACTCTAGACAGAAGACTTATTACAGTGTAAGACAGAGATGAAATTCAGAGCAATGAAGCCATTCTCAAGAGCTTGTTAGAGAAAGATGAAGGCTGAGAATAGTCACAAGCCTGTAGGTTATAAGGCTACCCATGAGAGGATTTTTATTTGTAGCCATCCTATTCAATATTTTATAGCCTTTTTAAAAAGCAAATTTTTAAGGTTATCTGAAATCTCCTTAAAAACATTGATACTTCAAAAATTTAATATTATTTCCTACGGTAAGAAACCTTGAACCTCAAAGTATTGCATAATAATTAGTTGTCATGGGAAACCACATGATTGTAACTGGTGTCTGTAACTCCTAAAGGTATATAAATAACCTAAATCCCTTTGTTCTGCAGAGAGTCTCAAAATTCTATATCTGATTCTTCTCACTTAAGCCCCGAAAAAAATTAATGAAGTCAGTGACTCTGGAAGATTCTGTCCTAAGACAATGCATTTGAGAAATTTAAATTAGAAAGCTGGCAAATCTATCACATCCTCTCTGCTTTGCAGGCTTAGAAACCTGGATTAATCTTTCTTAGAGGTGTTTCTCCCTGCCACACAAGTTCAGAAACTTGGTATCATCTTTTAGATGTGGACTCTTATCAACCAATCTCAGGAAATGCCACCTCAAAAAAAGTAACACTAGGGCGCCTGGGTGGCTCAGATGGTTAAGCCTCTGCCTTCAGCTCAGGTCATGATCCCAGGGTCCTGGGATCGAGTCCCACATCAGGTTCCCTGCTCCTTGGGAGCCTGCTTCTCCCTCTGCTTCTCTCTCTCTCTCTGTCTCTCATGAATAAATAAATAAAATCTTAAAAAAAAAAAAAAGTAACACTAGTTTGTTAATTTACTTGGAACTCTCTCTGCAGAGAAGACTAGAGACTCACATTCTCTGCTCAGAGCACTTTTGCCCTGTAGGCAGGCTACCCAAGGAGTCAAATTATCATCAGAAGTTTGTTGGGGGGCACCTGGGTGGCTCATTTGGTTAAGTGTCTACCTTTGCCTCAGGTCATGATCCCAGGGTGCTTGGATCAAGCTCCACACTGGGCTCCCTGCTCGGTGGGGAACCTGCTTCTCCCTCTCCCTCTGCCTGCCATTTCCCCTGCTTGTGCTCTGTCAAGTAAACAAATAAAATCTTAAAAAAGAAGGTTTGTTTGGTGTGGATTCAATCAAAATTAAGGGAATTCGATCATTTGAGTGGTTGGCGTCAGACTAAGTTAGGATGATACTCTCATCTTGCTCTCAGGACCAGAATATTTGGTGGATTTTTTTGGTTCAGAGTCCTCTCTCCCATGGAGAGTGTTTGGATGGACACTACAGGGTTTGTCTTTGTGATTGCCTTTTTTCTGTATTCATGCCTAACCAATAAACCCCCTTCTGATGAACACTTTCTTTAGATATTTTAAATACATTGGCCCAGTCCCAAAAGGCATGGGTTCTTAACTATGGCTTTATGAATACCTGAAAAGTGAATGCATATTTTGTGTCTATGGACATTTTCTCTAGAGAGGATTCAGAGCTTTTATCAGACTCTCAAAGTGATTTGTTTTCAAAACAAAGTTAAGAACCAGAGACAGAAACAAAGTTGAAGTCCTGCCAGCCTGGGTACCCACTTCTTAGAATGATTTTTCTCTATTTCCACTCTGACTCCTTATGTGCTGTTTTAAAGTGTTAACTCTTCTGGGGCACTCTTATTTCTATATTTAAGGGAAAAAGACGGTGCCTCCATATAACCTTGAAAGAGTTGATAGAAAGAAATGGGAGGGTTTCTACAAGGAGTGATCAATGTGAGCCAGAAGTGTCCTGTCCAACAGGATTTTAGATGGGCTTTAAAAAAAAAAAAAAAAAAGAAATCCCAATTTAGTTCTAAGTTCTAAAATTGATTTCTCTCTTTCAGTGGTTAGGCTGTATGTAGGTCAGAATAAGTAGGGATGGTTGCTTTAAATCTGGAAAAGCTGGAAAGCATGAATAGAAGTGGAGTGATTCTAAGTGCGTCAGACCAAAGTGAAATGTGAGTTTGAATAGGCATAAAGTTGCGAATTACAAATGTGGATGTAGGCTATGATATTTAACTTGAGTACCCACAAGTGGTTTTAACAGCTTGCTTGTTTCGTTTATTGAAGCCTGGACGCAGTGCTGGCCTAGAGTCAATGAGGTTAAGGTGTCAAAGGTCCAAAAGCACAGGAACATGGGAATCTTGGAGTGGACCTAAGTGTGGGATCTCCTTGGCCACTCTCATCGGTAACCCTAGCAAGGTCCGGAGGCTGCCCCCTGACCACAGCATGAGCCACGCACAGGTGATGGAAGCACCCTGAAACACAATGCCAAAGACTGGAGTGGGAGATACCGCATCTGAACTGGAGTGGCTGATTTCAGTGGGAACAGGATTCTGGATTGGCAGAGGCCGGCTGGTGGCCCTTCACTTTGGGCTCAGGTTGGGTGAATTACGACAATCAGCTGCAGGGACAGAAAGGCCCTTAGAGTGTTTTGACTTTCAGAGATCTGTGATGGCAGCTTGGATCATGGGGTTCTTAGGAATGAACAGATGGGCTGTCTACTAAGGTGTGGCTTTAGCTATGTATTTGGAAAACAGAAACCTGATTTAAGTTGCTACAGTGGGAATATGTTGCCTTATATCCAATTCTCAAACCGAGTCAGATCACAGGCCTAGAGTACCTCAATTAAGGGGAAACTGGGTCCCTTTAAGGAAGGACCCAGCAATGTGGCTGTATTATAAATTTTCCTCCAAGCCTCCCCGAGAAAGACCTACATCCAATTATGAAAATGACTATGCATTGGAAGGGAAAAAAATCTGTTTGGAGCGAGTAGATACTGTTTTAGTTGATGCTATTCACTGGGGGTACAAAATACCACCCCTGTTAGAATGTGAGTGTGTATATATATACTAGTATAAAATAGACATACTGGATAATTGGCTGAATCCCTCCATTGGTTACCTGAATCCTTCCTTTATTGTCTCTTATTCAATCCATCCCTATGGCCCCATGACAGGGATGGACTGGAGAGGAGATATGTAGATGGGCTTCCTGGAATGGGCATAGAGTATAAAGACAATCATGTTCCACAAAAATGCCCAAGAGGAGGCATACACTACAGTTCAGTCACTCAATAATAGTCATGTAGAAAAGATGAGTGGTCATGTAGATGTCAGTTAGCCTCTTATCCCATCTGCCTGACTGCCCAAGGGGTCAGGTACAAAGTGGCATGGTGGTGAAGGAACAACATAAATTCCCCTCATCAAAGTTAATTTGGCTACCACCACTGGTGGGTGCCAATAGCAGAAGCCAACAATGAGTGCCCAACATAGCACCATTCCCTGGGGAGACCAACCAGCCAACTGATGTTAAATTTATTTCACAGAAACCCTTCCTTCATTGAGGACTGAAAAATGTCCTCATGGGAATAGATCTATTTCCAGATTTTCTTTCCATGCTCCCAATGCTTTCACCAGAATCATCAAAGACCTACAAAGAATATCTTATGAAATACCACCATGAAATCCCCATACGATATAACTTCTGACCAAGAAACTAATTTTACAGTTAAAGCGATGTGGCAATGGGCTCATACCATGCAATTTATTGGTTTTGGATATACGTTATTACCCAGAAACAAATGGCCTTAAAGAACAGTGGAATGAACTTCCTGGAGGCTCAGTTATGGTGGCAGTAGGAAGACAGCACCCTACCAAGTTGGGGAGCTAACTTCCAGGAGCAGGACGTTTTAAACCAGCAACCAATATTTGATGTTGTTTCTTCCAAAGCTGAGACACACATGTACAGGAAGAAAGAGGGTGGACATCGGAATGGTCCCTTTCATGAATATATCTAATAATCCAGTTCTTGTTCTCACAATCTTGGTGTTGGCAGGTTTAGAAGTCTTAATTCCTAAGTGAGATGACACTTCCAGCACGGAAGTGGTCTCACACAATTAGAAGCAGAGACTGCTCAGTTGCCATTTTGGTCTCCTCATTACACTGAGCCAACAGGCAGATGTGGGTTTTCTATTGTCTGGGATACCTATTCCTAATTGTTAAGGGGTAAGTGAGTTATTGGATGTTTCAGGACATAATAGTCTAAGGAGCATCAAGGAGAAATTCTAATTTTGAGTTATCTCTGCTATACCAATTATTTTATTTTTTTAAAGATGTACTTATTTATTTGAGAGAGAGAGAGCATGAGTGGGAGGGGCAGAGGGAGAGGGAGAGAGAATCTGAAGCAGACTCCGCACTGAGTGCAGAGCCTGACACGGGTCTTGATCTCATGACCCGAGATCATGACCTGAGCCTAAACCAAGAGTCGGATGCTTAACTGACTGCACCACCCAGGCGCCCCCCCCCCAATTATTTTATTTTAAATCGACAATCAGGGACATGTGGTCTAATATGAAATGCACAGAGGTGGGAATTCCCTTTTAAACTTTGATCTGGGGAAAGCCTATGAAAAGTCAACCCAGCCTACAGATAAACAGAAAACTCAATCTTTCGCAAGTCACATAGGAAAGATAGAAGTGGAAAAGCACAGTTTATGATCACTAACTGAACTGACAGTCTTCCGACACAAAAGTAGTTCAGAAAAAGAGAGCTGGGAGAACTCAAAGACCACAAAGAGGCCTACCATGACTACTCAGTCCTGGTCTGACAGGGCTCCTTCACCATTCCTGGGCTCTGTGGTGCTCCAGATTCATCCAAGATGTGCCCGATCATGGTGCAAAATCTGACCACAAATTCAAAGACGGTAGTAAGATTGTGTTATTAAATACAAGCTTGATGCAGGAAAAATGGAAAACACCAGAGCGAAGCAGTTCCTTGACTTGCCTTGCTAGATATGTGGCTTCTATCTTCCAAACAGAAAATAAAAGGTAGAGGATTTTCTTTAGATGCACTAATCATGAGGCCAATTGCACAAAGCAAAGGATCATACCCTTGAGAAATTTTCCATGGAACTTCTTTAAGACTCCAAGTGTCCAGGACGCAGGTGTAAATTCAAGCCTGGAGGTCTGGATCCTAGGGTGGAGGCTGAAAGTCATTCATACAGAAAAGATGCAGCAGCAATGCAGCTAACACTGACTCCCCATTCTCACGGTCTTATGCTTCTTTGTAGTCCTTGTTCAACTTGTAGGTAACATGAGTGTTAGACGCAAGAGTTCACCTTCTGATCCCAACTTGGTACTGAATAGTACAGGTAATGTTTTCCAGTCCTGGGCCCACATCCTCCAGACAACTACTCTCCCTTCATATTTCATGGGATAAGACGACCCCCAGAGTGGAGGCATAAACTAGGGTCTGTTGGAGATTGTGGATCCTAAATAGGAAGAATTTTTTATTTTATTCATTTTTTTAAAAGATTTTATTTATTTATTTGACAGAGAGAGAGCGCAAGAGAACACAAGCAGGGGAGCGGCAGAGGGAGAGGAAGAAGCCCGATATGGGGCTCGATCCTAGGACCTTGGGATTATGACATGAGTCAAAGGCAGATGCTAAACCAACTGAGCCAGCCAGGCACCCCAGGAAGAAGTTTTTAATGATAAAGCTAAATAAAAGCCATACAATTTAATCCTCCATAGGGAAGTTACTACTGATTTGTTATACGCATTGCATACATGAGCTCTGTGGCAGGAATGCATGAAATTTCATGCTTAAGCAAGAAGTCCATGCTATGGGCTCTGCATGGACATGGTTGACAACACGGTTGATGACTGGTATGTAGGCTCTACTGAAGAAATGGATGGAAAGTCCCCCCAGCTATTATAAGAACTAGAAGCAAATGAGAACTTTAAAACCAAAAGTAAGGGGCACCTGTCTGGCTCAGTCAGTAGAGCACGTGACTCTTGATCTCAGGGTTGTGAGTACAAGCTCCATGTGGGGTGTAGAGATTACTTAAAAATAAAATCTTTAAAAAATAATAAAATAAAACCAAAAGTAAAAGGGCAAAGGGGAAAATGGAAGAGAAAAAACAAAAAACAAAACCCCAAAAACAGATTAAGCAATGCAGCGATCTCCCCGAAGCAGCCCTAGTGACCTACAGTGGGCACATCGCAACAGAATTTAGCAGCACTGTAGGATTCCATCCAAATTCACATACCTTTCAGTTCAAAGCATTGTAGTCATTATTATTTGACAGGAGCTCTTTAGCTTTTCAATCTAGGGAAATGTTCAGTTATAGAAGCTCTAGCACCAACTTTCAAGTTTCATTACAGTGGAAGAGGAAATCTACATTTTGGGCAATTTACCTTACATCTTGTTCTTGACCAATAGCTAGCTACTCATCCACCTTATTTTAATGGAGAGGCCTCCTTCTTTGACATCAGAATCTTCTTAGGAATTTCTATTAAAGAATATGTTTTTTTATCCATGTGAAGATGAAGTGCTAGTTCCAGATTATGGGGTGTTCTAAAATGTCAACATTAAAAGAAGAAAAAGAAGAATAGTATTAAATATTAACTTTGGACAATTTTTCTAAAATGACAATAATTTCAGAGGCGCCTGGCTGGCTCAGTCAGAAGAGAATGTGACTCTTGATCTCAGGGCTGTGAGTTCAAGCCTCATGTTGGGTATAGAGATTCCTTAAAAATAAAAATCTTTCAAAATAAAAATAAGTAAGTAAATAAATGACAATAATTTCAGCTGCTTCTCTGAAAGCTCAGGTGAGTCTGGGATGGTGTTCCAGGTGGGAGTGGTGAGGCCATCATGAAATAGAAGAGGGGGGCTGCTCTGCTGTCAGAAACCACCAGGGCAGAGAACCACAGGGCCTCCAACCAACTGCTGAAGAGTATGAGGTTCCTAAAAAGACAGGGCTGATATCCTGGAATAGAAAGCAGCTCAGGCAGTTTCTAGTCTAGCCAAGGTCCTAGCCCCTCTGCTGTGCAGAAAGCTCAGAGATCTGCTGAGCACCAGGGAACACGAGTCATTGAAAATACCAGAATGTGTGGCCATGGAAAGGGTTAGGGGGGGTCGGGGGACATGGTTCTAGGCATAATGGTGTGGCTGCGGCAGTAATCCTGGCCAATATCCAGGTGCCTGAACTGAGGTGGTGGCTGTGGTTACTGAGAGAGGTTGGGGGACTGGGGTTCTCTGTAGGGGTTCTAGCAGGAAGAGAGTGAAAGCTGGTGGACTGAGGTGTCAGAAGAAAAGATGCTGGACCCTGAGATTTCCAGTGTGGATAGTCTGCAGATGCTGAGTTGGTTGGAGGACATTTCCTAGAAGCAGTTGGCTAGATTGAAGAGTAGGTGAGTAGTGTTGGAGCTGAGAAGATAAAAAATCTGAAAGGTTTTGCGTGAGTGGGCTGTACAGAGGACCACGTACACAGGATGATACCTTGAGTGACGAAGGTTAGAGGCGGTAAAACCAGAGGACACAAACCTCAGTGATGGCCAATCCATAATGGCTGGAAATAGGAACAGAGAGCATAGAGGAGGGTTTCCCTCTCCAGCCCTGTGAGAGCAGTGCCACCAGGGGCAGCCTCCCCTCTACCCAAACCTTCCCAAGGTATTCTGGCTCTAGGGTTCTGTGCATTTCTACCCATTATTCCTTCTGGCCCAAAGTCTCTGACTTCATGTCCTATTTCACCCAGTCTAAGACACTATCCCTTCAGTACAGTAATTATCTTTCGAGACGTCCTCCCTCAAACATCACCTCCAATGTTAAGCCTTCCTCAAAACTTTCAGGCAAAATTAAATGTCATACAATGCTTCATGTCCCAGGTGTGGGGTCAGATGATGTCGATGGTAATTCAGGCTCAACCACCACCAGTTCTGTGATTTGGGGCAAGTTACCTGAGTAATCTCTTGTCTCAAATGTTGCATTTGTAAAATAAGCTCAGTAGTATTTCTGTAAGAATTTAAGGAGCAACATTCATAATTTACTGCCTGGGGCACACAGACATTGCTTAACAAATACCATCTCCCCCCCACCCCCAGAGAACCTTATATGCATCTTGGCCACACACCCACCATCTCATTGATAATCATTTGTTTATAGTCTGGTGATCTCTTTAATGCCAGAGCCCTTGTCTCCCCATTCCATCTGTCAATGTCTGGCTTGAATCAAGGCTCCAGCACACGCTGTTGAAGTAAGGTTAGTTGAGATGACAGGGTCCAGCCAGAAGTAGATCTGTGCTGCAGAGGGACCAAGTATCCAGCAAGTTTCAACCAAATTATGCTCCAAAAGGGTGTTGGAAACAAGAGAAATGTTTGAGGTCGAAATGGGACCACAGAGCATGATTACCAGGAAACTTTGAGCTTTTACACAAGAAGGATTTTGAATTTGGATCAAGCCTAATGAAAACTGGACAGCCAGGTAAACAATCCAGCAGAGGGAAGCTGCAGCCCGCCATCTTGGGTCCAGTGGTGGGTATTTATCCAGATTCAGGCAGGCTGAGAACCCCAGGAGAGGAAGCCAGATCCCACCAAGAGTCAGAACTCCAGTTAACACTGCTTAGTGGAGAAAGGAATGTATACGTTGCTGTGAAGGATGAACTTCCAGATCCAGAAACATATTCCTGGGTGGATGAAGACAAGCATGGAGAAACTCCCGTGGTGGCCAGGGAGCTTCAAGCCCCAGGTAGGAAAGGCCTTTCTTACAAAGGCCCCTGGGTAGGAGCCTGGGAAGTGGCAATGGGAGGGGCTAAGGGTCCCATTAGACCTGAGAGCCCAGTCACCAACTTTAGGTGACCTTAAATTTAGAGAAGCAAAGGATCTGTCCTTACAGTCTGAACTCTCTGGCATTCCCGAAACTTCAGGCATCCCCAAAAGGCAAGAAGAGTCCTACTGGCCAAGGACAGGGAACCCTGAGTGCCTACCCTCTTGGTTTTTGACCCTAGGGTGAAGGCTGAAAAGCTTGGGAGGGGCCCCTAACTTGAGAAACCCCACCGAGAAACCTTCCCTCTCCTCCTCCCATCTGCAGGAATGAAAGAAAGCCCTGCATTCATCTTGCTAACGTCTAGCCTCCTCAACCTGCTACTCCTCCCTGCTGAGCTACAGAACCCTGCCCTGTCTGGCACCTGGTTCTGCAAGGGGTCTGTAAAGAGGGGTGTGGGAGGGAGGTAAAGGGGTAGGGAGCTGACTGGCTGGCTGGCCAGCATCAGGATTGGGAAGGGTGGTAACACAGGATTATTTCTGTGGCCTGCATTAATGCTCACATCCCCCAAGACCTCTAACGCATCTACTGATTCTGCTTGCAAAAGTGTGCACTTTTGGGGCGCCTGGGTGGCTCAGTCATTAAGCGTCTGCCTTTGGCTCAGATCATGATCTCAGGGCCCTGGGATCGAGCCCCGCATCGGGTTCCCTGCTTAGCGGGAAAGCCTGCTTCTCCCTCTCCCACTCCCCCTGCTTGTGTTCCTGCTCTCACTGTGTGTCTTTCTCTGTCAAATAAATAAAATCTTAAAAACAAAAATGTGCACTTTGTTTTCAAATTTACCCCCTAAGTCCCTAGTCTCTTGACACTTCACTATGATTAAAAAGCAATATTTCTACGTAGTGTCAGCAGTAACAGTCTTAAAAATGCAATTTAATTATGATGAATGTTATCATCTAAAGAAATAAACCATTTATAATCACACCTTGCTTTTCTGGAACCAGTTATTTCTACAGGTTGTATTATTTGCTCAAGAAGTTCTCTCCAGGCATTAGTTCAGAAGGTTCGTGACTTATATTTCTCACAGATATCCTTGAAGCCCTGATTGAGCCAGAAATATAAGAGCTGTCTTATATAAATCCCTCTCCCTACACTATCCCACCAGAAATCTAAGCAGTTACCCAGCCCTGTCAATTAACTTTAATAACAGCTCCCAAATCTAGTGCTTGCTTCTCACTCTGATTATCTCTGAGGAAACTGACGTGCACGTTCTGATGTGCAGACAGCCAGGATGCCTAGGCCCAGAGTCTAGCGCTCTACTCTCCAAGAGTGGGTTTGGCTAAGAGGCACAGCACTCAATTCACTCTTCATTCCCCATTCTCCATGCCTGAAGACTACTCTGCCCACTGTCTACCCACTAGTGAGACATATGACAAAGAAATAAGTAAAACCATACGGTAAAATGGTAGAAGAATAGACAAAAAAGATCATGGGAGAGAACAGAGTCTCTCCCACATAAGCATGGGCACTCTGGATATGGCAGGGGAGGCCACAAGTCAGGGGAAAAGACGACTCAGTGAACGGTGTTGGGATAATTGGCTTTGGGGAAAAAAAACAAAAAAAACCTGAATTTGATTCCTGCATAGCACCATACACAAAAACAATCTCAAAGAAATTAACAACCTAAATGTGAAACATAAACCTCTAAGACTATTACAAAAAATGTGGGAGAATGTATTTTTTTAACCCCACAGCAGGAAGTTCTTTCTTACCAAAAAATAAAACAGGCAAGAGTTTGTTTCTTGCTCATACCTAATTCAGGCCACAACAGGGCGCTGCTCGTCACTCAGGGAAGCAGGATGCTAAGGCCCCATCACAGAACATGCTCTCAGGTTACAGTACCGTTGCAGGAAAAGGGAGCGCGCTAAGTGGGTGGCTGTGACCCTATACCTCTGCCCTTCCACTCCAGTTCACACATCCAGTGAAGCCACACACCACACCTAACTTCAAAAGGAGCCTTACAAGGTGCCTGGAAGGAGAAGAAAATACTAATTGGGGAAATATTTCTTAAGTAATGCCAAACACACACACACACAAGTAAACTGTAGTAATAACAATAAGCAGCAATGCACTGGGTGCTTACTGTGAGTCTGGCACTCATTGTTCTAAGCACTGTCCATGTTTCCTCATTTGGCCCTCATGATAACCCTTGAGGTTAAGTTCTGCTATTTTCCAATTTTATAATTGGAAATTAGTTATGTAAATGGTTAATGAATAAAACAGAGCTAAGAAACAAGGGAAGGGAACATATCAGAGAAGGGGGGTGGTGGTAGTTAACGGTTAGGAGGGGCTATGTTAATTCTTTATGTATTCTTAAAGCAAGGCCTTTGTGACTATATGTGTTGCAAATACTACCCATGCTGTGGCTTACTTTCCCACACTCTTAATGGTATTTTTTAAAATAGAAAAAAGAGGGGCACCTGGGTGGCTCAGTCGGTTAAGCATCTCCCTTTGGCTCAGGTCATGATCCCAGGGTCCTGGGATGGAGCCCCATGTCCTCCCTGCTCAGCAGAGAGTCCGCTTCTCCCTCTCCCTCTGCCCTTCTCCCCTACTTGTGTGCATAGCTCTCTCTCTCTCAAATAAATCTAAAAAAAAAAAAAGAAAAGAAAAAAAATCATTCATTTTAATGTAGTCCAATGTATTCAGCCTTTTATGATTGGTGTTTATTGTGCCCAGTTTAAGAAAATTTTCTCTTCCCCAACATCAAGACTTTTTCAAACGTACCAGTTTGGCACAGTGATTATTATTTTTTTTTTTTAAGATTTATTTTAGAGAGAGAGCACAAGGAGATGGGCAAAGGGAGAAAGAGAGAGAGAGAGAGAGAGAATCTCAAGCAGACTGCACTGACCTTGGAGCCAGACATGGGGCTTGATCTCACCACCCCAAGATCATGACCTGAGCGGAAATCAAGAGTCAGATGCATAATTGACTGAACCACCCAGGTGCCCCGCATAGTGATTATTTTAAATAAAAGTTACTTAAGAAACAGCTGGTGCAAGGACACTCAGACCCTTCTCTGTGCCTCTGAAAGCAGGAACTAATCTCCCATAGGAAAGGTACCTTCTCTGTACAAAATAAAAAGACATCCTTATCACCAGATATAGAAACTTTAAAGCCGGGAAAGCTGTAGAAGCAAACCATGTGACTTTTTTCTAAAATACAACTTCAGCCCAAATTCCGCTTAGAATTCCTTATTAATTCATGCTTCCAAACATCTGTTTTCTTTATCCTGTCAATTCCTCACAAATTTATTGTGTCTTTGTCTATAAAGTATAAAAACTGCCTGCCTCAGTCATTTCTTTAGGGCCTCTGTGTGCATGTAACAAAACTGTTTATTTTTTCCTGTTAATCTGTCTCAGGTAAATTTAATTCTTAGTCCAGCTGGAAGATCCTGAAGGATAGAGAAGAATTTTTCCTTTCCTACATTATCTTCTAGGAGACTTGTTGTCACCGACAGATCACCAACCCACCTGAAATTGATTCTGGAGTATGGTTGAAGAAGTCAAATTTCATTGTTTTCCACATAAATATGCAATTAAGGTCAGGGTTGGAGTAGAAAAGGAGGCTGCTGCTCTGTGTTAACCTTAAAAATAAAGATGTCAGTTATTTTGCAAGCAAAAATGGGTTTATTCAGGTCTAGCGGAGAACTGCAATCAGGGACAAGCAAGCTACGGCAAAACCATTGGAAAGTCTGCAGAACAAAGGAAAGGAACGCTGTGAACCAGACTAACGCCATCTTGGACAAATCTGCCTCGATGACTGCACTGGGACCCGAAGCCTTAAGTACAGCACCAGCCCACGCACGCGCGCACACATATACACATACACACACACACACACACACACACACACACACACACACACACTCTTTCTTTTTATCCAACCACGCCCATAAGGTCCTTGATCTGCTCTGGAGATATAACTATGGCACAGCTACACTCAAACATTTCCTCCTGGGTGGTCTACTAGCACGTACCTCCCAGCCTCTAAGGCTATAAAAGCGGGTCTTACCGGAGATGGGGCTGCACAGATCTACACGTCTTGCTTCTGTCCATAATAGTCCCTTTAATAAACTATTTCCCGTCAAACTGGACCTGTAGGCCTTTTCCTTCGGCATTCCGCCTTCAAAGGTCATTTTGGGACTACCTCCCTTTCAAACAACACATGAACTTTTATAGAGGAAAGGGGATGTTGGGATGGCTATTATAAACAAAAAGCCCATTGGTGTAGACTAGGAGTTTGAAGTATAGAGGTTCTTCATTGGCTGAGTTGTGATTCTCATTGGCTGCACGGTAGTTCGAAAGAAGGAACACTTCCCTGCTCTTGCTAGAATAGTAAAGAAGGATCCACCTGTCGGGTCTGTAACTGACAAGGAGGGCTAGGGCTTCGGAGTTTCCTCTGCTGTATCCCAATTTCATTCTAAACTAGGTTTCTGGGTCGCCTGGGTGGCTCAGTCGTTAAGCGTCTGCCTTCGGCTCAGGTCCTGGGATCGAGCCCCATATCGGGCTCCCTGCTCCGCGGGAAGCCTGCTTCTCCCTCTCTCACGCCCCCTGCTTGTACTTCCTCTCTTGCTATCTCTCTCTGTCAAATAAATAAATAAAAATCTTTAAACTAGGTTTCTTTTTGGGAACGCGGGGAATTTCCTAGAAGTGGTCATACCCTCCCTGGGTCCCAACGGACAAGCAAGGCATTGGTCCCTGTGTTTAAGAGAAAAACAGAGATCATAGCAAGAAATCATTAAATGGGTGGGGTACATTTACTTACAGTGAGAACACAGGATCTAAGACTGAAAGCCTCAGCACCCGTCAGCCATTTGGGGACTTAGCAAGGCTCGGTAAGGTCCTTTCCAATGAAGTTCCAGTGACATCTTCCTTTGATAAACCTTATGTGATCTCAGTCAACAGCTTTGCCATTACCCTGTCTGTGGAGGTCAGTTGGTATGTTGCACTTGGAATAAGATACTTAGATACGCATCATTAGTGCTTTAAAATAATCGACACAACATCGTCTGGCCCACAGATGCTCTGGCCTTGGGGGAGTAACCAGAAACTGTACACACCTCCCACCGATGATGGATCATGTGTGAAGAGTCCTGGTTTTCACCTTGCAGTACATGTCATGCTCATAAGAGCCATGGAAAGGGCATGTGGCCACTCTAGTCCAGTTTCTGCTTAAACCCTGACCAGTTTATCTACTTTTGAATCCCCATTTTGAAGTTTCACCACTTTCCCTGACTCCAGATAACGCGAGCCATAAAGGCACTCATGAATCAATAGGCTTTGCATCTACTCATAGGCAAGGGTAATCCACGCTTAAAGATAAACCTTTAGGGGGCGCCTGGGTGGCTCAGTTGGTTAAGCAACTGCCTTCGGCTCAGGTCATGATCCTGGAGTCCTGGGATCGAGTCCCGCATCGGGCTCCCTGCTCAGCAGGGAGTCTGCTTCTCCCTCTGACTCTCTTCCCTCTCATGCTCTCTCTCATGCTCTCTCTCTCTCAAATAAATAAATAAAATCTTTAAAAAACAAAAAGATAAACCTTTAGGGGGGCACCTGGGGGGGCTCAGTGGATTAAACATCCGACTCAGGTCATGATCTCAGGATGGTGAGATCAAGCCCCGTGTTGGGCTCTGCACTGGGTTTGGAGCCTGCTTAAGATTCTCCCTCTCCCTGTCCCTGTGTCCCTCCCCTCCTCCAAAAAAAACCCCAAAAAACAAAAACACCCTTTAGAAAACCTTTAGAACTCTTTCACCAACAGACATAGTATCAATTCTTGTGCTTGGGCTTGCTTTAAAAGTGCATACATTTGTGACCGGCTCGGCGTTTGGAGAAGCTGTCGCCATGTTGTCGGTGGCCTCCCGTTCGGGCCCGTTCGCGCCCGTCCTATCGGCCACGTCCCGCGGGGTGGTAGGCGCACTGCGGCCCCTGGTGCAGGCCTCGGTGCCCGCCACCCCGGATCCCCCCAGTACTGGACGTGAAGCGGCCCTTCTTGTGCCGGGAGTCGCTGAGTGGCCAGGCCGCGAGCCGGCCTTTGGCCGCCTCCGTGGGCCTCAATGTCCCAGCTTCCATTCGTTATTCCCACACAGACATCAGAGTGCCTGACTTCTCTGACTATCGACACACCGAGGTGTTAGATGGTACGAAGTCTTCAAAAGAGAGCAGTGAGGCTAGAAAAGGTTTCTCCTATTTGATAACTGCAACAACTAGTATAGGTGTTGCATATGCTACCAAGAATGTCGTCTCCCAGTTTGTTTCCAGCATGAGTGCTTCTGCTGATGTGCTGGCCATGTCGAAAATCGAAATCAAGCTATCCGATATTCCAGAAGGCAAGAACATGGCTTTCAAGTAGAGAGGAAAACCACTGTTTGTGCACCGTAGAACCAAGAAGGAAATTGAGCAGGAGGCTGCAGTTGAAGTGTCCCAGTTGAGGGACCCTCAGCATGATTTAGATCGAGTAAAGAAAACTGAATGGGTTATCCTGATAGGTGTTTGCACTCATCTTGGTTGTGTACCCATTGCAAATGCAGGAGATTTTGGTGGTTATTACTGCCCTTGCCATGGGTCACACTATGATGCTTCTGGCAGGATCAGGAAGGGGTCTGCACCTCTCAACCTTGAAGTTCCCTCATACGAGTTCACCGGTGACGATATGGTGATTGTTGGTTAGAGACCTGGACTCAAGTTCTAGGCTCCTTTTGGTCTTCTTGTTACCTCAGAAGACTTATAAGCAAGTCTTCGATACTTAAGTTGATTTGAAATATTTAAGAATTGCTAATAATGTATTTGCAAACATTAATGTGAAGTAAATTGAATTTAATGTTGAATGCTTTCAAGCATTCACCTAATAAAGCCACTGTTAAACATTTTTAACCTCAAAAAAATAAATAAAAGTGCATAAATTTACTAAAATCTATTCACGTGGTCAACACTTCACTTGAATAAAAGCAACTGGAATAAAATGTATTATCATCCTCCCAAGGGGGGTTGAGTCGCTCTCCTCATCTTGACAGTTTTTCCCACACTGCAGTCTTAAAACACATGTAGTTCTTACAATACTGTTGACAGATTCTGAAAACTGGTGCCTTCCAAACATGCTAAGTGTTCCTGGAATTCCCTTTGTGTTTGTGAGCGCCATACCTCGGGTGACGCATACAAAGCGAAAGAGAAAACACTTGGTGCTGCCAATCAACGGTTCAGGGAGCATTGAAGACAGTCTGGACAAAAAGACGCCGTGGCCTGTCCCCAAAGGCGATGACTATGCACCCTTAGAGCAAGGCAACATCTGAAAGAGAAGCTGAGGATGTCAGTTGATTACAAATGAGAACGATGTGCCTGAGAACAGGAATGGCTACAGTCCATTGTTATCCATCAGAAGGACAGTATTTTATGATTGCCATAGAAGGTAACAAAAACACCGTAAGAAATATTGGTTCCTGTATTAGTGAGGGACTGTTGGTTTTTTCCCACAATTGTCTTCAGTCATGAAGTACTCAAAAGCATTGTGAGAACTGATACAAATGCAAACAGACTTTTGAGAAGTGAGAGTAGTGCAGGGAGCTACAAGTTTTGCTACCTGAGCAGAAAATAGAGAAGAAATTTCTCTACCTCATGTTGAGAGCAGACTGCACAACCCAAGGCCATTCTTTTCTCTGAGCAATCAGTCACTATTCATGAGGGTTTTTATAACCATTAACTTTAATATGCCTTGATATGTATGCATGTGTATTACGTGCAACACCTTTTCTGTACCACCTCACATTCTCTCAGCCTCGCTTGCAGTTTCCAGTCTCATCTGCAGTGACCGGTGCCTTGCTGGCTCCTGTTGCCACACCTCTCCTCAGGGGCGCACTGCCTCTCCCTTCCTGCCTTTTGGTTCTCTGACGCAGAGGCACAGAATGCCTGGGAGAACCCACTTTGCATTCATACCCATGCAACTCAGAACCGTGGGCTAGTCAAAATGCCATGGGGCAACCCTCCACCAACGGAGAACCTGAACCAGAGGATAAAAATGTCTCGCTTTTGTCCCCCCACTTAGACGATTCCGAGACTCATTTCATAAAGCTCCTCAGAAGGCCCCAGCGGGATGAAGGCCCGGTTGCCCACAGTAGTGGTCTACTCCATTATGTACCCTTATGCTGGGTTTGTTCCTTTCCTTTCTACCCTCTAGGTCCTGCCCTTCTGTTTTCTAGGATCACTTCCTAAACAAGCCACCTGAATGTGTAGGCAAGGCAAAAAAATTCCTTTTCCTCTACCTTCTTATGGTCAGTTCATGAGGCATGTGAATTAAACCAAAAGAAGACAGATTTATGAGAGAAAAAAACGGAGCATATTTATGCATGTAACACACACACAACACATATACACAATGTGTTACTCAACAATGAGTAACTCAAACAGGTGGTTAGAATTTGGGGCTTATGTACCCAACTTAGCAAATGAAGAGGAAAAAGAGCAAGGACACTTACGGGAAAAGAAATGACTTTTTGGAAAGATAAATGAGACTTTGGAGAATAGATGAGAGACATGATAGTCCCATGGCAATGTCTGTTTGGGTATGGTGCCAATTTCTAGTCTCCAAGATTATACAGAGTCGTTCCCAAGACGGGATTTATGACAATTGAGTTCTGGGAGGCTCTGCTTTTAGGCAGATAAGGGATTCCTGGAACTCAAATGTTTTCAGCTCAAAATAATTCCTATGCCGAAGTGGTATGTTTTGGGGTGGCATACCCTGATCCCCTTCAAATGTAAGCCCGTGTCTCAGGTTAAATACAGAAGCACATATAATCATGTTAAACGATATGCATAAATGACAATATCTATTTTTTTAATCATAATGAATATCAATCATATTACAAAGCAATGTTTACAATACATTGATTAATTTGCCCTCTGAATTTGAATATTTCAAAGACCAAATGTATTTATACACAGAAAATAATCCATAGGTTAGAAATCCACCTGGGGGTTATATAACCATATACTTTATTTTCTCTGTCTCTGGATTTTAATTTCTTTACAAATCTCCAGATGAACAATGGTAATGTATTAATCTACTTAATATTTTATCACCTGTGATTCAAAATCATTTACAGGTTTTAGAAAATAAGCTAAGTTAACATTAATCAATCATGCTGATTATAAGGATTTGTAAGGGAAATATGGTAACAAAACATACACTTTTAAGTGAAAACGAGATTCACATAATTTGGGTAATTCACAAAATTATAGTAATTCACAAAACTACAGATTCACATTAAACTGGGTAAATATTATATAAGTTCCAGTAGTACAGGAAACAATTTATAAAATACCGGTTCTTTATTTTTTTTAAGTTAATAAAACTTTAAGTAATCTCTACACCAAACGTGGGGCTCGAACTCACACCTCCAAGAGTTGCATATTCTTCCACCTGAGCCAGCCAGCTGTCCCTAAAATACTGGTTCTTTAAGAGAATTAAATTTCATTGAATACTTGTGTTTACATTTACATACTCTTAAATGTTAGTGTAAGTAATAATAATTGGGAAATTTGTACTTTCCACTTAATTTAACTTTTGGGGGGAAATTAAAAAAATTAAATTCCAAGTCTTGCAGGAACTAAAATACTACATTTGCATTTTCATTTCCTACTGTGGTAAAATCAAGAAGACCTATATCATCTTTTAGCTACAATTCACAACATAATTTATTTTATCAAAGGGTTTACCTTGACTGAGAATATTAAAGGCACATACATTAGCATTTAATTTCCTTGCATTTATTTATTTTTCCATTTTATATCTGTTTATTTGAAAGCTTTGCCTGTAAAACTCCTCCTTGATAAAGGCACATTGTTGCAATATACCTCGGGGACGAGTAAGACAGAACCCCATCTGATAAAGAATGTACACAGGCAAGATTAGATGGCTGTTGCTTTCTTCTTTTCTCTTTCCTCCCTCAATTCCAAATCACAAACCGCAGCTGATTCCAAAGCCTCACCTGCTCCACCCAGCCCTGCTCCGGCCCTGAGGGCTTCTGCTACACTTGTTCATGATTAATTCTGAAACTGAGAAGGATTTTACGAAATGCACATTCATATCCCGAACATGTTCTTCCTCCTTAACACAGGGATTCTCAGGGACCCACACAGATCAAGAGTCCGTGATTCAGGATTCTGGTAAGATTCTTGGTCAAAGAAAACCAACATTCAGAAGACACTCCTCAAGGGTGAGAGTAAGAGTTGCTGGAACTGAATCAGTAGTTGGTCCACACCCCTGAGCTGGGCAGCAAATGTCCTTCTGTTCTTGGAAGACATACCCCTGGCTTATGCTGTAGGGAAAGCTGGGCTAATTCAAACACCAGATACCGACTCGGCAGAAAGCAACATTTTTCTCTTAGAATTCAAACTGAATTGTTTCAGATATTTCCTTAGAAAGTCATACAATGAGAAACATTCAGGAGATACACTGGCTAATGTGTCTGTGTGCAGAAGGTAGAAGACTTCTCACCCACAGAGCCCCTGTGTGTACAGGTTAGAAAATGCTCAGGTGTTTATTTGAATCAGGGGAGGGAGGGCTCCAGCCCTCATCCAGACACTTATGAGCTTCTCCAGGATGTACAGGCAACTGGGATTGCTCACTAGCATTGAACAGTCTACCATTATCAGCTCAAATTGTGGCCACATGCAGCCACCAGGGGATTAACCCTGGCATTTCCCAGCACCCAAAGCATCACAAGCATCACAAGTCTGTCAGGGTGGATCTGGAACTCTCAGACAGGCCAGTAGCTTGTTTCCCTTGACTTGGGAAAGAGGTGGGTCATCAACATAAAGTAAGTGGCAAAATACCCTTGAAGGGTCCAAAACTAAGACGCTGATGAGCAATGTTAGTAATTTGTGTACCCATTGTCATTTGCTGGTAAGATTCTCCAGATAATTAAACAAGGGACAGATTACTTTAGAAAATGGGAACTCTGGAGAGAAAAATGAGGGAGCTTGGTGGTTTCCCAACAGGAGACTCCAAATGAACACTATGCTGAATTTCTTTGTCTTCTGGAAAATATAAGCTGGGTGGTAGTGACTTGTGCAAGAAGAGCAAAAGGAAGTCCCATAATTCACAGACCTTGGGAGGAAGCACCTGGGCCTTGGTTGCACGCAGACCACTTGGCAGAGGGGATCAAGGGCTTCCTTATATTTATTTTATAGAGTAACGGAATTCTCTGAACCTTGATTAGAAGTCTTAGTACTGAAGAGTCTCTTAAAATCTTTGTGAGTGCTAATTTTTGGCCTGGTGTGAATTTGCATATCATTGGGCCTGATCTGCATATTTATTTTATAACTCAGCAGGGACCATGAAGCTATTAAACCAAAGTTAGATTTTCCCCGTTTCCTATCCAAAAACATTTTGAAGGGCTTAGATTTGAAAACAACAATAGTGCTTAAATTTGTATTTGTTTATTTTGTAGGTTATTTACACATATTTTGTTTTATTCTTCTAAGAATGTAAAATTTACCTTTTCCCAAAGGTTTTAATACTCAATTGAGTAGTTTCATTTTTTTCCACTGGAAGTCATTTTTTTCAAACTTTTTTTTTTAAGATTTTTATTTTTATTTATTTATTTATTTATTTTTAAATGTTTTTTTAAAGATTTTATTTACTTGACAGAGAGAGACAGCGAGAGCAGGAACACAAGCAGGGGGAGTGGGAGAGGGAGAAGCAGGCTTCCCGCGGAGCAGGGAGCCCGATGCGGGGCTCGATCCCAGGACCCTGGGATCAGGACCTGAGCCGAAGGCAGACGCTTAACGACTGAGCCACCCAGGTGCCCCAAGATTTTTATTTATTCATGAGAGACAGAGAGAGAAAGAGGCATGAGAGACAGAGAGAGAGAGAGGCAGAGGGAGAAACAGGCTCCCCGCTGAGCAGAGAGCCCAATGTGGGACTCGATCCCAGGAACCTGGGATCATGACCTGAGCCAAAGGCAGGTGCTTAACCATCTGAACCACTCAGGCGCCCCGGAAGTCATTTTTTTCTAAGTGAAAAAAACCATTAAAAGATTCATCCTTTTGAAGACTAATTTCTTTAATCTATTTAAATGTATTAACATAAATTACAGAGTGCAATTTACAGCTCAAGTCTTCTTGTAAACATGGTGTTCTGTGATTTGGAAGGTTTTCTTTTATTTTTCTCTCAGCCTGGAGGGCTTTTCACAAAAAGCCAGCACACTTAAAGTATTGGAGGTATGGCTTGATTTCTTAATTTTTCACCCTGGGAGACACTGAATCCCTTTATCTGAGATTTATATAAGTGCTCACTGATCTCTTGAAACCGACACAAATAAGAAATTCACTGAGGTTGAGAGACATTACGGAAGTATTTTCTGCAAAGTATTTTCTACAGAGCAGGCCTAATTAATTCAAAAGACTCTTTAATATCAAACTCATTTCATGTCACCCATAGTGTGTCCAGACCAATCCTTCAGAAGCCAGCAAACTGAAATATCTATTGGGGTTCCATTCCCTTGGATTCCCTACTCCTGATCCTTTACTTCATACCAATTCAAATGCAATTCAGCTGGGCTTTAACATGGGGTAGAAAATCTCAAACAACTGAAGAAATGTTCAAATCATTAGGCAATCTAGGGGCACCTGGGTGGCTCACCCTGTTGAGCATCAGACTCTTGGTTTCCACTGGGGTGGTGATCTGGGGTCCTGATCTCCCGATGGTGGGACTGAGGCCCTGCCTGGGGCTCCACTCTCAGTGGGGTGTCTACCAGGGATTCTCTCTCTCTCCTTTTTCTCTGCCCCTCCCCCATCAAATAAATAAATAAATAAATAAATAAATAAATAAATAAATAAATAAATAAATAATCTTTTAAAAATTATTAGCTAGCATCTTTTTCCCTAATAAGAAACCATGCATACATTCATTAAAACAGCGGCCCTGAGCCTCCCTGAACCATCAAACACACATTTATCCTCTAGGGGGCGGTAGTTCCCTGTTTCTGGGGGAAAACAACCCTCTCTGGGCCAGAGTTTTGCAGCTCTGAGCCTCCAGGGAAAATTCACTTAGCTAGACCATAATTTGAACAGAAAGAAAACACTCCAGCTTTGAATCAGATAAAATTCTAACCCAGAAACTACAAGCATTCATTCCAGGAGACAGAAGCACAAGAGCTCTTCCATCTGCTCTGACTGCAGGCAGGCTCATAAATAAGACTCTACCAGTATTGTCTGGATTCATACCCATGAACATCTGGCAAAAAGCACAAGACAATAATCCACAACAGGAAACAGAAAGTGCAATTTTTCACTTCCCAATGCTCTACAGATGTTCTTAGCCAGTCGCAACTTGATGTCCTTCTTAGAAACAGATCTCAGAGACAGACAGGTACCCCAACGAGACCCAAATGGATCATCATTGCCTGGGTTCCCTCCGCAAACAGAGTCTGAGGCAGGGACTTACCTGGAAGGGCTACAGCCATGGTGCAGGCGTGAGGAATCGGTAGGGTGATCAGTCATCCCTGTTTGCTGGGGACTGAGGGGGTTCTCAAGGTATGAGACTTTCAGTGATAAAATCTGGGAAATCCCAAGCAAACTGGAACAAGTTGGTCATTAGAGGAACTGGGGAGCTAGCCCCAGGGAAGAAGGGAAATCCAGTGCAAGGCTGAGCTGATGCATTGGTTTGATCTCATAGGACCGAACGGGGTGCATCTCAGAATTACGGAGCATTTATCCGTGGGTTCTCATCCCCTAGTAGACAAGCATTGCCCATTGGGGTGTTCATTTGTCCCACATCCAGGGCTTACATGCATGAATGAGTGCCTGTGAGTTCGCACAGGCATTTCTCACTGTGTCTTCCGAGAAGCCGTGGGCAGACAGTGAGAGAAACACGATGCGGCCGAGGCCCACTGCTGTGGGGTCACGCCTACACAGATCCGGTTGCAGCAGCAATGGCTGGAGTCAAAACTGGACTGACGGGGTGTGAGGTGGGGCAAGAAGTGTCCACTACATGAAGGTTAACTTGCTTTCCCCTTGGTTGGCTCATATTTGAGTTCCACTTGGGGTCACCAACCTCTGCTTTTAGCTTCACATCAGTTTATCAATTTAAATGAGATTTAGAAAAAAGCCTCTCAAATTCTTTGTTTAAATAATTCTGGGGGCGTCTGGGTGGCTCAGTCGGTTGGGCAACTGACTCCTGGTTTCGGCTCAGGTCATGGTCTTGGGGTCGTGGGATCCTGCCCTGTGTTGGGCTCTGTGCTCTGCGCAGCCTCCGTTCATCTCTCTCCCTTCCCCATTCCCCTCACTCCTGCGTGTGCACGCATGTCTGAGCATGCGCACTCTCAAATAAAATCTTTAAAATAAATAAATAAGTATTTCTACAGAGTGGTTTTATTTTCCCTCATGTATATTGAGGAAGGTGCCATTCCAATGATCCCATCTTGGCAAAAAATAATAATAATAATAATAATTCACAGGTATTTGTACCTTCCAAAAAAGCTGAGGGAATTGGTGTCATCACTGGTGGAAAACATTATCAAGACAACTGTATTAAGAAGCTGGGGCTGGTGTATTGAATTAAGAATCTGCGGACTATGGCACAAGGCACCCACATGATCAGCAGCAGGTAGCTCCCTCAGTATCCAAGCTCCCACTTTGGGGAAGTGAAACCCATTGTCATCTTGCTCCAAGGTGCTGTTTCAATACACCCCACAAAGGACAGTCCTCTGTCCCAGGTCAGGAGCCAGTGGGAGATAGAGAGCAGAGAGTAGCAAGCACCTATTGCCTGTAAGTTGGCTGAGGCAGAGGTCACTTTTTGTAGGCTTAACTCTACATGATTAGTTTAGAAGGTGCTCTGGGAAAAGTAAAGCGGGAACTTATGGTGGGAATTCTAAACTTCTTATCTAAATGTGCAGACTCTGGGTGTGAATAGGGTTATCATACTGTAAAATGCCTAGACAGCAACTCAGAAAAACAAAAGTCACTTTTCTCATCAACAAACAATCAAAATTACAGACTTCAGAGGTTAAGGCATACTGTCACAAGACATAACAACAATCTCTGAAGCCCAGATGTCTTGCAAAAGTTTTTGGAAATCGTATTTGCAAGCATGACTTTATATATATATATATATTTTTTTTAAATTTTCATAGTTCTTTTAAGCTCTTTATTACAGAAAATTCTTAGAATCTCCTTGTACTATCAACAACCATCAGATTTTAGCTGTTCTTTTTCCACGTCCCTCTGTTAAGAACACATGAAGCAGCTAGCCACAGAAAAACTAGTTATGCGATCCTAAACAAATAAAAGCACGGGTAACATAAAGTCTAGAGATAGGCAGTCCAAGCTGTAAAATTAAATGATGTCTTCAAAAAATTGAGCTCCTTCTATTGCTTTGGTCTTCCATCTTTAGAATATGGTGGCAAGATGACTGCTAAGCCTCCAGAAATCACATCCTTGTTGCAGAAAAAAGAATGAGGAAGGGTGAAAAGGACCCAAAGATATGCCAACTGCCTCAGGGTTCCTTTAGAAACCTTTCCCAGAAGCTCCCAGAAGTTACTTATATAAGTAATTTTTACTCACATGCCTTTGGCTGGGACAGGTCACATGGTCTCTACTTGCTACAAGGGAGTGTGGGAGGTAAGCAATTTGAGCTGGGGACATAGCCACCCTGAATTAGATCAGGGTCCTGTTAATCCAGAAGAAGAGGCCTTGGCCATTTTGCCAATGATTTCCTCTCTGCCTCCAATGCCTTCCCTCCCTTGACCACCCAGGTTATTCCTTTTTTTTTTTAAACAAATATTTATTTAATATTCTTTTCCTGGGGCACCTGGGTGGCTCAGTCGTTAAGCGTCTGCCTTAGGCTCAGGTCATGGTCCCAGGGTCCTCGGATCAAGTCCCGCATCGGGCTCCCTGCTCGGCGGGAAGCCTGCTTCTCCCTCTCCCACTCCCCCTGCTTGTGTTCCCTCTCTCGCTCTCTCTCTGTCAAATAAATAAATAAAATCTTTAAAAAAAATCTCTTTTCCTGCTAGTCCCATGGCCAGGTCCTGGGGCTCTGAAGAGAATTAAAATGTTGTGTTTGATCTTGAAAAGGTGCTAGTTTAATCTGTAGCAGGAAGCCAATACACAATATCTAAACTTAGTAAATGCAGAGCCACACAAACACATTATTTAAAGATATAGAAGCTACACCTCAAAGATATAAAACCAGAAATGTTTCAAAGGGGTTGCCTCTAGAGAGAGCAGACTGGGACAGAAAGGTGCAGAGCTGGAGACTGTTGATACCTTTATAAGCTCTTCTGTTTTGCTTGCCTTTTTTTTTTTTTTTTAATCACATGCCTACATAAATTTGATAAAACACATAAATAATTCTGAAAAATAATACTGCAGTAAGCATCCTTGTGCATAAAGAACGGTTGCCATTTTTGGTCATTTTTGCAGGGTATATTCTTAGAATTTCTGTGTTAAAGATCACAGATACAAATTTGTTTCCAGAAAGTATGCAGGGGTGCTGAAGAGTTTAAACAGAGTGATATATGTAAACTACCAAGCACATAGCAGGCCCTCAATACACATTAGTTAGGAACAAGTAAATCACCCAGTGTTTTGTCTGGACTCCAACTCCTTCCCAACAGCTGCCACAGAGAAGAAGTGCGGCTCTCTTGATAATATTCCTCTGGGTCTTTTGCTAATACAAATACTACTGCAGTGAGCGGTCTTGTGCCAACGTCAGTTCAGGTTTTTGCCAGCGTATATTTGGGATAGTTTCCTAGAAATGGGTAAACGCATATGTCATTTTGCTAGATGTTGCCATGTTCCCCGCATAGGGGTCATACCATTTTGCACCCTCCCCAGTATGTGTGAGTGCGCCTTTCTCTCAAAGCCTCCCAAGAGAAATTGTTGTCCAACTGTGTGATTTATATTCATCTGCTGGGTGAGAAATGATCTCTCAGTGTAGTTTGAATTTGCATATCTAACTGATACTTGTCATTTCCCCCTGCCACTGCCCATTCTGTATTTCCCTCGCCCTTAGCGAGCCCTTCAGCTGGTCTAGCTGCTTGCCAAAGGGATGACCTAGACCTTTGTCCCTGAGGGCTCTGAGCCCTTGGTGGCCTTGGCTTTATTAGGCCACAGATGTGTCAGTCGCCCATGCAGTGTTACTGCTGAGCACGGAGGCAACAAGATGCATCCTAGGGAATCGCCCGAGCTCCAGACGTTCTCCTTTCTGCCCCACTCAGTGTCAGCAACACTGCCTCTTCATGAAAATCAGAGGTGATTATACCCTGCCACCATGGCAAATCCATTTTTGCCTTCTGAGCCACCGGCATGGGATCCAAAAGTGACCAGGCAGCAGGTATACCTTCAGGTTCAAGGGAACTCTCCCGTGTCCCTTGATGGAAGAGCCCCTCCCTGGAAACAGGGACATCTTTCCAGCGTAGCCTAAAGTTGTAAGAACACAAAGCCAAACTTCTGCAAGTAGGTCATGGGAAATGATGGTAGGAGGGGGCCACTCCTCCTTCTACCCTTTGATTCCTGGACCTCTGTATTCTAGCTGATGGGGACAGAGTACCACATACCAGCCGTTAGGTCGATACAAGTTGCATATCTTCCAGGACAGCACCCAGTCCTGCAAGGGGACATCCCCAGGCTAGCGGCCTCACTAAGCCTTCCAGGTGACTCAGTGTGACAGAGGACCAGTGAATCCTGTGGGACTGTGCCCCTTGTCCTGTCTTCATCATAAGATATGGCCATTAGGCTAAGACAATACAAGGCAGAGTGCTTTGTCAGGAAATCAGGGACATGGTCACTCTGAATTGGTGCTGGCAGAGGCCCTGTAGGCAGGGAAGACAAAGCCACACCCAGAGCTAGTTTAAGTTCCTATAAGAAAGAATTACTTCCCCTTCCAAGTTAGAAGGGATATGGTATAACCCACTTGCTTGAGCTCTAGGGATGGAGTAACACTGGAGACCACTGGTGGCAAGTTAGATAATCAGATAATCAACAGAGGCGTAGCTAGTTGGCTTTGGTGAGTGTGAGCCCCTGCTCCTGGGCCTCTGCATGGCCTCCATCCCTGCCACCATGACTCCTCCATTTATGGGTCCCCTGCCCCAGCACTGGAGTGGCTAAGGACAGAGGCTGGCTGACATGGGCCAGAGGAATCATCCTATCCTGTCTACTTGGCTGTTGCATGCTTCCTCAAAGGTGGATGCTTCCTAGTGAACATAGATGCAAGACACAAACATCTTCACATCCCGCCCCCCCCCAACCTCCATAGGTCTTTTGATGATGCCTTCCACCTGCCTTGCTCTTACCTTCTGATGATGCTTCTTTCTGGCCCCTGACCAGCCAGCCAGTGATTCACCACTGCTCAGAAGTGTGTGTCTTTATCTTTGCCAAATCTTACCCCCCATAATGCTTATGGCTGAATGCTTGGAGCTCTGCCCACAAGGATTTTCCTTCTATACTACCTGTTAGGGCCACCCCTGCTTGGGGCTACAGTGTGGCAACAGTCCATTTTTGGCTCACATCAACTTACAGGTGGGCCTCCCCATATGTGGACACAGCCTGGATGATTTTTCTCCACTGTCCGGTCATAGAGAAGCCCCCATGAGGCCATGGGCTTGAGTGCCCGAGAGACATCATTGCAACAGATTACTGACACGGGGCTCTGAGCCACCTGCTCGTATGACTCCCTTATGTCTTACAGACCTCCTCAGGCCTGAATGTACCATTTCCAACATACAGTGGACTGCTACTGTGCCTGTCTGCTCTGACTATGACTCCATGGATCTAATACCAGCTCATGAGAGCTCCTCTCTCCTAATCACACAGTGCACGTCTGAGTGCACCATGTGCAGTCTCTACTAGGGGCTGGTGGTCCATCAGGAGCTGCTTTTCAAATATAGTTCTCTGATGCAGAAGGCATGGCCTAGCTAGAGGATCTATGCCATGCATCTCCTATGGGGCTCGCCAGAGACTCCATCCAGCATCCTATTTCCATGGACAGCTCCAACGCTATAGCCCCTGTAGCCGAGGGGCAGAGCCGCTTGTACAGCAACCTTGTCCTAATGCAGAGCCCTCTCTTCCTCCGGGCCTCACCTGAAATTGTTAGACTTCTGACTACCTGATAAATGGATTGGGGTACTATCCTCAGTGTAGCATCTACTGCCTCCAAATTCCAAAGGACCCACCAAACATGTATATCTTGCTCAGCAATAAGGAGTATAAGGTGCAATAATTTGTTCTGTGCCTCAGAAGGGATCAGCATGTCTCAGACCTAGTCCCCCTAAAACCTTCACTTATGTAGCAGGCTAATGAATCTTTGTAGGCTTTTTCCCACACCCACTGGCACATATGTGTCTTATTCAGTCATTCAGAGTAACACCATATTCCTGTTTACCAGGTCCAATGAGCATGACCTCATCAATATGGTGGACCAGAGTGGTGTTCTGCAGAAAGTCAAGGTGACCAAGGTCTTTCTGGCAGAGAGAAGGAAAGTTATAGCCTTGGGGCAAGACTATAAATGAATACTACTGCTCATTTATTTGTGAACTGCTTTTGGTTCGATTTACCAATGGGGATTGGAAAGAACACACTGACAGAGTTAACGGCAAGTGCCAGAGATTGTGCTGATCTATTCCAATAAAGATACTACATCCAGCATATGAGCTGCATTTGAGGTTATCATTTGTGGTTATCACATGATCCAACATGAGCCAACATGTCTGTAAATGGTTTTTGCAGACACTAATATAGGCAGGTTAAATGGGGGAATATAATGGGAACTACCATCTTCTATCCTTTTAGTCTTTAAGGGGGACAATATCTGAGCCCAAACAAATTGCCAACCTACAGATTCAGGGACTAAATAAATGGTTCTAGTTTTAAGCTACTAAATTTTGGGCCTGGTTGTCATGTAGCCAAAGCTCCATTGGATACGCAGGCTGGGAATATAGAAGAGAGATCTGAACGGGGCCTATAAATTTAGGAGTCCTATGATGGTAACTGAAGTGGATGAGACTGTCTTGGAAATTCATGGGGCGTACCAATAGCTTGAAGCCCCCAAAGTCAACATTACCAAACTGAGTTCAGGAATCTGTCTTGGAAATTCATGGGGCGTACCAACAGCTTGAAGCCCCCAAAGTCAACATTACCAAAGTGAGTTCAGTGATTCCTGTCTCAGAAAATGGTACCACCATCTACCCAGGCACCCAAGCTGGAGACCCAAGCCTCTAGCAGCAGACATCATGCCTTTTTCATGATCTGGCCCTGCCAGTCTCATCTTTCTCCATCAGGCATCCTACATGCCAGCAAAACAGAACTTTGTGATGCTCGTCAGTTGCACTGTGCTCTCTTCCCACCACTGTCCCCCTGCCCCTGCACTTTTGGCCATCTGGAACACCCCCCAGCCCCTTTTTCATATCCTTAGCCGCCATTGCAACCCCATGTGTGACCACCTCTGGGCAGCCTTCCCTGCCTGCCCCCAACCAGAGTTAGATGCTCCTTCTCTCATATCTTTCTATGTAAAAGCCATAGCACACATTATTTATTTATTATTTATTATTTATTTATTTATTTATTTATTTGCCAGAGAGAGAGAGGGAGAGCACAAGCAGGGGGAGTGGCAGGCAGAGGGAGAAGCAGGCTCCCCACTAAGCAAGGAGCCCGACGCGGGACTCGATCCCAGGACCCTGAGATCATGACCTGAGCCAAAGGCAGACACTTAACGATCTGAGCCACCCAGGCGCCCCATAGCACACATTATTGCGATGACAGCTCTATCTCAGCCAGCCTATCGCATCCTCCCCGCCTGACTGTGTGGTTCTGGAAGGCATGGACAATGACTTTTGTGTCTGTAGGCATCCGTGTTTATGTGTAACCAAGAATGTAGAGCGTCTCCCTGGGAACAAATCTAAACATGGTCCTGCTTGCGCTGGGGAGATTTCAGAATGGCCAGTTGGAGTGAATGACAAGCCTGATTACTTTTCTCTCTCTTCCTTCTATAGCGTAGACAGCAATAACTGTTGGTGGCCTCATGCAACACCCATTCTCAAGTCACTTTTCCTTTGTCCCCTTAACTATAGAGTCTGGAAAACCTAGCTGTTTTCTCAGGTTCTTTTATTGAGTGTGGCCAATAAAATGAAGCAGGAGTCTGCTAGAGGCCTCTGGGAAAGCTTCTGCTTTTCGGATCAAAAGGACACTTGGGCTAGCCTCCTCCCTCTCTCCCATCTTCCTGCCTGGAATATAGATGTGAAGCCTAAAACTTCATTTTGTACCGGGAGGCAACAAGCCAGCACGCGCAAGGTGGCAGAGCGGAAAGTCTGAATCTCTGCTGGCCTCTTGGGAGCACTGCCCCAGCCTGCCTCCAGCCCTCTCCTGCGTGAGATAATTAAGTGACCTGTTTAAAGCACTGCCTGTCAGGTGTTCCGTCGCAGAGCAGAAAGCAACCCTAACGGAAACAGAATACACAGAGCAGCAGGACTAACTGCCAGAAGAGTGCTCCGCATCAAGGTCATGCTGGAACCAGGGTTCAAAGTAAACCCACCAATTAACAAACAAACACACGGGGTTGCTTTTTGGGTTTTGTTCTTTTCAGCTCTCGGTGCTGTGGGGGAGACCTGGAAACAGAGACGTAGCCTCTGTTCTTAAAGAGTTTACAGTCAAGTGGGAAGAGGTCTGATGAAACACCACGCTGAACAGCATGCAGTTAAGAGCTGGATTTTATCAAGCCCAGAGGAGAGGAAGCTCAGTGAAGGCGAGGGGACGTGTTTCCTGCAGGTGGAGGGGCTTGACCGGGGCCTCAGCCGAGGAATGGCATTTGTTGGCTTGTCATTAGCCCTTCTGTGAGCTCTGCCTTGGAGGTGAGCTAAAGGAGATGCCTGCTGGCAAGCCCCCAGCACACAGTAGAGGCTCATTAAGTCTTAATGCCCTTCTGGTTTAGAAAGATGTTTTTCTCCCTCTCATGCATTTATTCAACATGTATTTATTGAGGCTTTGCTATGGATGGGGAACTGCCCCAGGTGCTCTGGATACAATGGTGGGAAGAACACAGTACCTGACCTCAAAGAGCTTCGGGTCCAATGAGGGACACAGCAAACAAAAGAAAAATCTTGGGACTGGAGCGGCAGGATTAACAAACTCAGGCCTGGGCCGCTTCCTTACCTTCCTTTAGGACTCTGCCTTCCCAGATGGGTTATACATCCAGCATCGGTTCCCCTTGCCCAAGCCACTCATTAGACAGTCCTGCTTAATGGAGTTAAGTAGAACTGGCCCAAGGGAATACCCGCTGTGGGTGCTCTGTGCGGCCTCCGGGCCCAGGCTACTCCTGTGTCGCTGCAGCCTGCAAACCTGTCATTCCTCTTTGCCCACCCAGGCTAATGGCCCTCTACCACCACCCCCATCTCCCTTTCCGAGTCACACGTACAGCGCATGCCACAGCTGAACTCCATACCCCTCATACTCCTGCCGCACTTCCTGCCGCTCGGTACCCTCTACCCTCGCTGCAGCCCCAGCCAGCTGGCTCTGGCCACACCTTTCTGCTGGGGGCGGGGGAGACACGGCTCCCTGATCCTGAAGAGCCCCTCACTTCCCCCTCTCCCAGGAAGCCCTCCTCCTCGCCCAGAGCCCAGTGATGACACAGTTGATCATCCCAAACTAGGATACTCTGAAGAGGGGAAGGGGGCGCTACTGGTAATCACATCCGACCACGAGCAAACCGAGGCTCCTAACCCGAGCCCCATGCTGCGGTCTCATGCTCCAGACAGCCTCTTCGTCTGTTACCTCACCATTTCCCAAGCTGTGTTTTGTGGAACACCTGGGACACATCAATGGGGCTTCACAAAAACAAAAAGAAACTAAAAACTCCACATTGAAATGATTTTGAGAAACACTGAGTGAATCCAAGATAAACAGATGTCCTTCCTGCAAGACTTCCCAAAATTAATATGTAGTGGTAAGGGTATATAACATGTCATGTCCCCCTAAACCCATTTGACAATGGAATCCTTGTGCAGAGGGCATCCCGTGGAAGAAATATACTTGGAGAAACACTGTCCTAGGCAAAGGGAGTTGTTCACAGAACTTACACTTACCTCTGTCCTAGAGTTTAGTGTTAAGAAATGGTCACCACAATGGTGGTGGGTTTAGACCCAGCTCTGCCCCTTTCCAGCTGGGTGCCATTTTGCATCAGGATGCTTTTGGCTGCAGGTGGCAGATATTAGTGGGTATTGTGGTTTGTTACTGTCATAGCAAGAACTCCTGAGCTAAGCACTTGCAGTACAGTGGTGTCCTCAAGGACCCCGGTGCTTTCCCCTTCTTCATCCCACCATCTTCAGCCTGCTGCTTCTCTCCTCTCGTGGTCACAAGATGGCTACAGCAGCTCCAAGCATAATACAGAGAAACAAAGCCTTCCAGCAAAGAAGGGCATGGCCTCCCATGTATGTCTTTACCATTTATTCTTAGCAAGGAAAAAGTTTTCCAGACTCCCCCCCCCCCCCCCCCCCCCCCCCCCCCAAATCAATTCCTTTGGTCTCCGTGGCCCGGAGGGGGACCAACCATCCTAGTCTGCCCTGGGACTGACAGATTTCCAGGGACTCAGTACTTCTAGAACTAAAACGGGGACATTCCTGGGCAACTTTGAAGTTCATAACTGGGTAGGAATGGACCAATGACTGCCTAAATCAGTCATTGGAGAGGGGAATGGAATTACCATGATTAGTTTAGACTAATCAAGATTTATGCCCTGAGGCAAGAGAGGGGAACAGCTTTCCTGAATATGGAATGATGAACACCCAAACAAATCCTGATTTCTTGCAATGAGGAAGACGGGAAATGCCATTGGCTAGGCAATCCGCAGGGCTGCCTTATCTGTAAAATGAGATACAATGATCATTCTCTCCTCAAGAAGTTGTGGTAGAGATTAGATAAAATGACATATGAGGGGCACCTGGGTGGCTCAGTGGGTTAAGCCTCTGGCTTCGGCTCGGGACATGAGCCTGGGGTCCTGGGATTGAGCCCCACATCGGGTCCCTGCTCAGTGGGGAACCTGCTTTTCCCACTCCCCCTGCTTGTCCTCTATCTCCCTCTGTCAAATAAAGAAATAAAATCTTAAAAAAAAAAAAGACATGATCTGGCCTTACATAAAGAACTAACAACAGCATCTTTATATTAAGCACTTACTGTGTGCAAAGCACTGTGCTAAAGGCACTGGGTTGTGTTGTCACTAGAGGCACAGAACATTCTAGGGGACAGGGATGTAAATCCCATTTTACAGATGATCCTGAGACACCCAGAGGTTAAGTGATTTGCCCAAGGTCATACAGCTAGGAAGCTGTAGAGCCAGGTCTCAAAACCAAGTCTGTCGCATCTTAATCTCACTAGCCTACTGCCTTGCAGAGTTGTGCATCAGATGCTAATTTCCTTCCCTTTCATCTCTAGCACTTGGCACAGGGCTCAGCATATAGCAAGCATTTATTCAATATTTTTTTTTAATGAGTGGGTGGTAACAGCTGATATTCCTGCAACCATAGGGTTTACAAAGAACTTTTCCTGAATTGAGGGTTTTCTCCTCCAAATCTGGTCCTCTTCCAGGGCGCCTTCTCCCAGCAAATGGCACCAACATCTGTCTAGTTGCACAAACCAGAAAAGTAAGAGTCATCACCAATCCCCTTTCTCCCTCCCAGACATCACCTCCCACCCATCGCCAAGGCTGTCTCTCCAATCCGTGCACCTCTCTCCATCCTCCGTGACCTGGGCCCATGTCACTATCACATGCTCACTTGTGCTGCTGCAGGAGCTCCCTCCCTGCCCAGGCACCCAGTTGCTCCCCCAGCCGCTGCTGCCACCCGAGTGCGTGTCTCGGTTTCTGACCAGGTCACCTGCCTACTGCAGACCCTTGATATTCATTCCTTTTGGGATAAAGCTCAAACTCCCGAACAGAGCCTGGCTCTCTTGCCTCATCTTCCACACTCCCTCTCATAGTTCATAGTCTCCCAACCACCTGCCCCTGACCTTCCTTAAGATCCTCCTTCTTGTGCTGCCTCCTGTCTTGGGATCTTTGCACATGCTGTTCCCTCTGCTCTTAATTCACCTCAGGCCTTAGCCTGGGTGCTTTCCTTCTGCTAAGACCCGCTGACCACCATGACCAGTTCAAATCCACCTGTCAGAGGCTCTTGTAGCATCTACTTTTCCTTAATGGCCCTGTTGGCACAACTGCCATTTTACATTTGCTTGTGAGTCCGTTTTTTTGTTTTTTTGGTTTTTTTTGTTTTTTTAAATAAGCTTTATATGGGGCGTGAACTCATGACCCCAAGGTCAGGAGTCGCATGCTCTACCGACTAAGCCAGCCAGGCACCCCTGCCTGTGAGTCTATTTGATTAATGTCTATCCCTCAATTAGCCTATGAGTTTGGTGTCTGGGTCATTTTTTTTTTCTCTAAGACTTACTTATTTGTTTGTTTAGAGAGTCCAGCGAGTGCAAGCACGGGGAGGGACAGAGGGAGAGGGAGAATCTCAAGCAGACTCCACGCTGAGCGTGGAGCCCCACACGGGGCTCAATCTCATGACTGAAGAGTCGGATGTTTAACCGACGGCACCACCCAGACACCCTGGTGTCTGGTTTTGTTGATCCCTGTAGCCTCTCCGAGGTCCAGCCAGGGACAGCACATAGTATGTTTTCAACAAATGTGCATTTCACTATGAACTAGTTGATGAATCAATTAATGTTTCACCCAGGTTACTCTGAGCTCCCTCTGGGCAGGACCCTGCCTCAGTGCCTCTGTGTCACTGCCCCCCCCCCCCAGCAGCTGGCGCAAGGCTGGGCTGGGCAAGTTTGTCATGAACACTCTGAGGGATGGTGACCACATGCTTGACAGAGATGGCAGTGCTTGTCAGAAACAGCCTGTAAGGGAGTGAGGCAAACAGGACGGGAGAGGGGAACGAGCTGAGAATGGATAGGGTCTAAGGACACCCTAGTCTCGGTCTGATGGGAGAAGGAAATATGGAACATCAATCAATGATTGCACTGAGGACTTGTTCTATCCCGGGCCAAGGAAGCTAAGCGTTTGTGTGTACCTCCCAGATGGTCTTCAGTGATTGGGCTGTCCTGCCAACTGGACTCAAGACACCAAAGTCGGAACATGGCCAGCTGTGTCCCCCCTCCCTCCAGTCCATCTGTGCCCTGTGCCCTGAGGCACCCTTTCCTGGCCACACCCCCTGCGCTGGTCTCCTTGGGTTGCAGTAACAAAGCACCACAAAGTGGGTGGCTTCAAACAACAGAAGTGTGTTGTCTCATAGTTCTGGAGGCTAGAAGTCCTAAATCAGTGCTGGCAGGCCATGATGTCTCTGAAGGACCTGGAGGAGGATCTTTCCTTGACTCTCTCTTAGCTTCTGGTGCTGGTGGCACTCCTTGGCGTTGCTTGACTTGTGGTGGCATTATCCCATCCCTGCCTCCATCTTCAAATGACCTTCTTTCTGTGTGTCTCCGTGTCCACATTTCCTTCTTGCAATGACCTCATCTGAATCACATCTGCAAAGACCCTATTTCCAGAGAAGGTCACATTCACAGGTATCAGGGACTAGGACTCGAACATACCTTTGTGGGGGGCACAGTCAATACACTAACCCAGATTGCCACAGGTAACCACTTCCAAACTCTTTTGAAACTGCCCTTTCTGTCTCTGAGGCCAAAGCCCTCTTCCCAGGAGCTCTCTTCCCAACCCTCAGCCTTTGCCAAAGATGAAGTTATCTCCTCATTCCCTGATGAAATCCTGCAATTTACACCCCTGTAGCTTTGACAGGGGCCAAAGGCTTTCATGCCTTTTCTCATTTAATCCTCACCACAGCCTTGGGAAGGCTTACTATCACCCTCCCTTTACAGAGGAGGACATTGAGACCTAGGGAAGGTAAGTCCTTACCCGAAGTCACACAGAAAGGAAGGTCAGGACAGAAATCTGATCCAGGTCAGCCTGCTGGCAGGCGCCACGCCCTTAACCACTGTGCTGTTATTGCCCAAACACTTCCCTTGGCGGGATATCCGCCAGCCGCCGAGAGGGTCCACGTAAACCCATCTAGCAATTTCGAAGAGTGTCATGAAAAAACTGCTAAGAGAATAAGAACATAAAATTGGGGGCCTGTGTTTGGCACTAGGAGGACCCAGGAATAAGGAGTCACAGATCACATTTAGAGATGAAAACAAATGCTTAGGGGAAGTTTGGGGTGACATTTCTTTAGCGAGGAATTTTCCAATTGGTGAAATTTTAAAATTTATTTGATGATGACGATATAGTATAAGTTCAAGGATTTTTCTCTGTCCTTTTACATGCCCCACTCATGGTGAATATCACTTTGCATCCTGGAGCCTGCCAGCGTTCTGGAAGCCAGTTTGTTTCAAATGATATTCAGCACTGGTCACACAAGCATGACTCCACTATGCCTGATTGTTCGTCATGCAGGCATGGTTTTACTGAGCAAACCCTTTTCCTCAGCTGAATGAGATAACTCTTGCACATCCATGATCACAACCCAGATACTCCTCAAGATATGCAGGCCAGCCCCAGATCCCTCACTGGAGGCAGTCACTCAGACTGGATTTACAATGACTCACATTTCACTTAAGCAGTCAGTACATGTTTGCTGAGTGCCTACTCTGTCCTAAGCTCTGTGCTGGGTACTAAGGATATAGAAATAAGCCAGACTGAGTCCCTCCCCTCAAGGAGCTCATGTTTTATTGGGGGAGACAGGCAATTACAACCAGTGGGATCAGTGCTTGGAGAGGACTCTATCAGTTGAGATTCTTAGTTGTACACCATAATCTACACAGGCTTAAGTAGAAGGAGAAGAGAATCAGGCTCAGTGCTACACAGCTGAAGGTCAGGGCCAGCCAAAACGCCCAACCGGTTTTCAAGTGGTAGCATTACCATACGGCTACATGTTGCTTGGCCCCGGTGTGAAGGGTTGCCATTTAGAAAGTCCTCCATGGGTGCCTCTCATACAGCTGCTTTTCAGGTGATTCTATCCACCTGCCTGCAGTCATCCATGTCCATTATGTACTTCCACCTCCATGTCTTGCCAAGGACACTTCTTTTTTTTTTTTCACTCTCACACATTAATTAGGTACCTACTGCATACCACGGGAGAAGACCAAGCTGGAGAACATAACTAATCCTCAGGGCAGCTCTGGCCCTCAATCTGTGAGCCAACGGACTAGAAGAGGTGGGAGCAAACACGGTACCGGCAAAGTGACAGAGACAACGGGGGCTGTGGTACCAGTGGCAGCTGGATAGCAGGGTGCTCCCTGCAGGTGGGAAGCCAGAGTGAGGAAGACCCCCAGGAGAGGAAGAGCAGGCCCAGGTGCAGGTCTTCAGGCAGCTGCGGGCCAAACAGTGTCTGGGGCATTTGGGGGAAATGCACGTGGTCAAGGCCAAGCTCAGAGAATGGGTTGTACTCCAGGTAGCCACCATCAGAGGCTTGGAGAGAAGAACAAAATGGCCAATGGCCTCTGGCCACCACATGGGGGACTCACTGGTGGAGTGGGGGCCTCTGTGGGGGTTGGGCAGACGACGTGGCCTTTCCCTTGTCTGGCTCGCTATGTCTCACCTCCTAACAGCACAGCCCACTGGTGCAGCCCTCCTCGGAGCCCTTCTGACACCTTCCTGATAGAACCCAGGTCTCATGTGAAACCCAACCTGGAGTGGAATGTGGGAAATGTTTTCCAGCCCCTATACCACAGGAAGGCAGTCTAGGAGGGATCAGACAATTGGATGCTTGTATCGGGGATTCAGGAAAGACACGTGGACCAGTGAGCTGGGCCGTGTCACAGGGGTTTTGTCTGGGTGCCAAGATTGGTGAGGGTAGTGACCTGGACCAGGTGCAAAGGTGCTTCCACTTTGATTCACCACTGAATTTACCACTGAAACAGCAAATGAGCTGGCAGAGATAGAGGCACGGTAGGAAGGTAGATACCTGATGTCTTCCTGACTCATCATACGGGTGCACTCAAAGCCTGGTGGTTGAAGAAAAGAGTGAGAAATCCACCGCCAGCTACCTTTTATTTCACTGAGCTGGAACTCACCACTCAGGGATCTACTTACTGTCACGTAGGGAATTCCAAAATCCTATTCTGATAAGGAGCAGTTCTAAACAATGAAATACTGAAGTGTCCTGCATTAATTACAATGTAAGTGTTGATGAGAGGCAAAATGAAGCCAGAGACAGAGACAAAGTAGTTTTTCCTTCTCACCAGCCACTAGGCAGAAGGTAGAAAGCCTTGCTTCTAGGTCAGGATACCTGGTCAGGGACAGATCCTCGGTTATAGATCAGGAGCTAAGGACAGAGACCGCGACTGGTGACACTTCTCCTCTCCTGAAGGGGGTGTGAGTGTGAACCCCAAGGATAAGAATCTAGTGGTCAACATAAAATAATTTCCCCCATATCTGCATCACTATTTTTCTCTTGTTTATCACAGATTTCAGCAAAATTTTGTAGAATACTTTCTTAGCATGCTTTGGGAATTACGGGAAATGTACTTATCCATAGCCAAAGAAGACTGGATTGAGGGGAGGGAAAAATCACTACGGATTCAAGACGCGTTATGAATCTCAAACAGGAGAAATACAGAGAAGGGGCGCCTGGGTGGCTCAGTCGTTCGTTAAGCGTCTGCCTTCGGCTCAGGTCATGATTCCCAGGGTCCTGGGATCGAGCCCCGCATTGGGCTCCCTGCTCCACGGGAAGCCTGCTTCTTCCTCCCCCACTCCCCCTGCTTGTGTTCCCTCTCTCACTCTCTCTCTCTCTCTCTGTCAAATAAATAAATAAAATCTTAAAAAAAATACAGAGAACACCATACATAAGCATATATAAAACTGCTGAAAACCAAAAATAAAGAGAAAATCTTAGCAGCCAGAGAAAGAGATGCATTATGGTACTTTCAAAGGAATAAGAACAAGACTGCTGTCTTGACTTCTCTTCAGGACCAATGGCAGTCAAAAGAGAATCGAATGTGATCTCCAAAGTGCTCAGAGGAAAGACTTCCCAACTTAGACTTCAACAGCTGCAAAAACGTCCCAAAACAATGAAGGAGAAACAGACATTTTCAAACTAGTCCAATCCAGAAGGATTCAACAGCAGCAGACCTGCATGAAAGGAGACACTAAAAGGGTGTTTTCAGGTAGAAAGGAATGGCTCCTGTTGGAAGCTTAAAGATATACATCAACAGTAGAAATAGATAAATATATACCCATACAATGGAGTACTCAAAATATATACATACACAAGAACATCCCTGGGTACATTGTTCCTAATGGCCAAAATATTAATATCCAAATGACTGTCAACATTCATATGTGGAATACTATACTTCAATAAAAGTTAGTAAAATAGACTCACACTCCCATCCAAAGCAGAGTAATAAAGGCTAGATTTACCTGCCTCCTTGAAATAACAACAACATAACGGACAAAATGTATGAAATAAAGGTTTTCAAGGGGTCGGGTACCAGACAAGGAATGGAATTGTAAGAGAAAAGAAAACTGTGTTAAGCTCTACAGTTGCCCAGCTTATAGCCTAGAGAGAGTTTCCAGGCCACAGAGCAGGGAGGGGGATCCCCGGTGAAGCCTGGAAGTCTCCTTGAGTTGAGAGGATGGAGTTGTGAGTCTGAAGAGATCCAGTTGGCTAGAGTTTACAGGGCAGAGTGCCAGAGATGGAAGCGCTGCCTAGAAAGAGAATTCTGGAGATTTTCAGAGGGGCCCCCTCAAGTGTTCAGCTGAGTTGTGATCAATGCACGCACTGGAGTCCTGACGCACTGGAGTCCTGACTCTGTCACTTTCGATCAATCAACAGGCCTCTTCTGAGCACCTTCTGTGCACCAAACTCTGAGTAGGGATGTGGGAAGCCAGAGCCAAGGCAGATCTGTTCCTGCCCTTGAGGGGGTCCCAGTCTACAGGAGGAAAGCAAGCACGTGCATGTGACGGGCACACACTCCTGGACAGTCTAAGCTGAGAGCCAGATGGATGCTCAGAGGTAGAAGTGGAGAGAAAAGGACACCTACTGCTCTAACTGTCCTCCCCCTTCCCTGACCCCAGCACTAGGCAGATGCAGGGATGCTGGGATGTGGGAGGAACAAACCAGCTCACCAGGGCCAGGTCTGTGTGTTGGGGGTGTGTGTGGGGGGGGAGCGACATGAGGCCTGATGTTGGTGACTCAAGAAAGCAAAGACTGCCCTCCCTGGGACAGGGACTAGAACCTCCGGCCAAGGGCTGGGAGCTGGTACTCAGCCCCACTCCTCCTCTGTATCTTGTATGATCTTAGAGGTTTCTGTCCTTTCTGAGGCCTGATTTCCTCATCCGACCCTGCGGATGCTCTATAAGCAACTTTTGCTCTGAGGAAGGTTGCTGCCAGCTGAGCTTCTGGGCCTCAGTTTCCCTTGTCTCTAAAGGGGACAATAATTCCCACCCAGCCTTGGGAAAGCCTCCCAATTAAGAGGTTGTTCTTTTCCTCCAGCCACTGCCCAAAGGGGATAAAGAAGCCCCAGGAGTTTGTGCAGAGGTGAGGGGACAGGCAATGGTTGACTGTCCAAGGCAACACGGGGTGAGGCAAGTGTTTTCCTCCAACGCAGCTTCTCACTTTTATCTCTCCCCAGCTCATCCAGAATTGTTAGCTCCCAGAATGCCACGCTCCTTGCTCAGTTCTGTGGTTTCTGCAGGGATGACTGAGGAATGGAGAGTGGCAGCCATCTTGGCAGGAATGACACCACCTCCCATTCTCACACCTGTGTCGCCCATCTTCAAATGGGGATGTGTACTCTTCTTCCTGTACGGACCCATCCTATAAGCCCTCAGAGAACAGTCTGGCCATGGCGTCTATGTGCAGATTTCATTCACACGCAACTCCTTAGAGGTAGAGCGGCTTCCCTCCCAGCACACCCTCCTGTCTCCTGACGGCCTCCAGAGGGGCCTCTTCATCCCAGTTTGTGGACAGAAAAACTGAGGCCAGCGAGGGAGAATCTGAGTGCTCATCCCGTCAGGAGAGAAAAGAAAGTCCTGGAGGGATTGGGTGTGTGGTGACAACTCTTGCTTTGTGTTTCAGGAGAGAGAACCCAGCAGTGCGAATTTCTGTCAGATGGGAGGCCTCCCCTGACATTCTTGATCCTCCCCAAACCAGCCATGCTGCCTCTTCCTCCCCACTCCTCTCGTCCCCCACCCCCACGTCAACCCACTCTCTTTTCTCTCCCCAGGCACTGTGCCGAGTCTAGCTTGGACGTGTGGCTGCCCTGCTGCCCTGGGGCCCAGCTCCTGCTCAGAGCAGGCCCCTAACCCCTTCACCTCCCTGCTCGGGGCCCTTCCAGGACACTGCAGCTGAGGCTAAGGAAATAGCATCTCGCTGCTGCCCTCCCGGGGCATGCCCCCCCCCCTTTCGGGCCACCTCACGACATCTTTGGCCGGCTTGTGTTCCCCACCTCCAGGGCCCACCCACCCCGTCTCAAGGAGACAGCCTTGGGAGGCCGAGCAGTGAGGGAAGGCTGAGGTCCTGGGCACAGACCCTGCGTCTCCCCACCACCCAGCCTGCTTTCCTGGCCCATGTGCAGTACCCTCACCCCCGCCTCAGTCATCCCATCGCGACGTGGACCCGAGCCCAGCCTCCTCTGGAGGCCCCTGCGCATTCCAGCTAGCTCCCGCTCTGACTCCCCAGCTTCAGCAGCACAGGACCAGGCCTCACAGTGCGGCTCCTGGAGGAGAGGTTCCACCCATGCTGGATCACAAGGCTGGTCCCACCTCCCCAGGGATGCTCATGCAGAGGGAGGCCACTCAGCAGGCAGACACACCTCAGACACGGGCTCTCCCTTAGGTTAAGAATGACGGACCTCAGGCCTGTTCAGAGAGCAGCTAAAGGGGCTAGAGGCCCCCAAGAAACATTTCCCATTTTCCCTATGGAGTCTGTACAGTGTACCCCGTGTAGACTGTGTTAAGTCAGCCTCAGGAGCGGGTCTGCCAACATAATGAGCATGTTATTCTGTGTGTGTATGTGTGTGTGTGCGTGTGTGTGTGTGTGTGTGTGTGTGTGTGTGAGAGAGAGAGAGAGAGAGAGAGAGAGAGAGAGAGAACATGTCTGTGTGTGCGAGCATGAGAGGAGTGTACTCAGTGGATGGGAGTGAGGTTAGCCCCCCTACCCCCCCCCCCCCCCCGCCCCCGCACCCGCCTTAGACCTGAGGAGGTGAGGCGAGCAGGGGTTGAGTGCCATCTAGTGGCCATGAGCTGCACTATAGGCCACCCACCCCTTTACCTCTTCTCTCTCCCCACTAGGGGCCTCTGCAACACAGAAGCAAAACTGATCCCAGGTCCTTCTCTTGGGGGGCTCCAACCCCACTTGCTCACCACCCCTACCCCCCCACCACAGTCCTGCAGAGACAGACAGAGACTCTGCCCTCCTGAATCTCCCTTCTCAAATCCAGGGAAAGAGCCATGGGAGGGGAGTCAGGCAGGCGGGGCTCACATCTCAAGCTTGGCAGATTAGTTAAGCTCCCTGAACCTCAAGCTGCTTGGCTACAGAATGAGATATGGTATCCCCAGAATCATAGTAAGGTTTTATGTAAAATGGAACCATTAGGTTGGGAGGGCTGGGCAGCCACGAGAAGGCATGGGGCCAAGCCTAGTGTTCTCAGATCTAGTGAGAGCGGCCCCGGGAGAGCAGCACAGAGACCCCTCCTCCTAGCTGTCCTCCCACTTATCCAGCTGCCCCGCCCATCCTCCCGCGAGCTCACCTCCTGCTGGAGGCGCCACCCCGCACCTGGCTGCAGGTAAGAGTGGCACTGAGCGGCCATCCAGGGCGGTTCATGGGACCACGTGGACCCACCTTCCAGGCCACCTCCCAGGCCTCCCTCTGCCCTCACCTCCATCCAATTGGTCACCAGGTTCTGCCATTCCAACATGTCTTGAATTCCTCTTTCCCTCGATCCGGGCTAGGGCACGGAGCATTAGCTCTAGAAGGACCCCTGCCCCATCTCAGTCCTGCAGTCCTTTCTCTGCTTCCCAGCAGGATCTTTCTAAAATCCGGGTCCAAGTCACTCTTCTACTGAAAACTTTCCCTGGCTCCGCACAGCCCCCGAAGTAAAACCAAACTTCCCAGCCTGGCATTCAAGGCCCTCCCTGGTCTGGCCATATCTTCCCTCTGTCTCTTCATTCCCTGTGTGTCTTTGTATGAGCAGTTCCTCCTACCAGGAGCGCCTGTCCCCTTTTTGCCCACAGGAAAACACTACCTGCTCATCTTTCAGACCTCGCTGCCTTTCCTCTGGGGTTATTTTACGATCCTGCCTGGAGCCCCATGGCCACGAGTCCCATGGAGTTGTCATGTCCTGTAACCATATCTCCCTGGCCAGGCTGCTAGACCCTTCCAGACCAGGGACAAGGACAGTTAGCTCTGGGCCTCAGCACAGGGTCCTACATGCATGAGGAAATATTTGTGAGTTGTTCACTCAGTTGGGTGGCAAGGAGGGATGTGTCACAGCATGGGCCTCAAATGGGATTAAATGTCCTCAAGGGAGGGTTGAGCTGGGGACAGACAACAGATGCGGGAAGGGGGAGCGGAGTCCCTGCAGTGTGCACACAGGGGACTTGTGCTTTCCCTTTGTCCAAAAGCTGGTAGAAGAGGGACACGTACACACATTCAAGGTTGGGGGTGGGGTGGATCCCAGGCAGAGAAGCACCTGTGCCAACCCGCACTGATGCTGGGCTCAGCTGCATGTCGTTAGAATAGCCAGCCCCGGTCAGCCGGGGGCCCTGTTGTGCACTGGCCTGCCCCTGCCTGGGGGCCCATTGGTCAGCCTGGGTCCTGTGCTGCGAGAGGACAGGGACAGCCTGGGGGCCCAAAGCAGAGGCTGGGCAGGGGAGGGGGCTGGGCCCCAAGCTCCTAAGGGAAGGCTAGGTGTCCAAAACCATTAAGCCCAGAAGAGCAGGTACCAAACCGTGAGAAACCAATAGGCCCTGTGGTCCCAAAGGCTGGCACCTGGGGCACTGCTGGTGGTCATAGGATAGCCCTAACCATCTCCTCCCAGCCCTCCTTTCCTCTTTCTCCTAGGAAAGGAAATCCCAGTGTTCAGCACTTCACATAGCAAGCTTTGCTGATCTGGAAGAGATGAACGGGAGAGGAAACGGGGGTGGGGGGGAGGGTGTAGGCAAGAGAAGGGCAGGGTTTAGAGATTTTACCTGTCAGAGCCTCCTTATGGTCCAGTCTGGCATCTGCCTCTCTGTCTGTGCGGAGGCAAACACTCTCACAACCAGAAAAGCAGGGAACTAAATCGACACAACTCGGGCTGCATCTGGTGTAGAATCAGACTCAGGGGTACTTCTTCGGCAGGACTTATGGGGACACAGATAGGAAAAGCCAGGAGGGGTTTCAGAGGCTTAGGCCCTGGCTATATGGGCACTCATGACCTGTAGGCCAGCAGACAGAGGGTTTAGGAGGAGCTTTAGGCTGCCTCCACCAGGCAGCCTCCTTGATTGCTTCAGCCCCTCAGTTCTTTCTTTCCAGTCCACAATCTCTGCCAGCCAACATGTCCTCTCACTGCTCCACAGCCAGGCCTCCTCATCCGCCATCCACCTCTAAGACCCTACAGTCTGGTAGAGGACTGGTCCAGGGGTACTCTGACAGGTCTGTGACTCTCCTAGAAGAGGAGCTAGGCGCAAGGGGTGGGGGTTCCGGTAGCCAAGGAGTTCTAAAGAGCATTTGCTGGCCCCAATTCTGTTTCCCCCATCTCCGTGCACAATATCTGGAAATAGCCCCATGGGAGAGGGTTGGTAGAAAGAAATAGATTTATTCTCATGTACAAAGCGGTCAGCCCACGGGACCATATACAACAGTTGCACAGAATCCTAGAAAAACGCATCTCTCTAAAGGCAACTCAGAATAGGTAAGGCAGGTGGCCCCCCTCCCCCCACCCCACAACACATACAGAACAACACAGAGAAGGGAGAAGCCAGCAGCCGGGCTGACCCAAGAGGCCCGGCCCTATGGGGGTCTTCCAAGCCCCAGGGCATGGGTAGATATGGCCTTGAAGAAGACAAGAGCCCTGCTAGGGCTGAGGCAGCCCTCTCTGGCTGCAGGGATGGGGAAGGGACTTGGGCTAAGAGGGGGGACACTCAGGGGGCCCCTGAAGGACTCAGGGTTGGCTCTCTGCCCTAGGGTGGCAGGGACATTCCATGGCTTCTCCTGGGACTCCACAGAGCCAACGGGACTTTGATCTAAAAGGGGTCTTAGAAAATGGATTGTCTCACTCTCTTGTCTCACCCAAATAGGGGGAGTCACTTGCCCAGGGTCACACAGCCAGGAGGAAGCATTATTGACTCAACTGGAGCCTGTCTTCCAGCCCCAGGATCCTTCTGCCCACCATTCCCATCCTGCTTTCTTCCTGAGCCCCCTCTGCCCAGAGCACTGAGCTGGCCCTCTGGCAGCTTCTGTGTGGGGCCCAGGCAGCTTCCCAGGTTCCAGTGCCCACCATAAGTATAGGGGCGATCCTAAGGGGCACCTTCAGCCTCATGGCTATTTCTAGTCATCCAGCAGAGCTAATGACTGTTTCTAAGGGCCACTCTCTGCTCACTGAGACGTCCCACATCCTCCTTGCAGGAGGACCCTGGAAGAGGGAAGAGGGCCAGATCTGGTGGAGCAGGAACGTGGCCCGGGAGAAACCATCCAGGCTGCCTCAGAAAAAAGCGTGGCTGTGGAGGACTTGCCAAGATGTGGTCAGGGGCGCAGGGCAGGGCCCACTGCTCCTCAGTCACCCCTGTGCTCTCGGAGGACAAATGACAAAGTCTTGGTGAGGCTGGAAGTCTTGCTTCCATTATACAGACAAGAAAGCTGAGGCCCGGGAAGGTCGGTGCTTGCCCAGGGTGGCACGGTAAGTCCTGGATTAGAACCTAGGACCTGTGGTCCAGTGGAGGGCTGTGAGGAGGAGGCCTGGGCAGGGAAGGGTCCCGGGGAGGGGCTCATTCAGCATCAAGGCTGCAACAGCCATTGACGGGAGCCCCAGGGCCATCCAGGTCAGGCACCTCGTACTCCTCGTCCAGGAAGTCCAGCGAGTTGTTGCTCGGGAGGCCGCGGATGGTGAACTTGTGAGACACCTTGGTCCAGTGCTCACGGTTAGAGGCCACGCGTTCGTACAGCTCTGCTGCTTTGGGGAACAGGTCCTGCAGCAGCCTGGGGGTGCAAGGGTGCAGGGGTAGGGCCAGAAGTCAGGCTGTGAGCGGCACGGGAGATTCCGGCTACACTGCAGGTAGAACTTGCACCCGAGTGTGAGGCATAGGACTGGACACTCAAGGAGAGCATGAAGTGAAGGCCCCATTTATGGACCAGGGGGAGACGGCTGGGCCCAGAGGGAGCTGGGCAGGCCAGCCCAGCACCTGTGTCTGCCGCAACCAGCCCCATCCCCCCAGTAGGCCCCCCGAGTTCTCTCACTTGTAGATGGGCATTGCGATGTGCTCCATAAAGCTGATCTGCAGCTCGGGGATATAGGCCTTCTCCCGGTCCATCATCTCCATCGGCCTGTTGCCCATGGCCTTCTCCTGCAGGTACAAGTTGTCAGGCCTGGCCCCTTCACCCTCCATCAGGCACCAGGATGAAACTAACCCAGCCCTTCCCAGCCCCAGGCCAGGGACCCTCCCCGCAACCTGGACGGCCAAGGTCACTCCCCACATACCAAGTCTCCCTGGGAGAAGAACTCTTTGTAGATCAGCTCCTGAAACGTCAACACTCTCGTCACAGTCTGTGCATGGGATCCATCCACCCGAGCTCCTCTACAGCTCATTCCCAAGATGGCAAACTGAGGCATCCCTCAGCCCCACCTCAGGCCCAGTTTGGCCGGGGGATTGCTCCAGATGGGAAGGAGTGGCTGGGTTCCGGCCCCCCTTCCGCCAGCCACTGACATGCTGTGTGACACCCGGTGAGTCCATGCCCCTCTCTGAATCTCCCCATCTGTCGCCCTGACGTGGTCTAGGTTTCTGTCTCCCCAGAACTGAGCCAGGCTGAGCTCGGCCCAGAGAGGGTGTTTGGGCTGCAGGAGCCACACAGAACTGGGCAGGCTGTGAAGCCTGCACCTCCTTGGGGAGGGGAAGCACTCACTGCGATCTTCCTGGTAGTCTTCCAGCCCTTGGTCTGGTCAGAGAGGTCACAGGAGGTCATAAGGAGGCAGAGGAGGAGGCTATGGTGCTGCTTGTTGGTTAGGTCATAACCCACTGTTGGGGAGAGGATGGGGTCAAGGACCCAGTCCCCTCTCTCTGAGGGCAAGGCCCCCAGGGCCCACCCCACGTGCGTGCGTGGTCCAAGAAATCCAGCACCCTGGATGGGAGCCAGAGGGCTGGTGCTGGATCTGCCTGGGTCTGATGGCTCCATGCTGGAGGGGGTGGGTCTAAACCCCTGGGGCTGCTCTCTGGGCACATCACCCTCTTGGTGCTCCTTCCCCAACCCTGAGGCCTGGGGTTAAAAGCAGGCACCTTCAGCCATCTTCTGGAGGTCTTTGAAGATGCGGAGGTGATGGGCCAGGTCGGTGGCCAAGATGATGTCCCGCATCAGGTCCAGCATACGCTGATAGTCCTGGGCCAGGGTGAGGGGAGGGGGTGATGTCAAGACCTCCTGCCAGACACCCCCACCCACTCCCTCGGCTCCTTCTCCTGCCTCAGGCCAGCTCTGGGCTCCCACTCCCTTCCCCCCACCCCTGGCCCCGTCACCTTCCGGGAGAAGTGGTCGAAGATGTTGCAACCATGGGTGTTGAGGATGGCGATGGCCTGAGCAAAGTGGTGTCTCTGGGGGGGGGGTGCGGAGAGGAAAGATGGAGGCCCAGCGTGGATAGGGGACGCTGCTCACCGCTGACCCCAAGAGAGGGAGCAGACCTGGTACAGCCCCAGCCCCCCAAGGTGAGCAGAGCAGGCAGACACAGGGAGTCTGGGGACCCGGTTCCCTTTCTGGGCTCTGTTTTGGCTCTCTGTGGGACCCTGGGCAAGTCCCTGCAGGCCCTGAGCCTCAGATCCCTCAGCTGTCACAGGGAGGGACACAACCAGGCAAGCTCTGAGAGCCTCTCAAACTGGAATCATTCTGAAATGATCCCTCAGAATCCTAGACACTAATTCATGCAGCAAACATTTGTTTGCTGACAAAGAAAGGCAGTGATGAGGTGAGGGCAAGGCCCCTGTCTCCAGATGCCGATGGGCTGTCACTAGGAGGAGCAGGTTTAGCCCAGGGCACAGAGGGCAGAAGCAGGGCTGCCAGGCAGCCTCCTGGGAGGGAGTGAGCCCCTCATCTCCCGGGGGCATGCAAACAGGGGCAGTCTCCAGAGGGGTGTTATGGGGGGCAGCGTGGGGCAAGGTGACCTTGCAAGTTTGGCTTCTACTCTGTGCCAAGCCCCGTGCCAAGTGCAGGGAATTCAGAGATGTCTCAGATTTTGTCCTGCTCCAAGGAGCTTCTATCTGGGGTTGGACAGACCCAATCCAAACAACCTAAGGCAAAATTGGGTGTGATGGGCAGAGCAATCCTAGGCCTGGTGGGGTGGGGGTTGCACAGGGCATTCCCAGATAGGCAGAGAGAAACATGCTAAATACAAGTCCTCCCTGTGCAGACCCGGGCTCGGGCAAAACCTGCAGGCTGACTCACACCCCCATCCACACCGGCACTGCTCCAAGCCCATCCAGCAAAAGGAGCCAGACGTGTCCTGGGGGGCTGGCTACAGCCCTCGGGGCCTGTCTGGAGAGCAGGGCTTGGGAAAGGGAGGAGGTGGGTCACAGTAACTATGTAAGTCACCAGCCTTAAGAGGATGATGGGTACAGGGCTACTGGGTGGAATGGTGGTACCTCCATGACGGAGCCTTCAGAGCTGTAGAGTGCAGCCAGCACCGATTTCTGGAAAAGTCCAGGAAATCCCCATCACCCCTCCCATCCCGATGTAAGTGCCTGCCATAGCAGGCTAGGCATTGCCCTGTCCTCCCTGCCCCTCGCCACTCTCCCGTCTTGGAACCCATGCAAAGCCTCGGCGAGCCTCCTCCCAGCTCTAAACCAGCTCCTGGTCTCACCAGCTCCCACCTCTCCTCAGGCTGGAGGGATGAGATTCCCAGATGCCCCCAGGAAGGTGCCCACTACGAGGAGGGCAGAGTCTCACCGAGGCCACCTGGAAGGAGTTGTTTGTGCCTCTGTGGTCCAGGTCGTGACACATGCAGGAAATAAACAAGGCGAAGATCTCGATGTCCCTGGTTGTGAGGCAGACGGGAGAGGGAGATCAGCCCCCTCCCACACATCCAGAGGAAGAATGGCTGCACGAGATGTCCAGGAGCCACCGGACAGGAGCTCAGGACACCTGGGTCCCTTTCCTGGGAAGCAGCCCTGGTTTGGAATTTGACAGGCTCACTACTCCAGGGGTATGTGACTGTGAGCAAGTCCCACCCAGAAAATGGGGCTATGCAGCTTTCCTCACGAGACTGTGAAGAGGGTTCCAGGAGGCGATGCATGTCGGGGGCCTGCCACACTGGGGGTACCTCCCTATCCCAAAGAAGGGGACCCTAGCAGCTGCCAGGCTGGGCGGCCAGTGCAACCACTCACTCGAGGTAGTTGGAGAGCTCCAGATTCTTGTAGAGCAGGTAGCAGAAGTGGGAGACAGAAAAGGCATGCATCCAGTTGTGGTAGGGGGGATCCCGGTAGCCCTTCTTCACCATCAAGCAGAACCTGGGAGGAGGAGAGAGGGCAGCAGAGGGGCCTCAGGCTCTCCTCCTCCAGGAAGCCCTTCAGGCTCTACCTTGCCCCATTCCTTTCCTTTACTTGTGGTCCAGGAGTCCAGGAATTGCCTCTCACTCAGGGATCTGCCCCACTCCCACAGACCGGGCCACTCCCAGTCACCCACAGAGACCCCTTTCCGGAGTGCTGGGGCAATGGATGTGAGAATGGAGGACAGAGGGAGGCAAAGCCCAGGGCTGCCTGCACGTGGAGGGGAGGGCTGGGGTGCGCACCGGGCCAGAGTTGGGCAGTCGATTTTGTAGTTGTTGATGAAATTCATGTCCTGCAGCATGCTCAGAATGGCCTGGAGAGAGCAGGAGGGAGGGATCAGAGGGACTGTCAGTTTCAAAATGGGTCCCCTGCCTTGGCCCTTCTTGAAGCCTCCAAAATTTTGGAATCTGAGAACTTTAGATCTAAACCAGAGAACCATAAAAAAACAAAACCCCAAACCTAGAGAACCATGAAATGGTAGAGCCAAGCGTTCTCAGTGCCATGAACTTTCAGAAACGGGATCTAAGGACTCTTGAAACCTAGCTCACACAAAATCTTAGAAACCCAGGGAGGAGGTACCAACCCTGAGGCCACACACCCCGGGCACTGTTGGCTCTGGAGCAGCCCTTGGTGATCATCCAGTCCAGCCCCGAGCCCTGGGCGGGCCGTGGGGCCCATGCTGGCAGACCACACGCCCACTCCATCCCTGAGGGAGGCTCTCTAGCCTTTGGTGATGACTGTCTTGCCAGGAAGTTCTTATCCACATCTAACTTAAACCTCTGGCTCTTGCAATCAAATGGGGGAGGGCCAGCTCACCATGGAAGTGTCATCCTCGGGCAGAGAGCGAGGGGTGTAGGTGAAACTGGCAAAGTTGGAGTCAATGGCGGCCACAGGCTGGATTCCGTCATGGAGGAGTTTGGTGTATTCATCATCAGAAACCTAGAAGGAACCAACCAGGGTGTTAGAAGATGGCCTCCACCTCTATCCAGTGTCCTCACCCCCAAAATCCCACAGTGGGAGGGGGGACCCCCACCCAGAATGCACCCTCACTGGGCAAGAGATCACTGTTGTCCAGCCCACATACTGTGCCTGCTTGCCTGTGAGAACCCCCGTCTGTAACAGCCTATCCTTAGCAAAGACAGAGGACAGCCCTTCATGAGCCCCCCCAAACAACCTCAGCCTTTCACAGACACTTAACTCGAGGGTTCCTTCTTTCAGGGGGGACCTCCCAGAGTCTAACCTCAATCCTTCCGACCACAGCTTCGACTCTACCCACAAAGTCTGGGACCCTTTGATTTGGACACAGGTGAGAGGAAAATGACCACCATGCACTCAGAACTAAAGCCCGGGACCGTTTTTCTGAAACAGAGTCTGGGAATGAGACAGAGTATCAGCAGACTGCGGAGGACTGCAGGACCACTGTACCTAGGGGAGCTGGGGGAAGGGCCCTGAGCGAGCTTCCTAGCCTTCAGGAATTCTCAAGGTGGGAGTTCTCCCCGGATGTGGGGAGTTCTTCCCTGGGCTGGGTCCTGCTGACAGCCTTGGGGCTGAAGCAGAAACTGCTTGGGAGAGGCTGCCTTGAAGGAGAGCAGGAGAACAGGAGACGAGGCATTGTTCTGGGTCTATCTTCTTATCTTCAAGAGAGGGCAATCAGAAAACCCAGGCTGGTCCTGGGCCCCCGAGGAATTGGGAGGCAGGGAAGCAACGGGTGGGCTCCGGGGGACCCTGGGACCCTGAGAAGGACAGAAGCTCCGTGCAGGCCTCACCTTCATGTGGTACATCATCATCTCGTTGGCTAGGTGGCTGCGATACTGGGCCTCATTCACTTTCTTGTATAGGAGGGACTGGGGAGAGAGGGGAAAATGGGGCTCAAGCAAGATGCCTGTGAAATCCCAGGATGCCCAGGAAGGGGACCAAGGGGTCAGATAGAACCCCCCTTCCTGTCCCATGCTGTCCCTAGTCCGAGCCTTCAAGCTCCAGCCCAGACTAGGGAGCCCCCTCCAATTTTCACCCAGACCTCCCTCCCCTTGCTCCTCTTCCTCCCCAGGTCCTCTTGGCATTTGATCTGGCACTTTGAACCCCCTCCTGAGCCTGCGCCAGTCTTTAGTCATGGAGCTTCAGTCCCATAGCAGGGAAAGAGAAGCAAGGAAGTGGGAGAGCCTCAGGAACCTAACGGTTGGTTTCCGCAAGTCAGAGCTGCCAATTCTGGACAATGAGACCCAACGTTTCCAAAAAGAAGCTAACCAGGGGCTTGGGTTGAGGTTGCTTTGGGAAGAGGGTGGGCAGTAATGACAACTGGCGCTTTCCCTGATGCTAGGAGGCTAATGGGACAAGATAGAAATAGTATCCCCAATTTTCAGATGGGAAACTGAGGCCAGAGGTGACCAGTAGGTTCGGCAGCAGGAACAGGGCTCTGAGTCATGGACCCATCTGAACAGAGTCAATGTGGAGAGGAGAACAGAGAGTCCTGCGCCGGCCCCACCCCTGTCCCCACTCACATGGGCTATGCTGATGCCACAGTAGATGGAGAAGGCTGTCGCCAAGTCCTCGTCGAACTTGCTGAACCATGGTCCGTTAATCTTGTTCACCAGTTCGGCCACGCCAATGACCTCTGGGGACCGGAGAGGGGCTAGGACCGGCTGGTGGATGTGTCTGGCGGCGTCTGCCCTCCCAGGGTGTCCTCAAGGGACGTCCTGGCCAGGGTCATCCCGGAGGCCTTTCTGCTCCCGGACGCTAAGGCGCCAGGGCGGGGGAAGGGTCGCCGACCCTCCGCTCGGCTCCGCCCCATCCTGCTCAGACCCCGCCCCCGGCCCGGCCCGGCCCGCCCCCCTTCCCGGAGCCTCCCGGAGCCCGCACCCTGGTTCTCGTTCTTGATGGGGAAGCAGAGGATGTTGCGCGTGCGGAAGCCGGTGCTGTCGTCCACGCCGCGGTAGAAAAGCGGGTGCGCGTACGCGTCCGGGATGTTCAGGATCTGGCCGGTGGTTGCCACGTGGCCCGCAATGCCCTGGTCAGCCGGGATGCGGATCTCGTAGCTCTGCCAGGGCGGTGATGGAGTAGGGAGGAAGTCAGCGGCCGGCCACAGAGCGGACCATCGACTGTCCCACCTGCTGCCCGGGCCCCGGACTACGGCCACACACACGCCCTCCGCGCGTCCGTGCCTCACCTCGTCATCCACCACACCCCCGTCGAACACCTTGGCCACCAGCTCATTCTGATCCAGCAGGAACACGGAGCAGCTGTGGGGAGACAGCCTTGGTCCACAGGGCCCTGACACTCCTCTCCGACCACCCCCACGTCTCAGGACTTAGGGCAAAGCCCAGATTTCTGAAGGCTGGAAGGAGTGCTCCGTTATGAGACGCTCCGGAGCGCGGGCTGACTCCAGACATTAATTCATCCCAGTGATTTTTTCCCCCCTTGTAGCGCCTACTGTGTGCCAGGGACTGTGTTAGGACCCACTGGGGACCCACGGACAGAAAAGCGGGCCCCGCCTCTGCTGTCATTGGACGTTACTAGTGAGGGACACAGGCATGAAATAAAGGATCACATAAAACATGACAGGGTCCCTCAAGAAGGCAGTGGAGGGGGAAATAGAGGGAAAAGGAAAAAGGGGGCGAGGACTGAGAACTGGGGCCTCTCTCGTGCCACCCTGAGGTAGATTCGCTTACATCTCAGCATTGCTGAGGTTTCTGGCCTCTGTGATGATCTCCTGGAGCAGGACAGAGACATCATCTGTGGGTGGGAGAAGCGCGGAGGGCAGTGATGAGACCAGGCTAGAGTGCTCAGACCAAGCCCTCTCTCCTCTGCTCCCCAAAACGCCCGCCCCCTCTCCCACCCCACAGCCAGGCACGGAGGAGGACAGTTCACTCACCCAGGTGAGTGAAGAGGTTCTTTGCCACTTGGAGAAGAGCCTGGAATGGGGAGAATGAAGACCATAGGGGTTGGTGTTGCAGAGGCGTCACCCTCTCCAGCCCTCTGCCTCCAACTGCTCCAGGGTCTTCTCATTCCTCCTCTAGGGCTCTCTGATCAGGCCGGGGACTGGCAGGGTCTAATTACATCATTTGGCTACCAAGTGAAGGGTGGGAAGTATAGCCCCGGTGAAGGAGCACAGTAATCTTGAGCCCCAGATGCTCCTTCACCTCGGGCTCCCGCGGCCCAGACGTTGCTGTAGTACCCAAGTTGAACACTAGAGGACGATCGCACACAGTGCCTGCAGCCCGCGGCGCTGGCCTGGGGAACCACTGACCTCCCGCTTTCAGGAGCCTGTAGGGCACTGGGTAGCTAACTTCCGGCCATCAGTCCAGAAAGACAGGGCCTCTTCCCTTATGGGTGACGCTCTGGGGCTGATAGCCGGGTGACTCCGTCTCCAAGGGAGGCTCAGAGTAGGTGACTCACCTGGCACTCACACTTGAGCTTTTGCTCCTTCTGGAAGGCCAGGGTGCTGGTGAGCACCGTGCTCGTGTAGTGGAAGCAGTGCTGGATCACGCATTCATCCTGGTCCGTGAACCTGGGGCAGGTGGCAGGGGTCACCGGAGAGGCAGTGGACAGCACACTTGCCTTCCTGTTTCTCCCTGTTTCCATTTCCCCGGGAAGTCCACTCAGAGACGCATCAGCTAACCAGCACTCCCCTCTGCCGGGGCTGCTCACAGACTGGGGGCTTTCTGAGGGGAAGGCTCTAATCCCCCTCGGACCAAAATGTGTTTTCCTCCTTAAACTATTATTTCTTGAAGCCAGAGCTATGTCCCCTTCCACTGACTACGGATTTATCCAGACTGAGCCTAGGTCTCCTCCCTCAGACTAGAGACTTGCCCAGGCCAGAGCTAGGTATTGTCCTCCCCAGGGGCCACCAGCCTCGGGGAGGGGCAGTGGTACTACCCTGTCTTGTCCAGCTCCTGCCACTGGCCTACTCTTCCCAACTCTGCAGGCCCGGATTTGGTGCTGCCGTAAATCCTAACATGGTTGTGAGGAGGAGCCATCTTACTCACAGAGCCAGATCTCATCTGACAAGGTAGCCCCCAGACCTTCTCTCAGCCCCCAGATTTCCATGCCTAGGCTTCTCCCCATTTTATGGCTGGTCTCAGCATTCCCCTGCCAGGGTACCCCCCACTCATGCTGGCTGCCCGAGGCTTTGGGTCTAGATCCCTACCCCCACCACCCTGTGTCATCTCCCCAGCTTCCCTAGCATGGCATGTGAGGCCCCAGTCTGGTCCCATTCACCTCTGTCGCCTCATCTATGGGTGTCTTTCATACTAAGCCAGACTGAGATCCTCATCATTCTGAGAAAACCTCAGGCTCTTTCACACCTTCACACTTTCCCCACACTGTTCACTCTGCCTAGAATACCTTTCCCACCCTCCACCCTCTTGGCCCTGAAAATAAACTTCAAGTCTCGAAGGCAGGGACCATGACTGTGTCACCCAGTGCAGAGCTGGTGCCAGAGAGATAGATGGAAGGTGTTTGCTAAGCGTTTTAACTCTACGTCTGCCCTGGCCACCAGCCCCCTCACGCTCCCAGCTCAGGGGCCCCTGGAGTCCCTGTTCTCTGGGCTCCAGGCAGCTTGTCTGCCGTCACTGCTCTGAGCTAAACCCCACCTTGGCACATGCGCTCATTCAGCACTCCCTGAAATATGTGGGACCCAGAGATGGCTACAAAGCTGTCACCAAGCCCCATCTCATTTCCCTTCTGATGCCACCTCTCCTCCAGGTCTAGGGCCATCTCAGTGCCCAGTCCCCCAGCCAGCAGCCAGAGGTCATAGCCCCTGCTGAACCCCCTCTCTCTGCACTCCCCTCCCGAGGGTTCTTTCCAAGGCCACCTGACCAGTGCACGGCTGGACACAGTAGGGGCCAACGTGTGCTTACTGAATGGTGCAAATGCTCCCACCACTAGGATGCCAAGCACAGATGAGCCAGATCCCACATCCTCCCTGCCTCAGCAGGTTCTGCTTCACCCCCATCTTCATTTCCCCAGGCCTAACCACCTGCCTACAGAGCTCTGTGCTGGCAGGTCCTGCTACTCAGGCCTACGACTCCCAGATCTCTGCCTCACCCCTGCAGACACTGTGCCTGGGCTTCTGACACCTCTATTGTCCCAACATCCCCAGTCTCCACTTTCTGCAGGACCTCCAGGCCCTCAAGCCTAGTCTGCTTGCTTGAGCTCCAGGACCCCAGCATTTTGTCAGTATCTCTGCATCCTGGGATCAGGACTGCCCCCTCACCTGCCTGTTCCTGCCTCCCTGTACGACTCAGGCACACTGCTAGAGCAGCTGGACCAAGTGTGGTATTCACAGACTGAGCCTGCCCCCAGGGCAGACCTGGCTCGCCAATCGCCCCATTGTTTCTCACTCAACTCATCTCCATACTCAACCCACTATGGCAGGCCGCTCCTGCCAGGTAGTGAGTTGGAGTAGGACATGAAATCTATCTATGATATCACTTCTAGACCCCAAACCCGACCGCAGTTCTTGAGAATTGCTTCCTAAGCCTCTTTACCTGACTCTGCCTTGCCCACCCCTCTGTTTCCTATGATTCTGACAGCTGCCCTGTCAGTGTCTCTAAAGTCCCTCAGCTTAGCCCAGCCCCCAACCTCTTCCCTTTAGCCCCTGTCCACAGTGGCAGTGATGCCCTGTGGGTCCCAGAGAGTTCCCCCATCCCAGGGCTCACCACCCCTCCGTCAGGCAGTTCCCAGCAGAAGTGCCAAAAGTGGGTGATGGCAAGTAGGGAAAAGGCCAGCACTCTACGAGTGGGTAATCCAAACCGGAGGAAGTGGACAGAGAGAAGGGGAACTCACTTGGACCTCAACATGACTTTAAATAAGCCAAAGAGGGTGATGGAGAGTCACCAATGACCTGTGTCTCAGTCAGCAGCAGCTGCAAGGGCACCTTCATAATCCCCTAGTTTCTTGCATCAACAAACCATTTGGCCCACTGCTGCCGGGACGGTGTCCTCTGTGTGGTGCCCTTCCCTCACTGGCACCCCAGCAGGGCCCTGCCCAGCCTCTCAGCTCCACCTCCTGATCCACGTCATCCCACCAAGACTCACAAGCCTCCTCCGAGCTTGTTGAAGGCGCAGGCCAAGGCCACCACCTGGTCAGTGGCCCGGCTGATGACAGGCACGCAGAGCATGGCCTGCAGCTCACAGCCCAACATGCTTTGCAGCTGTTGCACATCCTCCTGCAAAGGGGAGGTGTGTCAGGCAGGGTGGAGGGAGGGAGCGGGCTTCTGTCGCCCAGCCCTCCACCACACTCTGCAACAGGTGGCTCTGAGGGGCTCCTGGGGGATGGGAAACACTACACACGGTGGGGTGGCTTGGGAGAAAGTCCCTGGGGCTTGTCTCCCCCATTCCCAGGCTCCCTTCTCCCAGAAACTCTGTCCCTGTGCCTTGTCCAGCCAGGCCATGGCTTACAGAGGTGAGATCTTTCAGCTGGATAGACTTCTTATCTTCCACCACGCGGCCCAGGCGTCCTGTCGTCAACTGGGGAGTGAGGAGAGGCTGAGTCAGGACTTAGCTTTCTCCAAGGTCCGGGGACCTCAGACTCAACCTCCCTCCTGAGTCTGGAAGTTTCAGCAACTTCTTTAGCAAGTCCAAACAGTGGATAAAGTCAACACTGGGGGGGGGGGGGGGGGGGGGGGAAGGGGGGGTGGAGGGAAGGTCTGCTTTTGACCAGAATCCCCTTTGGATGATATTAAGGTCTTCGCTAATTAGAAGAGAGAAAAGCAAACTCCAAAGATTCTCATTGATCTCAACAGATCCTAAGAGAGCCAGATCCAGAAATATTCCAACAGAAGTGAACTGGTCCCAAGTAAGCCTTTCTATAGATTAAGAAATCTCTCTTAATGGATCCTGTTCATGATCCTGTTCGTGATCTCTCATAACATTTCTAAATAGATTCTGAGATCCAGATAATTCCATCAGATTCCAAGAGATTCTAGCAGAGACCCCAGTCTCTCTGGGCAGATCCCTGGAGCGCCTAGCTGGCCCTAACTGCTCCCACAGACTCCAATACCAAGGCCGGATGGAGGACTCACCGGAAAGCTGGTTTCCTCCTCCAGCACTTTATCTCCAATGACCTGACGGGCAGAGTGGCGGGACCGGTTAAAGGATGGGCAAGGCCGGTCCCCTCGGAGACCTGGGGCCCCCGCCCCGCTCCGCCCCACAGTGCACCTGGGCCCTCACCTTACAGGAAAGCTGGAGGTTGTCCTCGGACACCAGCAGGAGGCAGCAGCGAGATGCCTGGGTCTCCTGCTGCAGCTGAGAGGCGGGGACGAAGAGAGGGCCTGACCGCGGGGTCTGGGGCCACCCCCACTCCCCACCTTCTGGCCCCTCCGAGGCTCCTCAGGTAGAAGGAGGGGAGGGGGGCGGGGCGCCGGAATCTGAATGAGAAGGGGGGCTCACGGGGCCCTAGGGCCCTGGAGGAACACCTCGGGGAGAGGCACGGGCACTCACGTATTGGAGGACTTTGAGCTGCAGGGAAGAGGCGTCCAGGTCGTAGAGTTCCCCTGCAGTGGCGAGGCGCGGGTCAGACAGAAGGCGCATAGACTCCCCCAAGGGTGTTCCACCTGCCGGTCCGGCCCATAGACCTCCCTTCCACTTGCCCCCCGGCTCCCCCAATCCCGGGTGCGCCCCACCCCTTAGGCCCGTCCCTTCCAGGTTAGATCCTGTCCGGGCCCCGGGGCCCCGGCCCAGCGGGATCCTCACCGCACAGCTGCAGGATCTTCCGGTCCTGGTCGGTGTACGCGACGCCGCCCTTCTGGTCTCCCGCCGCCCCCGCCGGGGGGTTCTGGACCGCTTCGGAGGCCGCGCCGGGCCCGCGCTGCTGCAGGGCCTGCACCCTCCGCAGGGCCACCAGGGTCTGGGGCAAGCCGAGCGGTCAGCGAGTCACTCGCCCCACCTGTACGGCGCTCGCCGCCTCGGGACCCTCGCCTTTGCGCAAACCGTTCCCTCGCCCTGCGGTGCCCCTCGCCCCACCCCGTCCCAAACAATTCAGCCCTTAGCGCTCCACCCACCTGTGGGCTCCCACTGCCCCAGGAGCGTCCCTCCGTCCTTGAACAACTAAGGACACGGTTTGTCTCCCCTGCTAGCCCCCAGGCTCTTACTAGACAGGGCAGGGTCAGATTTCTTTTGTGTCTCTAGCACTCAGCGGAGTTCTAAGTCCTTGTTAAAGTCACAAAATCATAAAATCTCAGGAAAGAGCCTCAATATCATGAAGTACATAGTCCTTCCTAAGTATTGACAAGGTATTTGACTTGCCTGACCTCACTGTACCATACGCAGGTCAGTGCTATCCTTATCCTCCCTTTCGGCTCAGAGAGGTTAAGTGACTTGCTCAAGGTCACATAGCCCAAAGATGGTGGATTGGAACCCAGGTCTGTCCAGCTCCCTGGCCAGATCATCTTCCCACCCGTTGTGAACAGGGTCTTCAGCAGCCCCCATCTTACCACGGCCCTACCCCCACTCACATGCTTCTCCACTGCCTGCAGGCTCCACTCTTCACTGTCACTCAGCTGGCCACAGTGCACCTGAAGGAATATGAGAGGGGGACCAGCTGGGACATCCCCTAGCCTCCTGTCCCATGCCCAGCACACACCTGTCCCCGCCGACACATACACACTCCAGTCTGCGGGCCTCAATGATAAGCCTATCCTTCTGACCAAGCAGACGGCTCCAGGGAAAAGCCCTTCCTCCAGGAAGCCTTCTAGGGCTAATCCAAAGAAATAGAAGTTTTCTGATCTCTGCCTTTGCAGACACTGTCCCATCAATAGCACAATCCAGGTGTCTAGTGAGGGAAGGGGGGGTGACCTCGGACCCCTTTCCATCTCCCAGCCCGTGGAGCCCTTAGGCTCTGATTATGAAATCAGTGGTATTAGCCTCAGCCTCCAGCTCCATCATTTCAGAGTTGCGGTTTGAGCTGCCCCTGAGTCTGCAGTAAGGGAAGAGGTTCAACATTTATGATGCATCTGCTGTGCCTAAAGAACTTGGGAGGAAGGATGGGTGAATGAATGAATGGAGTGATAAAGTGCTTGCCTCACATGTATGCGATTCCCACCAGCCCAGAAGGCAAGCTTCCACCCTGAGCATGGTTCAAGGCCTGGAAAGGTTGCATTGCCTTGCTCATGGTCACACAGCAGAAGGTGGCAGAGTCCGGGATAGCACCAACCACTCCCAACCCTTGTCTGCCCGTACCTTCTCCTCTCCGGACCCACTTTCAGCCCTCCCACCCCCCAGCCTCCATCATCCTGTCCCTCTCCAACGTCCTTGTGTCAATCACAAGGAATACCCTTAGCCCATCTTCTATACTTTGTGAAGGCTCTTCCCCCACCCCTGCTTGGGCGCTTGGTAAGAAAAATGAGAGAGAGAGAGGGTGGGGGGTGGCAGTCTGGGATCCCACTGCAGGCCCTGCCAGCCAGGCTCCCCACCTGCGTCACCAGCTTCCTGTGCCTACTCAGAGCTGCTCACCACCTGCAGGGCTCCCCACCATGCCCACACTGGGGTCCTTCCTTCATCCTCCCTTCCCAAGCAGCAGCCCCCACCACCTCTGCTCTAGGTCCCCTGCCTGGGGCAGATGGAGAGGAGGAGCCCAGCAGGTTCTCAGAAAGCTCACAGTCTGGCTGGGGCCGGATGGAGTGGGGGATGCAATTGGTAGGGTGCAGAACCTCATACCTGAGGAAGTAGGAGAGGACAGACTGCGTGGGTGGGAACCTAAGGGTTGTGGGGGCTCCGAAGGGGGCGGCATTGGGGAGGCTTCAAGAACTGGCACTGAAGTACGGGGAGGACACGAGGAGCCTGAAGAGAGGGGACGCTGCAGGCAGGGCTGTCCTGGCAGGGCTGGCTAGGAGGTGGCATGGAGATAGGAGGACCAGGGCAGGGGTAGGATCCACGGGGCCACAGGGGGAAGGACCTTGAGTGCAAGGCAAATGAATTGGACTTTAGCTTCAATGTACTGGGGATCCATGGCAGACTTCAGCATCTCTGGACCAAAGATGGTGTTGAAGGTTAAGCTCTGGACGAAGTGCCGCCATCTAGGACTCCCATAGGACAGGGAGCTGAAAGAGGCTGGGGGCATGGTTCATTTGTGTATGGCTTACGTAAACATGTCGGTATTTTACCGTTAGTAGATGGGGAAGGTCATCCTTCTTGTTCCTTCCACCTGGACCCATCTCTCAGGAGAAGGGAAGATTGGGACCCCACTAGGGCTGTGGGGACAACCAGTTCCTGGGTTGGCAATACGGCCTGGTGCCAACAGAGAGCTGGGAGACTGAATGAGAGCTTCAGCAGGCTGGAGACAGGGAAGTCCTCCTGTAGCCACTGGACCCCATCCCACCCCAGTGCAAGCTCCTGGGCTGCCTCAGCCCATCCCCGCCCAGCTTGTGCACACTCTCCTGAAAACCCTCAGCACCCGCCCATACACTCCCTTTCCCATGGAGTTACTCAGGCGTGTGAGCACACAGAGTACAGTCCCGGACTCAGAGACACCCACACACCCACACGCACAGCAGATATACCATCCATGTGTGCACATTCATACCTGTACACAGGATACTTGGATTCACATATCCAAGAGCCATGCACACACTCCTGCCCCCCATATGCAAACATACAACCACCAGCACTCACACATGGCTTTTTGCTCATCCACAGGAACACACACCTACTCTTGCTAATCAGGGAGTGTGTCTGGGGCCCAGTGGGAACACTCAGTAGTTCAGTAGTGGGCACTGGGGCTGCAGAGAGGGTTGAAAGCCCAGCACATCCCTCACACCCCTCACCCTCACCAAGTTCAACATGGCTAATGGCATGCACACCTCATCCTCATGTAAGGAGCTGGTGTGGCTGGCAGAGCCAGAGGGAGGAATGGGCACAAATCATGCATCAAATGCCAGAGACCAGGGGCCGCCCACTCCTGGGACTTATCATCCCAGAACTGAAGAACAGAGCTAAAGACTCTTTGCACACGAAGAATCTGCAATCAAGGCACCTTGAGAGGCAAGCTGCAGACGCCCAGCCCGCAGCCACGCAGCCCTGCACCTGGCCCGCATAGTCCTCAGAGAGCAGTCCACAGACCATGCGTCCATCAGGCCCCAATAGTCCTTGCAGGGCTCCCTGTTTCCTTGCCAGCATTTTCTATCATTTGCAATTCTATCCTCATTTGGCTCAGTTGTTTGATGTCTGTCTCCCGACCCCTCCAGACTGCATGATCTGTGAAGGCAGGGGTCAGTCCCTGCTCCGTTTGTAGCACCTAGCACACCATGCCTGGTGATGCCCAAGAAACAGGTCTTCGATTGATGGATGGGTGGGAGGATGGATGGACAGATGGAAGGATGGATAAATGGATACCGAGAACAGAGACTCAGAGAAAGGAATGGGGCTTGTTGCGATTGGAGCTGGTGAGTCAGCCCTCCCCCAAATATCTGCCCTGTGGCACCCCCTTTATCCTTTGTACCCTCTGCTATCAGGATCTGGTTGCAGCTAGGAGGTCAGGGGCTGCCTGCACTGCCTCTGGAAGCATGTGAGATCTAGCAGGTCACAGGATCTATCAGGTGTGTATGCATCGGGGAGACGGGTGTCCTGGGGAAGTGCATTTCTACCTGAGGCACAGGCCTGGAGGAGAGGTAGGCTGTGAATAACTTAAATACATTTCAAGAGCTCTTAAGGAAAAAAAAGAAGAAGAAGAAGAAGAACTGCCCCAGGTCTTTGAGGAGGTGGACAGCTAGTTGTCGGGACCCTCTCCTGGCAGCCAGAGCCCCAGGTGGCATCTTGCTCAGCAGCGTGCACCCCACACCTCAGCCTCACCGGGATCACTCTTCTCCCAACTACCCTTCTCCCCACCCTGCCTTGGCTCATGCTGTTTGCTCCGCCTAGAATATCCTTTTCCTTCTGTGCCTGTCGACCTCCTACCTATGCCCCAAAGCCCCACTCAAATGCTGCCTCCACTATGAGGCACCCCTTGGGGCTCCAGCCTCTGCCACCAGAGCACCTGCTAGCAGCATTTATTTCATTTGGCCACTGATAGTCTGAGGTTGTGCCTGCTTTCCCCCAGATGGAGCTTCTAGAAGGCACCAATGGGTCCCACTCCTCTCTCTGCCCCAGCACCCAGATGGATGGGTCCCGGGAGCAGGGTTTTGCCAGAGTGCGCTAAATTTAAGTAACGTCAGCCCCCTCCCCCTCGGCAGCACACAACACACATATACACACAGGCCTTTCTCCCTGCAGGTGAAGGCAGAAGCCTGGACCCCTGGCCCAACCTGAGCCAAGGTGAGCCCGGTCATGCCAGACATCCTCCTGCCCGCAAGATGAACAAACTCCAAAAGTCCTCCTTCTCTTGCTAGAGCTGCTTCTCTTCTGACCTGGTCCTCACCGCCCCGCCACAGGAAATCCTTCTCAGGAACCTGGCACCCCCAGACTCTCCTCCCTCAACGGAAGTGGGCAACCGAGTTACCACCTCCCACTGCCCACCTCTGCACATTGCCCCTAGCCCTGCTCCTCTTCCAAGCCACCAGCTCTGGCACAGATTGGGACCAAAAGAGGGAGGGAAGCGGCGCTGAGAACTCTGTGCCAACAGCAGATCCGTCCCCTGCGGGAACAGAAGCTGGGGGTGGGGGAGCAGCTTGCCGGAGAAACCAAGGGGCCGGCGGCTCCCTCAGTCAGGCAGATGGGGAGCCGAGGAGACGAAGCCAAGCACTCCCTTCCTCTCCTCTCCCCTCCTCTCCCCGCGGCCGCCCCCCCCCCCCCCCCCCCGCTCCATTCCCACGGCCCTCCCCCGCCAGCAGCTCCGGAAAGGTCAGGCGCCTCCGAAACCTTTAATTCCGTTTTAATGAGCTCGGGAGGAGTCCCACGGGCGCACGAGGACCCCCTCCTCATCTGTCCGCGTCCCCGGGTCTGGGCCTTATTGAGGCTGTGGCTGCCTCGGTGAAGCCGACCCCCAACAATGGCCATTTGGGGGCGCCAACCCTCGGTTCCTAGGACAGGACAATGATCCTGAACGCCCGCCTCTGTATGGGAGAAGGGCCTGAAAGAGCGGCTGAACCAGCCCCACTAGGCTCCGCCGAGCCCCTGCCCCTGGCGCAGAAAGCCGGTGAGCTCCGCCAGGGGGCAGCAGAGGGCAGGGGGAGGCCCGGCCCGGGTTCCCAGCCTGACTGCCCGCCCCCCACTCCGCCCGGTCTCAGGCAGCGCAGCCCCCCCTTGCCGCTGAAGCCCCTTCCCCTCCATCACCCCCTCCAGGCAGCCCGCCCATCGGCGCCAGCCTCAGCCGTGGGGCTGGAGGTTTCCCCCGCAGCCCCTCCCGGTGGGCCTCTTCTCATGCTCCTGAGCTCCAGCCAAGGGAATCTGACTGGCCTTCCCACACTGTCTCTATTTGTCAGCGCCATGGCCATCCATCCTTCCTCGGGGTCTCTCAGGCCTTCTGTGGACACAGCCCCCCGCCCCTAACCCAGCGGGGAGGATGCCAAAGAGGAAGCAAGGTCAGGGTTGCGCCGATAGCTCTGATGGGGCTGAGAAGTGCAAGTGGAGCTTGTACAGGTCTCTGAATGTTGCTGACTGGGCAGATGACTTCGTCCTGCCCATCCAAGGTAGGGCGGAGGGCTGCGGTGTGGGAGAAGCCCAGACTCCTCCCAGACCCCCAATTCCTGCACTCCAGCCCAGCTTGCTGCTCTACACACACACACACACACACACACACACACACACACACACACACACCCCAGACAGGCTCCATCCGCTGTTCCTCCCTTGTTCCTCTCCCCACCATCCCACCCCACACTGTTCTTACCAAGATGACGGCTGCCACAGCCCCAGCCTCCTTGTCCACCAGCGGCATGACCAGCACTGAGGGGGAGAGGGCAATGAGGTGGTCCTGCGGGGCCAATGAGGCTCAGAGATACAGAGCCAAGCCCCAGGAAGGGAGACAAAGACACAGACAGAGAGGCTGGCACAGAGACACAGAGAGACCCAGAGACCCAGAGAGACAGGGGGTCCTGAGGCAGCAACAGAACAACCACAGCAATGTCCCCTGCATGGAAGGAAGCCCCCTCACTTCACAACTCTTCTGTGAGCCTCCCCCCCAGCAACCCTGAGAGGGCAGGAAGCAGGTAAGGCTGAGCACCCCTATTTTACAGATTGGGAAACTGAGGTCCAGAAAGGGGAAGTGACTTGCCCAAGATCACACAGCAAGTCAGGTCTCCTGACTCCCAGTCTTGTGCATTTTCCACATCGAGACAGAGGACAGAGACCTAGAGAGACTGAGACACGAGGCAGAGAGACATGGCGGACAGGGGGCGTGGAGAGGAAGGAAAGAAAAACAGAGACAGTGACAGAGAGAGCGTGACAACACTGCAGGCCATCTAGCAATAGACACAAGCACACTGCGGCCACTGGCCACGGAGCCCTAGTATGTGCCAGGCCCTTAACATGCGTTATCTCATTTGCTCCTCCTCAAAACACCCCCTCAAGGTAGGTTCTCTCATGCCCATTTTACAGATCAGGAAATTGAGGCCCAGAGAGGTTAGTAGCGCCTTAGAGAGAGAATTAGATGGAGGGATTGCTGGAGACACAGGGCAAGAGGAAGAAGGAGACAGAGATGAAGACAGGGATAGAAGGCCGACGTGATCTAGGGAGCAGGGGCACAGTCCCCCCTGCCCCTGCCCAGGTCCCCGCCCTTACCTTGGGTGTCAGGAGCCAGTGGGGCCACCAGCCTGGCCAAGGGCTTCCCCGGCAGGTCCGCGGGGCCCAGTCCGCTGCAGCCCAGCCGCTTCCGGGACAGCACAGCCTCTCTGAAAAGAGGACACCCTCCCACCTCTCAGTCTCTGGATCAAAAAGGAGCAGGCCCCGACCTGGGGACACCCAGCAGGCCGGACCCTGCACATCTGCAAGGATCTAGACAATTTGACCTGCCATAGGGTGGACATGAGGAGGACACAAATAGAAGAGATGGGAACCCTGACCCCCCCATGTAGATGGGCAGGCAGCCACAGTCTGGCCTCTGGTGCCCCTTGCAGGAACCCTGGGGCCCAGCGCAGGTCCACCAGAGCAAGTAAAGCAAGGGCTCAGAGCTAGGCTGCCTATGTTAAATCCTGCTGTGGCTACTACTCAACCTTGGGCAAGTGATCTACCTGTCTGAGCCTCCCAGGGAGAAAGAGTGTGGAGGAGAGTAGAATCCTAACCATCTCCATCCTCAGAAAGCCATTCTATATACCTGAAAGTAGTGTAATACTGCGTGTCAACTATGAAAAGGAAAAGGAAACATTCTAGAGCAACTTGTGGTGTTAAGCATAGGAGCACTCCAGAGGTAGTTGACATAACTAAAGTTTATCCTACATTCCCTATGTGCCATGCACAGTCCAAGCAATGCATATAGTTTAACTCGGAATTCCCCACAATCCCATGAATTCAATATTATCATCATTTCCATTTTCAGGTGGAGATTAAGAACCTATCCAAGGTCCCATGGCTAATAAGTGGTAGAGTCAGGATTTGGACACAGGCAGTTGGCACCAGAACCCATACTCTTTAACTAGTGTGCTCAAACCTTCCTAAAGACCCGAGGGGGTATAAGCTTCCAATGGGATTGGTATGAATGGGCGTAGGTGTGATGGAAGGGCAGAGAAGGGAGGTGGTATAAGAAGAATGAGTTTCTATCTGCCCTCACCACACATACTACCTACCTTTCCCCTGGCCTCTAGCTCTTCCTGCTTAATTAAGTGCCTGATTTTTCACCAACTGTCCCTCCCCGATGATTAATTGTCCTGGGTTCCTCATCCCTCATGCTGCCTCCACTTAATTGTGTTTGTAGGAACTGCCTGGCCTGATGAGAGGAGAAGCCTGGGGGGCTGGGACTCCAGTGTGTGCATGTGGGGTCACTAAGGGGAGCCAAGCAAAGGCCAGATGAGGAAAAGAGAGGGGGTTGGCCTCCAATTCTCCGGATCGGGAGATCACAGCCTCTAGAGAAATCAAAGACAAAGAGGCTGGGCATCTTGGTAAAGGTCATGCAGCATTTGGAACTGGATCCATTCACTCTTGGCCTCTTGATTCAGAATCTACAAGAACCAGTGGTGTCTCCTACCTTCCACCCCTCACACCCTGGACCGTGAGGCTCCATGCTGCCCAACTGTGCCAAACACCCCAGGAGGGAATAGGAATCTAGGGGGGGCAGGAGGGCAATGCAGTCACGTTTCCTGATGACCAAATTGCTAAAGACTGGGGCTTCCTGGGGGCAGGGGCCCGCCTTGGTGACCCTCAGCCAAACCGCCTCTTGTTGAACCCACCCAGCCACTTGGCCTCCGGTGGTCTGGTTATTGGGCAACCACAAGGTGGCGCTGGTCTCTATGCTGCTGGTCAGTAAGCGCGGCAGCTTCGTCCCACTGACCCCTCACTCCCCCTTTTGCACCCTCCCACCCCCCTGGGCGGACCAGAAGCTGCCTTGGCCTCATACCCCACCCCACCCCATCCCGGGAGCCTGAGAGAGGAGTCTGCCTTTAGCCTTTCTTCTGCACAAAACTCCCTCCTCTGTGCTCATGGCCCCATGACTCTCCAGCCCCACTCTCGTGAGCTCTAGACCCCTGATACCCAAAGGCCTCCTGGAAGCCTGTCCCGGATGTCCCTGACATAGTCAAAGGCAGCCAGTCCCAACCTGGACTTGTTCTCTCCACCACACAAAGAGGCACAACCACCCACCTGGTCCCTTGTAGCCTGTCCACAAACTGTCCTAGCTACCTCCCTTTTCCTCACCTCCCCCATCCAGTGGGGGAATCACCTCCCATGCATCTCTCACAACTGTCTGGCATGTAATTAGTGTCAGAGAAGGCTTCCCGGAGGACACGATGCTGAGTTGGGTCCTAAAGAACATGCAGAGGTGGGCGCCTGGGTGGCTCAGTTGGTTAAGCAACGGCCTTCGGCTCGGGTCATGATCCCGGGGTCCTGGGATCGAGTCCTGCACTGGGCTCCCCCTGCTCTGTGGGGCCTGTCTCTCCCTCTTCCTCTGCCTGCCACTCCCCCTGCTTGTGCTTTCTCTCCCTTTCTCTCTCTGTCAAGTAAAAAAATAAAATCTTTAGGAAAAAAAAGAACATGCAGAGGTTATCAAGGCAGACCGGAAGGGATGTGCAAGCAGGGGGAACCGCATGTGTCGAGGCTCAGAGGAGAGAAAGAACGTGTGTCTGCTGGATGGCCTGACTGCAAGGAGGTGAGTGTGGCTGGACAGCAGGGAGCAAGGCTGAAGAGGGCCCTGAGGAGCTAGGCATGATGCTGATAGCAGTGGGAGCCTCAGGACAGACTTGAGTAGGGGAAGGTGAAGGTCACATTTGCTTTCAGCCTGATCGGTTTAGCTGCTGGGTAAAACTCTCACTGGAGAGGGAGAATCTGAGAGACTGGAAAGGTCCTGGCAGTGAGGGCTTCTAGTCTCAGTGGTCCCAGGACCAATGAGGAGAGGCTGGGCTGGGGCAGATCAACCTTGACTGAGCCCAGATCTCTCACAGAGCACTGGGAGGCCTCCAAGGGGCCTAAACCCTCAGGAGTCCTCACACCTTGGCACCTTGCTCTGCCCTCCCCGGCCCGGCCACATCCCACAGTCCCAGGCGGGTCTGTGCTAGGCCATGCTCACCCCAGCCCATGCAAGCAAGCCCTTTTCCTCTGCTGCACCCTTCCCAGAACTGTCGTCGTCCTGGAGGTTTTAAAGACACCCACAGACTGGAAGGCCAAGGAAAATGCCCAGGCTGAGTCTTCCCAACCCCGATGGGGGTGGGGGCTTTACACTCACACCCCAGTGGTTCCTCCTTCAACTTAGGACCCTCTGCCCTGCCTCATCTCCCCTCCTGACTCCTCCGTCCTCCTACCCCAGCTGCCAGGCTGATGGTGAGGGTGAGGGGACTCCACGCCCAGGGACCAGCTGTCCAGGTTGCAGGCTAATGACCCAGCCCTGGTGCCTGGGTGGTCATGGCTGCCCCAGTGACGATAAAGACAGATGGGCACAGAGTGGGGAGAGGAACGGGCGTGGAATTTATGACGGTTCCATCCCTTTAACAATTATTTGTTTAGTGGCAAGAGTAGAGAAAAAGGCTCTCTGTTGGGAGGGTCAATGGCCTGGAAAGAGCTGAGTGCCCAGGCCCCCTTCCACTCCTCTGAGCCCCTTCTTTGGTGAGCCCCACCCCCTTACTGAGCACCCTACCCCTACCCCCCACCCCCCAGAGCCTCAACCTCGCTCTGACTTTTCATCTCTCTTGGAGACAAATTATGATTCAGGCCGAGACCTGGACCCTCCTCTCCCCTTCCCTTTCCTCTTCCCTCCCCCAGAATGGGGGCCTCCAGAGAACAGACTATTCCCTGTGTTCCTGACACAGATCAGAGAAACACAGAGATTCTGCAGTGTGAGAGGACCAGGTCAGCTCTGAGGAAGAAATTTCTCAAGGTTGGGCCCTGGGACCCCCAAACGGTAGCGGAGGGACAAGCAGCTGGGCTGCTGTGGGCGGTGGTGTCCCCATGGCAGCTGAAAGGCCCCAGACTTCGCTGCAACCAGCAGTCGATAATGAGAGGCTTCAAGATGGCAGGAGACACAATAAGAGGAGGAAGGCGGCAGGGCTGGGGCCTGAAATAGGCTGGGAGATTGAAGGAGCAGCGTGAGGGAGACGAAGATTTCCCGGAAGGCCCTCCTGCAGGCAGCCTCTCAGGAGGCTCTCCCCTCCAGCCCCTGGAATTCGGAGCTGGACCAGCCCTCACACACGACAGTGTTCCATCTTGCTGTCTCCCAGGAGCCCACAGGGGCCCAGAGCGATTCCTTGGCCTGGGGGTCGCAGCCACACCCTCCTGGATCCCAGGTCTCCTGACTCCCAGCCCACGGTTCTTCTGGTGGAAAGACCCATCCCTGAGGGAGGCCACCACGGCCCAGGCACCTTTTCTGGAAACCGGATCCTCCTTAGTGCTGGGGCAACTATGGAGCAGGCCTCCTAGAGCGCCTGCGGCTGGGCCTCAGGAGATCAGGGAAATGGGGCTGGTTGAGACGGAGCCGCACAGGGAAGGACTGTGCTCAGGAGAAGAGGGCGTGAGCCAGCATGAGCGGGTAGGGAACCCAAAACACACTGTGGGGATGAAACCGGGCACCTGCGAGCCCACGGAGGGGAGGGGGCAGTGGCAGGAAGGGCCTCCCCACCCCACCCCTCCCAGAATTGTCTCCCCTGCCGCCCTCACAGGGCGCTAAGCCTGTCCTCTCCCTGCCGGGGCCTTATTTGTCTTTATGCCCCACCTCTATTCACACCTGTGCCCTTTCCCAGCCCTGCCAGCCCTCCAGGGTTTCCTGGAGCCGTGCCCCCTCCACTGGGCGCAGCCAGAGCCTCGGGCTCCACCTTAGCCTGAGGCAGCTCCCCTGTCTCCTGCTGGGGCCAGAATCACAGGGGTCACTGTTGGAAGGACCCTGTACCCAGCCTCACCCATTTTATAGAAAAAGACTGAAGCCGGAAGGGAAGTATTTTTCTCAAGGGGTATGGCAGAGCACAGATTTCAGAAGAGGGGACTGAGCTAAACCTTCACCCCTAATCCTTGCTGGCCTGAAGAATTTTGATCTCTGTGTCCCTGGGATAGGGGCTGCCTCAAGCCTCTTGCCCCTTGCCAGCCTCTTCCTGGGATTTCTGAGCCCTGTATCCCAGCAGGTACTCACCTCCCCATCTCCACTGAACTCTGGGCTAATTGCATTGGAATATTCACTTTTAATTGCCTTTTTTCCTTCCTTATCTTTTGCAAAAGCTTTACTGAATCCGAAGGTGGGGGCGGTGGTTGGGGGATCCTGAGAGGTGCAGAAGATCTGAGACCTCTCCAAGATGCCTGGACCGCAGACACCCCCTCCCAGCCCTCCTCACAGCAGAAAGCCTCAGGGGAGCATTCTCGGGCCCAGAGGGGGCAGAGCAAACCCAGCAGGATGCTCCCCTCCTGCCACCTGAGCCCATGGTCCTGCATCCCTCTCCCAGGAAGGCCTTCCCCAGCCACTTGGAGGAAACTTCCTGGATGGAGCAAGCTCATATGAAGCAAAGCTCTTAGCAGTAGGATTGCTGGCTCCGAGGAGGAACGGGGATATAATAAGCATTCTTTTCCTTAAGATTCCAAAGACCTGCCAGGCCTATCCTGCCATCTTACAGATGGGACGGTGGCAACCAGAGAGGGGCACGGCTGGCTTGGTTCACACAGTCCTCGAGGGAAGGAGTTGTCAGGAGATGCTGGAGGGGAGAGTGTCACCCGCCACCCATCCCCTAGGGGAACCAAATGGGAGAACAGGAGGTGAGAAGGCTCTGGGTTGTTGGAGAGGCACCAGCTCCTCCCAGGCGGAAGGGTTGGAAAGAGGCCAGCATCCTGGAATTCAGGGTCCCAAGTGCTGGAAGGGGCCTCAAGACCACCAGCATCCCCAGCACCAGGACCTCTAGCAGCTGCAAACAGCAATTCTTTCCACCAGCTCTGTGAAAGGGGAGTGTCTTGCCGGCCTCAGCCACTACCTGAAAAAGCCATATTCTTGGACGACGTGGCCTGTAGGAAAAGCCGTCCCCCGGGGAGTGGAGTGCTGCCTTCTAGTAACACCCCGACTGGTACCCACTCAGCCCTCAGCTCCCGACCTCATGCTCCCTGGGCCCACGCTGGCCCTGCGGTGCTGAGAAGGCAGTGACCATGTCCTCTGCGGCTTGACCTCCTCTGGACCAGGACTCCTGCCCGTCAACACTTTCTCATCTGACGAGTTCCATTTCCCCTGACTGTCCCCTGAATGGCCAGGAGACGGTGTCCCAGGCCTGGCTCTGTCTCACACCAGGTATGTGGCCTTGGACACATCTCATGATGGAAGATAAGGAGACGGAATTCAATAGGCTCAGAAGTATCAGGGGACCACAGAGCCCCGAGCATGCTGTGCCTCATGTCAGGGATTCCAACATTCCATCCTGACAAAAACAAAACCAGACAGTGTTTCTAATGGATGCAGTTTTAAGTGCTTTACTTGTGTTAAACTCATCTAATCCTCGAAACAACCCTATGAGATAAGTAACCAATCATTATTGCCACTTACAGACAAGAACCCTGAGGCCCAGAGAGGCTGAGTGCCTTGCCCTAGGTTATACAGCTAGTAAAAGAGAAGTGGGAATTGAACCCAGGCACTCGGGCTCAGAACCCACAGCAGGACACCTGTCTCTGTTCTCCCAGCTCTCAGACACCAGGTTCACACCATGTGCTCCCACAGGTCCAGCATTCTGTGATTCGGTGAGAACCTCCCCGACAGTTCTCAGAGACTGCCGGGGGTCTAATGATAAACCGTAGCCCCGACCTTCTGAGACTGGGCTCTGAGGAGGCTGCTGCAATTCAGAAGAGCTCTCTAGGTTTCTAGAAGAAAAAGTGCCCTACCAGTGGGCACTTTCCCTGTGCTGTCCACTGCCCCAACACGACACAAGAAAAGACATTGCTTCTCCCCTCTATGGGGAGTCAGTGACCCAGCCAAGGAACCCCAGCTGGCAGGGAAGCTGAGGTCAAGGGCAGTTGGAGAAAGTCAGACTGGGTGACTTTGGAAGGTCTCCCAGGCCTGAGATCGTTGATTGCAGGAGACGCAATAGGGTACAGAATGGCTCACCGGACTTTCCCCTCCTGGGGCAGCTCGTGGGGGGGGTCCTCACACACCAGCCGGGACTCCCCATCCAGCAGGTAGGTGTAGACAGTCTCCTAGGACAGAAGGTGCTCGTGAGATCCTGCGGACAGCCCTCCCAGCTGCCTTGTCCCAGTGCAGATGCGGATCTGGGTGACAAGGTCACAGATCCTCCGTTAGTGGGCTCAAGCAGCTGTTTGTTTTTACTCCCCAGGTGATTCTAACTTGCTGCCAGGGTGGAAAAACTCCTTTATGAACTTATACCTCACCCTCTTCTCTTGGAGGGGTTCTGGGAGCCATGAGCCACCCTGCTGGCTTTCCTTGTCTATCACCCCAAATCTAAGGTGCTGGGGAGAGAGTCTAAAGGGCTGAAAGCGCAGACAAATCCCACCCACCATCCACCCCAAGATATTTCCCTGCTGTGACTCCAGCCTCAGCAAACCATAACAGAGTGGTCCATTCAGGGCTCTATGGTAGGAGGGGCTCAGAATGCCCTGGAAGCTTCCCCCCTACCTCAGAGACACAAACAATTCTATAAGAAACCACACACTGTGACTCAAGCCAGAAGGACTCCCTGGAGGAAGTGATCTTGAAGCTGTAACTGCAGTGAAAATTAGACACATTTGGGGAATGGGTGAGGCATAGAAGAATGGCTTTGGGCCTGGGCCGAGTCGCAGATAAGCAGTGTAGAGAGCACAGAGCATTTATGGAACTGACAGTGGAGGCAGGGGGCACAGGAGGTGGCCTTGGGGTCAGCAGGGCCTAGAAACAGAGCTGGGGGGAGGCTGCTGTGAGCCCTGAGAGAGGAGAGCAGGTGCGTATTTTGGAATGATCACTCCCTAGAGTGAGATCAAAGCTCTCTTCAAAGCTTTGTCAAGTCTTCAGCTTGTCAGTGTGCCTTCCCCAAGGGCCCAGAGCAGTCTTGGCCTCGGTTCCAGGCCACGTCCTGGCAGAAGCAGTTGCCCTCACTGACCCATGGGTGAAAAGCCACATCCCCTCCAAGCAGGACTGGCCACCCGAGGGATCCATAACCAACTCCCATCAGCACAGCCTCAGCGGGTACCCCACGGCCCCACACTCTGGGAGGGAGGGAGACACAGAGGCCAGCGCTGCCCAGCAGATGCTGTGCCCCAGCTGGGGGCACCCACATGCCCAGCTAAGTATCCCGAGGGACACTGTTTTCTTGGGAGGGGGAGGGAGGACTCTCCTCTCTGCTGATGCTATCAGGGAGGGCTTCTGGAGGAGGTGACACTGGAGCTGGGTGTTGAAGGCCCACCCCTAGTACGCGTGGAATCCAGTCGAAGCTGTTGCCCTTCGACCACTGTGAGCATCCACAATCCTGCCAGCCACTCTTGCTGTCTTTGGCTGGCCCTGCCCTCCCAGCCCCAGGAGTTCTTCTAGTCCTACTGCCAGAGAATGTGAGCCAGTTCATTGGCGGTGTGGGCCGAGGATGATAGGGCCTGAGAGCAGTGAGGGGGCAGGCACAGGCCGGGCCTGGAGGCCCCCTGTCCTTCACGGGAAGGGTCTAGGCGGGGAGGTCAGGGATGGAGAAATCGGTGGGAGGGAGGCCTCTCCTCCTTCTGGTCCACAGTCCTTGCAGCAGCCTGGGAGGGGCCTGAGCGATCTGGCCCAAAGAGGTTAGGAGACCCCCCCACCCTAGCACCTAGGGTCACACAGAGAGCCTGGCCCTGGCAGAGAAAGGTAGCTACACTGGGCTGGGGGAGGCGGGGAGGACGGATACTCATCACTTCCGGATGTCCCTCTGCCTCCCACCCCCTCACTCTCAGCCCTCTGGGTTAAAATTAGCCGAGTTTATTGGAGGGAAGGAGGGAACCATCGCAGACACATCAGCACCATCTGCATTTGGGGCTGCCTGCCACAATGGGTGCTGATGAGGAAGCCAGGTGCTGGTGGCTCTCCTCCCTGAGGGGGAGTATGGAGACCCCTCCTCCATTGCCCTGCCCTCCCCCCTCCATCTCCCTCCTTTCTCTGGGGACAGAGCAGATCTCCCATCTCCCCCCACTCCGTGGGGGCAGACCGGAACCCTGCCATTCCTCCCTCCCACTCCCTGGGGGCAGAGCAGACACCTCCCATCTCCCCACCTTCCAGCTCCCCGCCTTCCAACTCCCCGGGGACAGAGAAGTCTCTCCCATCTCCCCTCCCTTCTCTGGGGGGCAGAGCAGATCTCCCATCGCCCCCCCACTTCCGGAGGGCAGGCCAGACCCCTCCCATCTTCCCCACCTCCATTCCCCTGGGGGGCAGAGCAGACCCTCTCATCTCCCCTCCCTTCTCAGGGGGCAGACAGTCTCATTTCCTCACCTGTCCCCAGGGGCAGAGCAGACCCTTCCCATCAACCCTCCCCCCACTCCCCTGTGGGCCCCCCGAGACTCCCTCTAATTCCCTGGAGGCAGAGAAAACCTCCCATCTCCCCCCACTCCCTGTGGGCAGTCGAGACCTCTCATCTACCCACCCCTCACTGGGGGCAGATCACACTTCCCATGTGGATGGGGGGAGGAGGGACCCCTCCAGGAGAGGGGGTGTGCTGAGACCCCCCATGCAACCAGTCCCCAAAGTCAGGGCTCCCTCCCTTAGCTCATACAGGCCTCTTGGATGAGCTAAGGTAGACATGTCCCACCATCCCAGGAACCTGGTCGCCTGGACCACAGCTGTCTTCCAAGCCCCCAGCTCTGGAGATATAAGTAATCCAGTTCAGGGCATCTATACTGGCACAACCACCAGGAACCCTGCCTGGGAAGACCTAACTAGTCACCTCCTCCTTAACCCTCCCAGGGCAGCCCCAATGGCCACAGAAGGCCCCGGGACAGCCTTGTAGATGCTGGCCTGCCAACCTCCCCAGCCCCCCCTTTCCAGATGTTTCTCCATCCCAGGCCAGATGTTGCCTCCGTCCTGTCCTTCTCTGGGAGGATTTATTTTTGGGCGCCAACACACCACCCACTTCCTACCAATTTCACGCTCAATAAAGCTCAATCATTAGCCCTCCTCCTGGGCTCTGAACTTCTAGAAGGTTTGAGAAGGCAGAGCTGAGGAGCTGAGGAGAGAGAATGGAGATGCTTAGGTGCCAAGCCCCATTTGTCCCTGTCATGCTGTGTGACCTTGGGTGAGGCACCTCCCCTCTCTGGGCCTCTGGGGGTTCATTAATCAAGCAGATGCAGATATGGTAGACTTGCAGGGGTAGGGGTGGGGAGTGGGGGGGGTGAGGGGTGTCACATTTTGGCCGAGGCTGCCCTTGGCTGGTGTCTAGAGTAGGGAAGAGGAGATTCAAGGCTATGGGAACCCAGATGAGGCATCTCCTCCTCCAGGAAGTCTTCTGTGCTCCTTTGGCAGGTTCAGATCCCCCCACCAGGCTGAGAGCTGCTTCAGGGGCAGTTTGCTCATCCTACTGCCTAAGGGGTGAGCAGTGGCCAACGGAGCCAGGTTGAGGAATGGCCTGGAGCAGCTTACGAGGGCCACAGTCCCCTCACCAAGGCACTCTGGGCCCAGACAACGAAGGGGGCCGGGTGACCATGGGCCCAAGCAGCCATCCTCCACCTGCCCCCAATCTGCAATCATCCGTGGTGCTGGGATAGGTCAGAGAGAAGCCTAAAGTTTTCTAGCTGTCATCTTGTCCAGCCTCCTATCTCCAGGCAGGACACTTTACCTTCGCACAGACTCATTCAACAAAGCTATGCCTCTCACTCCAGCTCTTCTTGGACTTGGCATCAAGGAAGTTCTTCAGCATGTCTACCCTCCACCTCTTCTGCTACGTATTCCAAAGCCCACTTGACTCCACTATGTTCTAGCTATTATCCTAGGGGAATCCTTTCCGTTATTTGAGACATGATCTTTCCAATTAAGCTCTAAGTCCCCTTCTGTCTCTGACATTCCAGAATTCCTACGTAAGTTCATTCTTTGGGACTTAGCTTCAGCCCTTCTCTTTCAGGACCCCCTCTCAGAACACTTACCCAAAACCGTCGCTTTCCTACGAGAGCCCTCTGGGTAGGGACCCTGCCTCTTCCTTCCTTCTCAACTCTATGTGAGGTACAGCAAGGAGCTGGGCAAAGGTTTGGGGGGTGGGGGGAAACATGGGGCAAGGCACCTACCACTTTGGGGAGCACAGCCGAGAGGGCTTCCTTGACAGCCCGCTGGAAGCCCGCAATGTGGATGACGGAGCCCAGACTCAGCAAAGCATCCTGGAAGAGACGAAAGGGCAGTGAGGGCTTTTTCCAGGCAGGCCAGGGCAGCCCCATCTGCCCAGGCAGCTAGGAGCACAAACTCCCCACTTAAACCAGAGCCCAAGGCTCTCAGACACTTGAATCCCAGGATCTTAAAATCTCAGAATCCAACAAGTCTTAAGACCCTAGTGTGTCCAAGTCCACTCATCTTAGTGATGGGGAAAGGGGGCTCAGAGAAGGGTCAGGGGCTTAGCAAAGTGCTCACGGTAAGTCAAGAGGTCAAGTCTAGATTAGCCCCCAGGTCTCTTGTTCTTTAGCCAAGGACAACTCTGGCATAGTAGTGAAAGCACAACCTTCCATATTAAAACAAAGCAAAATAAACAAGCAAACCCCCCCCCCCCCAATTTGTATCCTGGGTTGAGAGCAGCGAGAGTCCAAGGGGTGCATGAGCCCACAAGGTGGGAGAACAGTTGGGCCAGCCTCTGGCAAGATAGAGGAGGAAGGAGAAGTCAGCCTTGACTGCCTCACAGCCTTCGCATCCCAGGAACAGGCCTTGTCCTTGGAGAGCCGGAACAGAGACAAAAAAGGTCCATGCTTCTCACTCTATTAACTTGGCTGAGCCACAGGGATCAAAAAGAAAGGTAATGGAACAGGGGATCTGGGGCCAAGGCAGGCTCATGACTCATACGGTCCACTCAACCATGCCCTCCCTGCTAGCCCTTGAAGTTCTTTTCTGGGATGGCCGGGTCTGTGTTCAAAAAGCAAAATGATTAACCATAGCAGGAAGGAGACATGACTTGGCCCCCATTCATGTAAAAATGTTATGAGGTTGAGAATCTTAGTGAACCACATGTGCTGCATGAGCCCACAGTGTATGTGTGGCTGGAAATAATTAAAATGCTGAAACTGCAGGCCATATTAATAAAGATCTGTTAGCCTGAATAGGCAAGATGACAGTTCTGCCACTTCTGTAGGTGGATTAGACACATCCCCAGTGCATTGTATCCCAAGTAAGGACAAGATGAGACTCATTCACAGGTAACGTATGTAAGGAGGGAACTAGAAACCAAGTCTTGCATGTGGCTGAGAGCAGAGAACCTGGGGGTGCCCAGCCTACAGCAGAGCAGACCTATGGGTCTCCATCTTTGACTCCAATCTCTCAGGCTTTCCTGAGCAGCAAGACAGGACTCTGTGGCCCCAGGGACAGGCTGGAGACCAATACGTTTGAAGGATGCTGGCCTTGGCCCAGTGGGATGAAGGACCTTTTTCTAGGCATAGCCACACCACATAGGCAGAGGCCACCAGGAGAGAGGGAGGAGGTGAGCTGCCTGTCCCTAAGGGTGGGCAAGAATGGACTCAGGGCCCATTTTTCAGAGAGGCCACCAAGAGGAGTCCTGTGCTGGAATCCAGGAGAAGCCTGGGGTCTAGGCTTCAGCTACAACGTTCGGCCATGCATCTTCTTGGCTTCGGTCTTCCCCCTCATCGCCACTGCCACCGAGTCCTGTGTTCCCAGGAGTGGGCGGCAGCAGCGGACCTTCTCCCCGAATGCTCACTTGCCATTGCTCTCCCCACAGCCCAGCCTCCCTCCGGCCCCTCCCGCTGCTCAAGGATGAAGACACATTTTAGTCACGGAGCTATGTCTCTGCCCTTGGACATCAGAAGCTGCTGATTCCAAACATTAGAATCCCCCCATTGGATTAATTGTCCTTTAACACTTAGGCACTCCTGATCACAGTTCACACCCCACCCCCAGCACACCCTACACCGGGCCACAGAGCCACCTCAGAGCCACAGAAGTGCCCAGCACACCTGCAGACCACATCCCCCTCTCCCCCAGGCACACACACAGGTTCACACAGGGGCAGCCATTTCCTTCTGGATTCACAGGGCCAGGGCTCAGGAACCTGTCCTTCACTGGAATTGGTGGGTGCCTGTCCGGCCTTTCTTCAGATGGGTCAGCTTTCTGTGACTTTTCAGACTAAGGGTAGAACAAAGGTGGGGACGGGGGAACAGCTATGCAGATAGTATGCACGTGGACTACTGTGGCCTTTTGAGGTCAATTCTGCAGACTAAAAGAGGGGAGAAAGAGCTCACGTCCCAAATAATCCCCAAATTTAGTCTGCCCACTCAGGGTCCTCAGGCTGAGGCTCCCAGGTCAGGGCCTCAGAAGGTAGTGCTGGTTTGGTTCTGTTCCTGCCTGGCAGAGGGGGGTGGCTGGGGGGTAGACAAGCTGAGCCCTGGGGTTCTTGGCCTCTGGTGGAGTCTGATGTGTGTATGCTGTGGAAGTTGGAGAAGAGGAGCCAAGGTGATGGAGTGAGTTCTGCTGAGGGGCGAGGCTTGAGACAGCTAAATCTCCTCATTTGACGGATGAGGAGACCGAGGGTCAAAGAGAAGCAATGTCCCATTTATGGTCAGCCAGCGAGTCAGGCAGAGCCAGTCCGCAGCCCAGGTCTCTGCATCTCCAGCCCCTGTCCGCCCCCAACTCCCTCCCCAGGGGGCTTAGAGAGGACAGTGTGTCCTTTGCTCCAATTGGTGGGCTCCTCTACCTGCCCTTTACTTGGATTGGGGGCTGCCCTGACCTGTCCTTTACTGGAATTGGTGGGTGCCTGTCTGGCCTTTGTTCGGATTGGTCAGCTTTCTGTGACTTTTCAGACTAAGGACAGGACGAAGGTGGGGCCGGGGTTGGGGTGGGGGGACAGGAAAGGAAACTTGAGGAGAGTTGGGGCAGCGGCAGAAAGGGGCTTCACAGCCTTGGCCAGCGCGGGCTGGAAGCAGACATGGCTGATGAAGCCCGAGGCTCCCTGCCTGGCATCCTTCTGCCCATCCCCCTCCTGGCCCAGCCCTGCCCTGCCTGCCCCATGAGTGGGGGGGGGGCAGGAACTGCAGCTGGGAAGACCACTCTCATACCTCGCTCTCACAGGGGCCTTCAAGCCCTGAATCTTCCCCGGATCTCAAAGCAACTTCACCTCCACTGCATCAGCTCGGGGAAGGAAATAGCTCAGATCCCAAAGCCCATGATGTGGGGGTGCAGAGAGCAGAGTGGCTGCCTCCATGAAGGGAGAAGAGAACCGGTGGGAGCAGCTGAGAATGAGCATGCCTCTGTCCAACATACATGCGCACACCATCACACAAACTGCACACACACACACACACACAGAGAGAGAAACACAACTGTATATACAATGCACACACACACACATACACAGCCCAGGCTCAGAGTGGGGTGAAGGACGTCACATTTCCTGCCCTCTCAGTTTTTTTGAACAAACATCAGTATAAATATCAACATAACAACCAGGCAATCTCCCAGACCCCAGGGGAGAATATGTGGTGTGTAGAAAAGAGTGGCAATTTCCAGGCCTGTCCCAGACTGATGACAGAAACTCTGTGACCTTAGCAGGCCCTTTTCCTCTTCTGGATCTCAGTTTCCTTGTTAGTGAAAATGGGTCCTTCCAGCTCTGCAACAGATAGTTCTATGGTTCTGTGGTTTAATTCAGTGAGGATGGCTGGCTGGCTGGCTGGCTGGAGACTTCCTGCTTTCACTGGCTCCCTACCTGAAGCTCTGTGGTTGGAAAGAGGGCCAGTCAGCACCGTAGACAGTGCCTCCCCCCCCCCCCTGCCCAGCACTAACTCCAGGTACCAAGAAAGGGGAGTCTGTTAGGAGTCAGGGCTCCTCTGGAGCCAGTACTGTGGCTAGATCAGCATTTCTGCACTTGTTTGGGGAGGGGAAGGGTCTAGACTAAATTACTTCTAACTCCCTCTTGATGCTTGGGATTATATGAGGCCAGAGACCTTGGCCTTAGTTCTTCTGGTGCTACCAGTGCAGGGACTGATGCCCATCTTGAGGGTCAGGGTCACTGTCACAAGCTGCCCTCCTGTCTTGTCTTCATGAGTCTCTATGTCTTTTCCCACCTCTTTAAACCCTCCTATTGCTCTCCCCACTGCCTGGAACCTAGAGCTCACCCCTCCCTTTCAGGAAGGAAGCCTCACAGTGCCCTGTTGGTGGCCTAGAAGAAGGTAGTAACATCAAACCCAACAGTCAAGTCCCTCCCAAGACTCAAGCTGTATTACTGGGACTGGCCATATGGACTGAGTCATCCAACTCTGCTTGTGCTAAGTCTCCTGGGTGGCCTGGGGGGGGTCTCTCTGTGGGCCTTGGTGTCCCCTTCTCTGAAACTTGGGTGTCCCTCAAGATCTCCAGGGTCTTGGAGCCCCTCTCTGCCTCCGTTCCTCTTCCCTTCCCTCCCCTCTGGGCTGTGTGTCTCTCTCAGGCCCTGTCTCTCCCAGTCTCTCCAAGTAGATCTCTCTTCTCTCCATGCCTCCCTTAGCTGATGCCCAGCTCTGTCACAGGCTGCTTTCCTGTCATGTCTCCATGAGTCTCAATGTCTTTTCCCACCCCTAACCCTCTCTCCTCTCAGCTGGCTTCTCTCCCACCTCCAGGCAGTCCCCTTGAGAACTTGGGGAGAAAACACCTGACCCAAGATAAGTACCCACAGAATGGGGGAAACCCAGGGGGATAGCCATGTTTGGAGAAATTGGGGGTGCCAGGGCAGATGCCATCTACACTCTTCTGCTTCCTGCCCCCTGTTTTGCTGATCAATATATAGTCCCTTATCTTCCTGGAGAATGGGGACCCTTCTAGGGTAAAAGAGAACTTATCCATTTCTGTACCCAGGACTGACAGGTTGAGCTGTTGTGCCAGGGTGACTAACAGAACTCCCCGTGAGGAAGCCTCCTGGGGGCTCAGAGCATGGAGGCTCCCTTTGGTGGGCCCTCAGACCCTGTCCTGAAGTCCGACACCCCAGCCTTCCTCTGTGGCTCCTCACAGCCCTCACAGCATGGCCCGCCCTGCGGAGTCAAGAGATGGCAAGGAAGAACAAGAGGCAGGCCCTCCTCCCTCCCGTGCTCCCACCCATGCCTGCCACCTGCTCAAGGAGCCGCCTCTAACAGACACGCACGTCTTAGATACTCCGAGAAGAGCTACCTGTGAGCACTAGATCTTGCACTCCCAGACCTCCCCTCAACAAGGCTGAGCCGGACCAGCAGCAAGAGAATAGAGGAAAGAGGCTTGGTGATCCTGGGGAGACCTGATCTGAAAAAACAGGCAGGACAGAGTCCCAAGCCACAGGTAGACTAGCGCAAATGTCAGAACCCGGCTTGAGTGGGCCGTCAGGCTTGGGGGAGGGGACGGGACCTTTCTCAAACACCTACTGTGTGCTAGAGGGAGCCACCAGTGGCTCTCAACCATCTGTGCCCACCAGCATCCCCTGGAGAGTTGGCTAACATAGTTTGCTGGCCTGACCCCTAAGTTTCTGATACAGTACATCTGGGATGAGGCCGAGAATCGCCATTTCCCACACATTCAGAGCTGCTGTTGTTGGTGCTGGCCCGGGGACCACATTCTGAGACCCAGGGGCATACACCACCTCTAATCCTCCTGCGGGCCCTGGGACGATTGTTTTGTTTTGCGTTACTGCTGAATAGTCGACATACACTATTACATTAGTTTCAGGTTACAACACTGCGATTCGGCAATTATATACCTTACAAAATGTTCATCACGGTAAGTGTAGTCACCATCTGTCACCTTACTACCTTAGGACAATATTATGGGAGGTGCCTGCTTTGATCCTCCCGTTTGATAGGTGGGGAGAGGAAGGGGCGGGGCCTTGCTCAGGTGAGACCCGCCCAGCCTCAGAGGGCAGCCCGGGTGACTCACGCCACCTCTACCTCTTGAGAGCAACTCCTCACCGAAGGTCCCGAAGGAGGGGAGAAGCGGGGCTGCTGGAAGGAGAGAGTGCGGGGGGACAGAGGGGTGACATGGACAAGGGCCACCTGGAGCTCAGGAGCCCAGCCCTAAAGGAAAGGCCTGCCCTTCCTCGTCCTCCCCCCTCCCCCCACCCCTCCTCCTCCCTCCTCCCGCCCTTCGCAGACTCCGGCTTCAGTTGTTACTCCAACAGGGCCGCGTCTCCAGCCTCTGAGCCACACTGGAGACACGTGCACTGTAGAATACACCTGAGCCCAGTCCTGGCGCCCGCCCCGTGGGTGCCCCACCTCCCGGATGAGCTCGGCCCCCATACTGTGGGCTCTTCCCCTCCAATATGCCCAACCAGATCCTTCCCCCTGGCCCTGACCCTTTCTAAGCCAGACGAAGCCAGCTTCTACTCCAGATCCTGCCTCCTCCCACACGCCCTCCAATTGTCCCAGGCCCCCTCTGGATCCCTCAGGGGCTAGGTTTGGGGAGGGATGAAGCCTGGGAGGAAGGAAGGAGTTGGGGAGAGAAGGTAGACTTGTGTGAACAACAGCTCTCTGGGGGCCCGACTCCCTGGAACTTAGCACCTAGGGTCTGAGGTCAGGAAAGGAGGGGATGAGGGAACAAGCCAGAGCGGGCAGAGGGAGGGCGGCAAGAGCTGAAAGTGCGGAGGGGCAGAAGGCCCCGGGAGGCGCACATCAGACCAAGGGGGGCCAGGACAGGCTCCTGGCTTCCCCATCTTCCGCTGCCTCATCCATGTGACAGGGTCCGTAGCGGGCCATCCTCATGGCACATTCTCCTCCATGCCACAGCCTTCTTCCCGAGCACATCACCAGCATCCCCCGCATCACAGCTGTCCCAGTCATTCTGATCACCCGGTGCCTCTCCATCCTCGACTCCTGGCACAGCGAGGTAGTCACAAGGAAGCAGATGTAACTCGCTGAGAGTCAGTCATGCCATAAGAGAGAAGTCCGGGAAGGAGGAGGGGGTGAGCTCCCTGTCCCCAAGGTTATGCTGGGGAAAGGCCTTGGTGAACTTGGTTGGCCTCCAGCTCTGGGTGTCTTGACCCTAAATGTCTTCAAACCTTCCTCAGCCTCACCCCTCACACGGTCTTCATGATGGGTTCAGAGCTGGGCAAAGCACATCCAGGAGCCTCTGAAAGGCAGACACAGTGGCCTGAGCAGAAGGGGATGGAGAGGAGTGACCCGCTGGGCCAATGCCCAAAAAGTTTCTGTCTTGAAGGAAATAATGACAAAAAGGAGAGCTGGATACATGAATGAATGAACACACCAATGAACTAATGAATGAGGGACTGACCTCCCTTCTCTGGGTCTCCCTCCGGGAACTTTCCCAGGCATATCTGACCTTCCCCTGGGGGCACTCACAGCCCTGCGCTGCCCCCCCCCCCCCGGCCCCCTGCAGGGCGCTGCTGCATTGCTCCTACTTCCCACTGGTTCTCCCATCAGACTGGGAGCTTCTTAGAGGCCAGAGGTTGTGACCTATTCCTCCCCAGGTCCCCGGCTTCATCCAGCCCATCACAGGTGTCAGCAGATATTAGGTGAGCTATAAAATGATCAGTTGGACTCCTGAGCACCCAGAGCCTTTGGGCGGTGAGGGGTACATTCCATCACCGAGTAGATGGGTGGACCCCATGACCTCTGGGGGATCCCAGGCCCCAAAGACAGCTTGAGAGCTCTCAAAGTTTCCCAGGTCTGGCACAGTGACTATCTTAGAGAAGGAGCCTGAGGAATGAGGGTGCCTTGAGCTGAGAGCTTTTGGAAGCCTTTCCAAGGCAACTCCATGGGCCACAGTGTCCTTCAATGCTTCAGGATCATCTCCCAGAACAGAAGGCGCTGGGGACAACATTTCAGGGTGGAGGGGCTCTTCCCTGAGAGGAGTACTATCACTATCACCTTCTTTCATGACTGATGTCACCTCCTCTAGGCAGCCTTCCTGGGTGGGTCACCTGTCTTCATCCCAGGCCTCCTGAGAATTCCTGCAGGACCAGTGTCTAGAGGGCCCTAGGTCTCATGGAGCCTAATCCCCAGCTTGATGGGGGTAGCTTAAGGCCAGGGGAGGCAGGAAAGGACTTGCCTAGGGCCACAACCTGGAGTCAAGAGGCCCATGTCCCGGCTCAGGACACACTAGGCTCTCTACCTTCTGAGCACTGTTTGCTTTGGGGGCCCCTCCAATTCCCTGCTTTGCCAGGGGATGGGCTGAGCCCCTCTCAGATGTGGGGTGGGGCTGGGTGTCTTCCTCTAGACCAGAGGCAAGGCTTCTCATCTCTCTTTCTGTGCCAGACTCAGTGCCCAGAGTGGGAGGTGAATGCTGGATGGCACCAGCCTGGCATGGGGTTAGTGTGGGCCTGCAGAGGGCAGGGAAGAAGGGCTGATCTGGGGGGGGCTGCTGGTGCGGGAGGAGGGAGGGTGAGTCTGGTAGAGCATCTCCCCGGGGACAAGTCAGAGAGCAGGGCACAGAGCAGCTGCAAACAGCCATTGAGGCCTGCCTTGGGGCTCTCCCTGACTCTGTCCTAAGCTCTTTCCCTGCCTCTCAGCCTCCCCAGGCTCTCTGGGTCTGTCCCTCTTACTGCCTGTCTGTTCTCTGGTATGTGTTTCTCCCACAGTCTCACTGCTGGTCCCATGACTGTATTTGGCTCAATCTTCAGGGCCTGGCCCTTCCCAGCTGTTCCCCAGATCCCGAGGCAGGCGGGGGGTGGGGGTGGGGGTGGGGAGTGGAGGGGGGCAGATGGGGGTATGAGAAAAGACTGGTTCGGAGAAAAGTTCAAGGCAGAGGGACAGACACAAGAGTGAGGAGGGGGTGCTGGGGACAGGGCTGGGGAGGCGGGGCTGGCCAGGGTTATAAAGCCTCCCCAGCCACCGAGGGCGAGACCTTGAAGACAAAGTCCGAGTTGGAGGGAAGACTGGGGTGGGCCCTTTCCCTCCCTCTGCACTGGCTCCTGGCCCCCCCTTCCTTCTCCCTGCCCCTGCAGGAATGTGTGAGCACTTTCATTGTCCCTAAAAATAGTCCTTCTTTATTGGGGGTTGGAGTGAGGAATCTTCTGGGCTGCGTTCATCTCAGGCATGCCCCTGCCTCTGGCTCCCATCTACTCTGTGGGGCCTCTCTGAGCTGCGCCAACCCTTACCTGCCGTGCTTTGTTAAAAACGAAACCTAACTGTAACCCTCCTTTGCATAAGATCGCCATGGCTTCTGGACCCAGTAGGCTCTGAGCTCCCAGGCCTGTTGGGAGCTATCTGTCCAGTGCTCAGCATCTCACAATGGGGCCACTGCCTGTTGCTACCAGCTCCCATGCTCTAGCTTCTACCCAGCTCCCCCAACCTTACTTCCCCCCACCCTTATGTTCCCCCACCTGCAGGCCTCTGCACCCCCTCTTGTCCTTCGAGGCCTGGCCCTGGTCTGCTCAGCTCGGGTAGCCGCCCTGCTGTGCTATTCCTCTGCCTGGCCCTGGCCCTGCCCTGCTCCCCTCAGCGGCGCAAAAGGGCTGGGCCACAGGGCCCCCAGCAGATGCAGGCTCTGAGGCAGAGTGCTTTTCCAGGGAAGGGGAGATCAGTGGGGAAACACTGCAGGCTCCGGGACCCTGTGCCCTGCTCTGAAGCCTGGACCCTACTGGCCCCCTCCATCTCCCGGCCCCCGCTTTTGTTCCTCTTCTGCACCCTAAGCCTGGAATATCTCTCTCTCAATTTCAGTCTCCAGGAGGAGGCCCATCTAGTCTCATCTCTTCCCTGCCTCCATTTCTTGGGTGGGGAACCTGAGCCCCAGAGAGGGGAGGTGATGGAGGCCTACAAGTTCATGGAAAGCTGGCTACAGGCCAAAGGCCTCAGTCACGCAGCAAAATCTTGCAAGGCCCCAGCCAGTGGGGCTCCAGAGGCAGCAGCGAGCACTCTACACAACCCACCACCCCACCCGCCCTGCCCAGGGCAGGCAGTCTGGCATCCAAAGTTATTTGCCTTTGGAGGGCCCAGGAAGCCAGAAAACAAACATCCGGAGTCTCTGGAACTTTTACTCTCTCTTACATCCCCAGGATCCGGGAGCCACCAAGCGGGTATACCAGCATGCAAGCGCACACGCGCGCACACGCACACACACACACACACACACACACAGTCCTGGGCTGGGTAAACATGTGAGCCGAGAAGATGTCTTGGGACTGTTGTGCCTGTGAATCTGAGCAAGTCCTTTGGAGCCCCAGATCCGGGGTAAAAAGATGATGAGCCCCACCCCCAGCTTTATATTCATTTTGTCTTGGAAATGAAAATGAAAATGAAAATCGCTTTTGTGTGACTTTTCTGATTGCAAAATTCTGGAGACACTCATCAAAACCGATCTTTTCTCTCGTTTTATGGGCAGCTCCCACTTTGCTGGTGCCCTAAGCACTGTGTGTGTGGCCTGCCCATTAGCCGTCGGAAACGCATGTCTCTGCGGGCTGCCACATGGCCACGGCAGACTACAACCCGTGGGCCACTAGAAGAATGTCTGTGTGAGTATACATGGATCCATGATTCTGTGAGTATGTGTGAGTGAATGTGCGAGCATCCCTGTGTCCACATCTGTGCCTGAGCCATCCGCATGGGCAGGGGACCTGTGTCCCCGCGTGTGTGCAGTGGGCGTGGGACAGCTTTTGTCTTTGAATGAGTGAATGAGTGAATGAGGGTATGGCTGAGAGCATCGGTGTGTGAACACGTGGGGGGTCTGCTTCTCGGCCTCCTGTGCACCCCCCTCCCCTCTTCCACCACCTGTGTCGGACCAGGGCTCACATCCCTTCCCTGCCATGTGTCACCTGTGTGGCACTGGATGAGTCTTTTAACCTTCCTGGGCTCCATTTCCCCATCCGTAAAACAGTGCCTTCTCCTTGAGCTGCTGGGAGGACTATCCTGGTACCATAAATGTCCTGCCCAAGCGGGCTCCCAGCTAGGGGTGAAGCCACTTCTGTGCGAGTTAGAGAGAGGTGACCCCAACTCTCTGGCCAGCTGCAGCCCTAATGGGCATGGATTGGTGGGGGAGGGCAGGGTTTTGGCAGCACCCTACCTCTGTGGGACCCCCTGTGCCAGGTATCAGGTGTGAGGTTAGAGGCCGTGGCCCTGCAGGTGAGCACAAAAGAGCAGCTCCCTTTCCTCAGCCCCCACTCCAGGTGTGTGGCCTGGGACTAAGGGGTCTCTGACTCTGGAACGGGGGTGGCCGTGTCCCAGATGAGGTTCTGAGGACACCCACTCCCTCCCTTTCCTCTGGGGCCCTGTCCTCTTGACTGGCCCTCCAGCCTTCCCCCTCCAAAGCCCAAGAGAAGGCCTTACAGAAGCCCTAAGCGGGGCTGACTATGTTGGCGTGAGCAGACCAGCTGGGCTGGCCAGATGCTCAGAGACACCCCCACCCTCAGCCCAACCCCCATTATCAGAGAGGAAGACTGAGACATGGAGAGGCCCAGGGACCCTCCCAGGGACACCAGTGAACCCAGTCAGTCCAAGCTACTGTGTCAAAACTTCCGTAGAGGCAGGTGGGGAGACCCCAGCTTTAGACTCTGTTGGCTACTGAATGGAGTCCAAGGGAGTAGGCGGGAGTAGCTACACCTGTGCCCCCAGCTGTGGGTGTGGACCTCCCACCCAGCCCCAACCTCCCCACCTGGGCCAGATCCCCTACTGGTGTGATTAACCAAATTATAGGGTTTTTTCTTGAGCAAATTGTATCGGCCGAACTGAATGAGGCTGCAGGAGCCCGGGGGTGGGGTGGCGGGGGGGGAGGCTGACAGCGGGTGAGGACAGCAGGAGCTGGGGAGAGATGGGTTGGGAGCAAGTCGTGGGGGCAGGGGACAGAACGAGAGGGGGAAGAGGAAGCACGGGAGGACAGGACACCACTCGTTCAGCACCCCCGTTCTGCACACCTGCAGTGCTCCCGTCACACTAGCTGCCTGGGCATAGGGAAGTGAGGAGCCCTGCTCCCCTAGACACCGCTGAGCCATTGCCGAGTGCCAGGTACTGCATTCCCTTAAAAGTACTGTCGCGTGTCATCCTCCCAACAGCTGCATTTTATACTTGAGGGGATTGAGATGCTCAAGACATAGAATGACCTGCTAGACGTCAGAGCCAGACAGGACTGTCGGACACCACAGCCCTTGCTCTTACCCGGTACCTGCTCATTCTGCTGAAGTGCTACCATCCTGCCTCCGGGACCCCTTCCTGGGGGGTTCAGAGAAAGGAGGAGGCCTCACACCAACTCACACTCAGCCCAGACACCACTTCCGTCCATGTCGGGCATTTCTCCTTGTCTATACTCTGATGGCCAGCAGCTGAGCTGGGGCCGATCCCACATGGATCACACACTCCCCCCACGGCCCATGGTGCACCCATGACCCATCTCACTCCCATGCAGTGTCCTGCTCTGTGTCACACTCATCACCCCTGGATGACACACAGAGACCGGATTGCTGTCACTTTCACATGGCATGTCCCACACACTCAGTGACTCACAGCCATTTCACGGTTTCCACAGCGTCACACATCACTGAGTGTCACAGGCCACACACAGTGGTACTATCACTGTGCCCTCACTCGGAGTGGCTCATCCTCAGTGTCATACATCATATTCCCAATGTTTCACAGTGTCACCCTCATGTAGTGTCATGCACACACTTCCAAGCTGGCTCTGCGTTGTACTCTGTCACATTTCAGCATCATCCAGGACCTTCTGACATTAAAAAAAATCCACCTTCACTGAAATGACATCATGTCTGAGATTTGCTTTAAAATGCTTCAGCAAAGCAACCTACAGGATGAGAGAAGATATTTGCAAATTGTGCATCTGATTAGGGGTTAGTATCCAGAATATATAAAGAAATCCTACAACTCAACCACAAAATAAACAACCTGATTTAAAAATGGGCAAAGAACTTGAATAGATATCTGTCTAAAGAAGATATACAAATGGTCAACAAGCACATGGAAGGATGCTTAACATCACTCATCATTAGGGAAATGCAAATCAAAAGATACCATCTTTCCCCAGTCTTCCACCCATTAGGATGGGAAAGAAAGAAAAGAAAAGAAAAGAAAAGAAAAGAAAAGAAAAGAAAAGAAAAGAAAAGAAAAGAAAAGAAAAGAAAAG